>NC_057862.1:679816313-680130063 GCF_019393635.1 Dromiciops gliroides | reverse complement strand
CCAGTCTGCATCACTGGAAAGATTTCCCCAACAGTATTTCCATAAAGGGATGACATCTTAGGTCAAAACCCAAGCCAACAAATCAGCCATCATCCTAGAGTGTCAGAGATAAAAGGAAGATGGGAGCAGAGAGTGAGAGCAGGAGGAGACCTCAGAGGGCAGCGAGTCCAACCAGTCCATGGACATTCATTGTTGTCCCCTCCATGCTGAAGGGTACAAGGACAAAAGGGAAATAACCGCTGCCCTCCTACAGCTAACTCTTGAACCACAAGGCCCCAGGGAAGCACAGATGAAATGAGAATGCCAGGCAGCCGGGGGGAGACAAAATCTACTTCTAGTCCCCGCCCTTTATTTTTTTTGTGTGAATTTTTTCAAATCGCTATTAAAATCCATAACTTTTTTTTGCAGGGCAATGGGGGTTAAGTGACTTGCCCAGGGTCACACAGCTAGTAAGTGTCAAGTGTCTGAGGTCAGATTTGAACTCAGGTCCTCCTGAATCCAGGGCCGATGCTTTATCCACTGTGCCACCTAGCTGCGCCCCCCCCCCAGCCCTTTATTTTACAGATGTGGAAACTGAGATCCCTGAAGAAGTTAAGTGACAAGCCCATATTTAGCCACCCAGTTATTTAGCCCCTCTCTCTAGGCCTCAGTCTCCTCCTGCAGGGCCAGGCCTAAGCAGTGGTGGGGTAGTGGACTTTGGAGTCTGAAAGACCTGTGTTCCAATCCTGCCCCTGATGTTATTAGCAGTGTAACCTTAGGCAAGTATTTAACCTCTCTGGTCCTTGGTTTTCTAATCTGCAAAATGGGAGGATTAAACTAGATGTCTCTGAAGTCCCTTCTAACTCTAAATCTATGATCCAAAGTATAATAAGGCCACAGGAGCATTTGAGGAGACCCATTTCACTTTTCTGGGCCTTGGGTTCTCCAGCCATGAAATGGACCTCTGAGTCTTCTTTTATCTCTGACACAACAGGACAATGGCTGGTTGTGTGACCAGTGCCTAAGGTAGAATTTGAGCCCAGATCATCCTTACTCTAGTATAGTGCCCTATCCCTGATGCCACACCATCCTCCAGATCTGGGCCCCCCGCCGACGTCTGGGCAGGTCCTCGTGCTGTCCCTGTAGCCACCAAGGGGGAGCCGTTAGCATCGGCCTAGGTGACCACTAAAGCCAGGGGAACCAGCATGAGAGGTCTGAGGCCTTCCAGCTCCCAGGCTGTTACTATTGCCTCCCAATGTCCCAGAGCCAATCCTCCTCCCCTACCCGCCACTGTGGGGGAGCCAAAGTAACGGAATGAAAACAAAGCTATCTTTACACCTGGGCAAAGGCCCCTGTGTGAAGATAGGTCCACTTTTGCCATCTTTGCTTCTCCTTCTGGTTACAGGCCTTGTCAAGAGCCCTCGGCTCCCCCACGCTTGTCCCTCTTACAAAGTCACTCTGTTCTCCAACCTCCCCTAATGGAAACAGAGTAGCCGAGAGAGCGTGGGGCACCGGTGCCCACATGGGAGCCGGGCCTCCAGCTGACGTGAGCAGCTCCACACTCCGGAGATTCCTCCTTTCCTTAATCGCAAAACGTTACATGGAAATAAAAAGAGATGAGGTTTGATTTTGCCACTTTCTTTCCAGGGAGGTGGAACCACAGGATTCAGCGTGGAGGGTGGGGGAGGAAAGAGAATCCTCCACCAGGGGCTAGGACCCACGGGGTATATTTAAAATTCAGAACTTGGCAGCTGGATTTGTAAATGTGTATATAGCACCTTTGGTTCTTAGAGAGAATATTGTTCTCCCTCTATCCCAACCTCCAAATTCACTTTCCTTGGGGATTCCATTGAATCAGCAGAGAATCAATCAATAAGTATTCACCAAGCACCTACTGGATGCCAGGCATTAGGAATACTCAAGGACTTTAGTGGGGGGAAGACAACATGCAAAAATCTATGTACACAGGGCAGCTAGGTGGCACAGTCGATAAAGCAGCAGCCCTGGATTCAAGAGTACCTGAGTTCAGGGGCAGCTAGATGGCGCAGTGGATAAAGCACTGGCCCTGTATTCAGGAGTACCTGAATTCAAATCTGGCCTCAGACACTTGACACTTACTAGCTGTATAAGTGTGTGACCCTGAGTAAGTCACTTAACCCCAATTGCCTCATCAAAAAAAAAAAAAAAGAGTACCTGAGTTCAAATCCGGCCTCAGACACTTGCCGTGTGACCCTGGGCAAGTCACTTAACCCTCATTGCCCTGCAAAAAGGAAAAAGAAAAAAAAACTATGTACACATAAGATATATACATATTTTGGGGATTTTGTTTTGTTTTGGTTTGGTTTTTTGGAGGGGCAATGGGGGTTAAGTGACTTGCCCAGGGTCACACAGCTAGTAAGTTTCAAGTGTCTGAGGCCAGATTTGAACTCAGGTCCTCCTGAATCCAGGGCCGGCGCTTTAACCACTGCGCCATCTAGCTGCCCCAAGATATATACATATAACATTATGTTCCATTACATTATGCCACATTACATTACACTAGCAGTAAAAGGAACCAGAAAGTCTTATAGAAAGTGCAAGCTGCGTCAAGTCTTGAAGGAAGCCAGTGAATCCAAAAGGCATAGATGAAGAGGGAAAGCATCCCAAGCATGGGAGAAAGGTAGAACAAAGTCTCAGAGTTGGGAGATGTGGGGCTGGGTTCTCAGAACAGCAAAAGGCCAGTGTTGGTAGAGCTTAGAGTTATGTGGAGGGGGAGTAAGGCTTAAGAAAACTGGAAAGGAAGTAAGGGCCACATTTGAAGGGCTTTAAAAAAACTAGGGAACCACTGGAATTTATTGAGTAGCACATAACACAGTCAGACCTCAGCTTTAGGAAAATTTCTTTCGTGACTAAATGGAGGGTGCACTGAAGAGGGAAGGGACTAGAGGCAGGCAGACCACACCCTAGTGGTGTTTGCACCATAGCGGGGACAGAGTCGGGGAGGAAAGGGGCATATTTGAGAGATGGTGCAAAGATGAACTTGACAAGCCTTGCAAGAGCTTGAACACAGAGGGTGAGAGAGTGAGGAGCCCAGGATGACTCCCAGGCTGGAAGTCTGAGGATGGTGGTGCCCTCTACAGTTATAAGGAAGGTAGGAAGGGGGAAGAGTTTAGGGGGAGAGATAATGGGATCAATTTTAGTCATTTTGGGTTTAAGATAACTACAAGACACCCATTTCAAGATATCCAATAGGTAGTTGGTGATAAGAGTCTGGGCACTGACATTTATCATCCTCTCATAAGGCTATAAATACAGCAGGCCCTGGGAAGTATTTGTGGGTGGTCTTCTGGCAAGTAGGGAGGATTTAACAGATTGCCTTGGTAAGAGGTGCTGTCCGGTGCCTGGCATAGAAGAGCACTTTGTTGGGGGGGAAGGGGGAGCTGTGTGTGTGTGTGTGTGTGTTGCCACATATTGATGATAAGCTATATGGGATCTGAATTTCTGAGTTAAACCCCCAAATACAGTTAGGTTTAGGGCCTTGCTTTCCCCCAGCCCTTCCCCCTCTTCATCTCTGAGAACACTTGGGCATCCAATGGGTCCAGCTTCATTTTTAGAATAAGATTATCTGTTGATACTTAATAAGCGTATGTTGCCTTTATTCGCTAGGCTCGGAGTCAAGAAAATCTGAGTTCCAATTGGAACTCAAACACAGTCTAGCCAAATGACTCAGGGCAAGTCACTTAACTTGTTTGCCTGTAAAATGAGGGGGGGGGTGAAACTTGACAGCCTGTAAGATCTCTTCTGCCTCTGAGTCTCCGATCCATTAAATGGAATTGAAATTAAATGAAAATTGAACACAGGCCACCTCAAACTAGAAAGCAAGACTTCGCTTGGAGGGGCATGGAAAGAATTATTTAATAAAGTAGCACTTTTAAAGAAAGCCTAACATTGTGGTGGTTGTTGTTATTCAATCATTTCCAAGTTCTTTGTGACTATCTCTTCATGACTCCATTTGGGGTTTTCTTGGCAGAGAGACTGAAGTGCTTTGCCATTTTCTTCTCCAGCTCATTTGACAGAAGAGGAAACTGAGGCAAACAGGGTAAAGTGATTTGCCCAGGGTCTCACAGCTAGTATGTGTCTGAAGCGAGATTTGAACTCAGGAACCCGTCTTCCTGACTCTAGGCACAGTGTTCTGTGCACGGTAGCGCCACCTAGCTGCCCTGTTAGTACAGTATAAATGCCTACACCTAGACTACCTCAGTGATACTAGAGAATCAGTAAAGATCCTCCCTAATATGAATAACCAGTACTGGTAAAAGCCTGGATACTTTTCAAAGTCCTTTCACATATAGAATTTCTTCATAACCTGGAGGGCAGCATGATACCAGTGGGAGGTGTTTTGGACTTGGAATCAGGAGAGATCTAGGTTCAAATCCTACCAAGATCACTTCAGATCGTAGCTAGAAGGGGACCCCAAACATCATCTGGTTAAATTCTCTCATTTTTACAGAGAAGGAAACTGAGGTCCAGAGAGGGCGGATAACTTCCTCTGGTCACAAAGATGATAAAGCGACAGAGTTGAGATTTGAAGACAGATCATTGGATTCTAAATCCAACATTTTTCCCTGCCTAGGGGCAGCTAGGTGGCTCAGTGGATAGAGCACCGGCCCTGGATTCAGGAGGACCTCAGTTCAAATCCAGCCTCAAACACTTAAAAGCTGTGTGACCCTAGGCAAGCCACTGAATCCTGTTTGCCTCAGTTTCCTTGTCTGTAAAATAAGCTGGAGAAGGATTTTACATATATGCATATTTGTGTTTAATGGTAGCCATCTCTGGGGAGAGAGAAGGGAAAAAGAAATTTACATGATAACCTTTTTATATATTTAAAAGGAATAGCAACTTGTATATAATAGATTTGCAGTTTCATGGGAATCATCTTTTAAAAAATTCTACTATGTTATAGAAGCTTGTTCTATTTCATAAATTAAAATTTTAATCAATAAAATTTAATTTTAATTATACTATATTAATTATAGTTTTATATTTATATAAATAAATCTTGATATGTTTATATGTTGTGTTTATTACATTATATTTTAATTAATTTTATTTATTTAATAAATAAATTTAAAAGCAAAGGAAATGGCAAATGATTCCAGTATCTCTGTCAAGAACACTCCAATTGGAGGGGCAGCTAGGTGGCACAGTGGATAAAGCACCAGCCCTGGATTCAGGAGGACCTGAGTTCAAATCCAGCCTCAGACACTTGATACTTACTAGCTGTGTGACCCTGGGCAAGTCACTTAACCCTGATTGCCCCACTAAAAAAAAGGAAAGAAAAGTCCTGTTGGGGTCACAAAGAGTTGACACAACTGAAAAACCACTGAACAACTACGAAGAGAATACTAGGTAGTTCAGTGGAAGGAGCTTTGGGCTTGGAATCAGGGAGACCTGAGTTCAAATCTGGCCTCAGACATTTACTTACCTGCATTGATAGAGGGGATGTTCTCGACAGGGGTTAACTCCTTATGTCAATGAAACCCCTGGTCTAGTGTAAAAAAACAGAGATAACAAAAATAAGTTTCCTCTCTATGTCACAATGTTATTGTGAGGTTGATATGAGGAAATGGATACAAAGGATTAGGTCAACCATTGTAGGTATTTAGCTATGAGATTCATGACAATTCGTAGGGTAAGTGTAAGGCTTTTAGGATCATTAGAGCCAGAGCTGGAAGGGACAACTGCAGGGGCCATCAAATCCAGCCTCCATTTTACAGATAAGGAAACTGAGGCCCAAGTAGGTTATAATACTTGCTTTGAATCAAAGTGGCTGGCATACAGTAGGCACTTAATAAGTAGGTGCTGGAGGTGGGATGAGTATTGTTCCCATTCAATAGATGAGAAAACTGAGTCCTAGAGCTACTAAGTGATATATACCTTAATGCTTTAAAGATTGATTAACTCATCAATACAAGTTGCAATCCACCTGTGAGATTCTTGTCCCATTTCCGATAAACCCTTTGCAAGAGATCATACCATCATAGATTTATAACTGGAAGGAATATCAGGGTCTGTCTAATCCAACCCCGCATTTTTACAGCTGAGAGAAAAAGCAGAGGCCCAGAGAGTTTCAGTAACTCACCAAAGGTCATGCAGGTTAGTAAGTGGCAGAAATAGGATTCGCATCCAGGTCCTTTGATCTCAGTTCTATCATTCTTCCTACTGTTCTATGCTGCCTCTGGAGGCATTCAGGTGAAAAGGGGCTGGGGAGGAAGCTTATCTTCTAGGTGAGTTATCATGTAACCCTGCCCCCCAGGGCTGGAACCTTGAAAAAAAGGTCTGTTGACCCTGAACTCTTTGTAGCTCCCTCCAAAGGCACTTCCTTGAGTTCTTGGAGCATTTTGTGGCTGCCAGTATGGATTTGTTATGCCCCACACTTTCCATGGCTGAACTGCCTATCCCTCATCTCTTTATTCAGCTGCCAAAGTGTTTTCACTGAATTGAAGTTCTCATCACACCACTCCCATACTCACTAAACTCCACTGGCTCCCTATTGCTTCCAGGATCCAATACAAAATCTTCTATTTGGCATTCAAAGTCCTTCCTAATCTGCTCCTTTCCACTCTCCTCACACCTCGCTCCCCAGCATGTCCTCTCCTATCCAGTGACACCGCCTCCTGCCTGGTCTACCAGTATGACTCCATCTCTTGGCTCTGGGCATTCTCTGCCATCCCCCATGTCTGGAATGTACTCCCTCCTCATCTCTGCCTCCCTCAAATTCCTGGTAAAATTCCACCTTCTACTGGAAGCCCTTCCCAATACCTGTTAATTCGAGTGGCAATTCTTTTTATATTCTCTAGTCGTCCTGTCTGTAGTTTGTTTACAAAGATTTGATTGTTTGTTGTCTTTCCCATTAGATTGTAAGCTCCTTGAGGGCAGGGACTGTCATTAGCCTCTTTTTTTGTATCCCCAAAACTTAGAAGAGTTCCAGACACATAGTAGGTGCTTAATAAATGCTCATTGACTGCCCATCTCAGTGTTGCCTTTGATGCCAATTCTTGTACATGTCATCCTCCAATGCCCCTTTCCATCACCCTTTGGGTCACCTGCCATTCTGATTCTTCTGCGATGAGAGGGCTTCGTGCTCCATCCATGCAAAAATCATAAAATTCATCTAATTCCCCAGGACTGGGAAGAGCCCGCTTAGGGAATTAGGGAAACCAGGTTTCCACTTATTATTTCATCTTAGCCTCACGGCAGCCCTGGGAAGTAGGTGCTATTATTATTCTATTTTTCATCCAAAGAAATTCTAGCTGAGAGAGGAAGCCACTTTTCCAGGGTCACAAAGCTTGGAAGTGACTGAGTCAGGATTTGAACCCAGGTCTTCCGAACGTCAAAAATTCTACTCTTTCTCCTACACCAAGTGGCACCATAGATAGAGTTCTGAACTTGGAGTCAAAGAGATCTAAATTCAAATCTCACTCCAAACACTGGCTTTATAACCTGGGAAAAATCACTTCACCTCTCTGTTCAGTTTCCTCTTCTATCAACTGGGATGATAATAGCCTCTTCCTCCCAGGGGTGTAGTAAGGATTAAATGAGATCATATTTGTATAGTGCTATGCAAATCTTAAAATACTATCTAACTCTAACAGTCCTCTCAAGCCCTAAATCTATGAAGATATGGCCTTAGGAGACCCTGAGGCTCTTTCCACTGTCAGGCTACGAAAGGCAGCTGAAATCACAACCAGCATGTCCATGTACAGGAGTTGTGACGTCGTGTCCTCAGATCCTCAATTTAGAGCTGAGATGTACCTCAAGGGCCACCCAGTCCAGTATAGAAGAGGACATTGAGGCCCACATTGGTGATGGGACCCCCCACCCGGGTCTGGGAGAGTCAGGATTTGAACCCAGGATCTCTAGCTTCAGATCCATCCCACAGGCCCCCATCCTCCCAAAACCCATAAATCTCTCTGGGGAAGTAGCCAACCCCCTTCTGAGGAATGTTGGCACTGGAACTCAGTCAGCAGGGAGTGACTCTGAAGGGCTCTGGGGACAGCCAGTCCCTGAGATAGTAAACCACAGGCCTTTGTAGGTTGTGAAGAATGAGAATAAACTGTGTTTGTTCTTTGGGAACAAGGGGGAGGCAGATGAGCCTCCTGGGCAGAGGCAGCCTAAGGTAAACCAGTAACGATGCCCTTTCTTTGTGTCCTTCCCATCCTCTGGGTCTGGGCCAAAGGGCTGCCTACCTGTAGGCAGCTGCCCAGAATTGTCTCCACTTGGGAAGCATCCACAGGCCGAGCAGTTCTAGAATGGGATAAGTAGCTGAACTTGGTATAACAGAAAGGGGGACAGATGGGAGGTCAGAGGGCCTGGGTTCAGATCTCACCTCTGTTACCACCTAAAGGACCTTAGACAAATCATTTAATCTCTCCTGGTCTCAGTCCCTCATCATAAAAATAATTGGTTGAACTAAAATGAGGTATTTTTAACCTGGAATCTGTGAATTTTTAAAAATAGTTTAGCAACAGTATTTCAATATAGTCATTTTCTTATGTATCTTATTTTATGCATTTAAAAACCTTCTGGACAGGAATCCATGGGCTTTACCAAACTACCCAAGAGGTCCTTGGAACATAAAGGCAAAGGACTCCAAGTAGATGATCTCTAATTAATTGATCGATTGATCGGTTGGTTGATTGATTGTTTAACAAAGAACTATGTGCAAGATGATACAAGGAACCAGCAAAATTAGTCTCTCCCTTCAAGGAGCTCATCTGCTAATGAGAAAACATGTATGCCAATCAACACATACAAGACAATCCAGTAGCTAATTCCCTGATCTTCCTTTCTGATGTTTATTTTATTTCTGATATTTATGTTATATGTTGGAGTGATGGACCGATAACTAGAGTCCCTGTCGATGGCCGAGCCTCCCTTTAAAGTCTTTTTCTTTTTTTTTTTTTTTTTTTTTTTTTTTGGGGGGTAATGGGGGTTAAGTGACTTGCCCAGGGTCACACAGCTAGTAAGTGTCAAGTGTCCGAGGCCAGATTTGAACTCAGGTACTCCTGAATCCAAGGCTGGTGCTTTACCACTGCGCCATCTAGCTGCCCCTTAAAGTCTTTTTCTTAAGAGAGGGATGTTACAAATACAAATAGGGCTGGCCCTAGGGCCAGGAGACACGTGGGTTTGAATCCTGAGCAAATCACTTAGCTTCTATGGGTCTCAGTTTCCTTATCTGTAAAATGGGTATGATAATGACAACTCTCATACCTTATCCCTAGGGTTGATTTGAGACTCCGAGAAAATAATGTATGTAAAGCAAATTGCAAACCTTAAAACACCGTGTTGAACTTTATTGTGATTATTTCTGAACCTAGGATCAACCACAAACGATCTGTGTCTGGTTTTTAGCTCACGGAATCAGAGAATGATGGGTTGCTAGAGTTGGAAAGGGCCTTGGAAGATCTTCAGATCTACCTCCCTTATTGTACAAGGAAATTGAGGGGAAGTGACTTGGATTAATGTCCCTCCCAACCTGGTGGATATATGGGTTAGGGGGAGCTAGGCTAACAATGCAGTATTTGGCTCCGTTTTTCCTCCCCTGAGGCCTCTCCCTCCGATGGTCTGGTTCCCCTCAGCCCCTCCAATTTAAGGACACCCAGGCTAGCCATGTCTTCATTCCTCTCAAGGCTGCACTGCTGACTCCTGACTTTCTTCCTCCTCCCTCTCCCCCTTTTCACTTTCCTAATGTGTTCTCTTCCCAATTAGAAGTGAAGCTCTTGGAGGTCAGGGGCTGTCTTTCCTTGTGCTCCTACTTGTATTCCAATGTTTGCACAGTACCTGACACATAGTGAGTGCTTTATAAATGCTTGTTGATTTGACCTCACTCTAGCCATCCCACATTCCTGAGGGTGTCCATTAAAGGGAGGAAGGGGGCAAAGGTAAATCACAGCAAGAGCACACCCTAATACGCCCCCCTGCTCCCTGCTCCACCCCTGCCAGTTCTTATGCTAGTTAATTGAGGAGTAAATGACCACAAATGCCACTCAAGAAGGGCGTGGCCCCTAGGGCACAGAGTCCTAGGCAATCACCCCAATTTACCATCAATCAGCTGCCAAACATTACTTAAGTGTCTATGTGTCAGACACAGTACATGAGATACAAAAAGAGATAAAAGATAGTCCCTGACCCAAAAAAGATCATAGTCTACCGAATACAAGAAAAAAAAAACCCTAACAATGAGATGTCCCAAAAGAAAATGGACTGTTTTATTTGCGTTTAAAATTTTTAAAGGTGGGAGGCAGCTAGGTGGCAGAGTGGATAAAGTGCCAGCCCTGGATTCAGGAGGACCTGAGTTCAAATCCAGCATCAGACACTTGATATTTACTAGCTGTGTGACCCTGGGCAAGTCACTTAACCATCATTGTCCACCCCACCCCCCAAAAAAAAGCACAAAACAAAATTTTTAAAGGTGAAACAGTTTTGTGTTGCCAGTACAAATTTTAGTTCATCTATGAAATACTTGATTGGATCAAATAGCATCTTTAAAATTGAAGTTTATTCTTTTAAATCATTTATTTTAAAACTAAAGGACTAATTGGGGGTGGAGCCAAGATGGTGGAGGAAAGACATTGAATGCACAGAGCTCCTGACACAATTACCAACAAAACAGCCATAAAACAACCATGGGAGCAGCAAAACCCACGAAAAGATGGGCTGAGATTATTTTCCAGACAAAGACAGCTTAGAGGGAGCCATGCTGGGCTGCAAGAAGAGTCCAACCCTGTGATCCTGCCAACACAGACCCCAGGTATGCTGCGCCAGAGGAACTTACTCTGGAGCCTCCAAATCAGCTACAGCATTGGTGTCTTCTGGAACTAAGCTTACAGTCAGGTGAGAGGGCTGAACAGCCGGCCCGGGGT
Organism: Dromiciops gliroides; assembly: GCF_019393635.1. Taxonomy (NCBI): domain Eukaryota; kingdom Metazoa; phylum Chordata; class Mammalia; order Microbiotheria; family Microbiotheriidae; genus Dromiciops; species Dromiciops gliroides. Next base: position 680,119,180 of record NC_057862.1, on the reverse strand, counting down.
GGGGGTGGGGTGCTAGAAAATACAGGAGTGTCTGTAGGACCTAAGGAGGAATTCAGCTATCCCACCCCAGCAGGAAACCAGGAAGAAATCTTGAGCAGCAGGAGGCCCAGGTTCAGAGGGGCATAGGTTCATCAAAGCTAAGAAACACAGCACAAAAATTTTTGCTGGCTGGTTAATTAGCAAGTTGGCTTGAGGTTATATTCAGACCAGAGAACAGGCCAGGAGAAAGAAAAACCTATCCTTCCTCAAACTGAAACACCTGAGAACCTTTGAATATTGGGACAGTGTAGCTTGGAAGTAGGGCCCCACTCTAAGAGGGAGGAAAAATTCAAGTAGAAGACAGCAAGATGAACAAACAAAGAAAGTTGAGAACTATAGAAAGCTTCTTTAGTGACAAGGAAGATCGAGGTGCACCCTCAGAAGAGGATAACAATCTCAGGACCCCTACATCCAAAACTTCCAAGAAAAATATGAACTGGTCTCAGGTCATGTAAGTGCTCAAAAGGAACTTTGAAGAGAAAGTAGGAGAGATAGAAGGAAGATTTAGAGAGGTAGATGAAAGAATGGAAAGAGAAATGAGAGTGATGCAAGAGAGTCATAAGAAAACAGTCCACAGCTTGAAAAGACAAATGGAAAAGGAGATACAAAAGCTCTCAGAAGAAAACAATTGCCTAAGAATTAGGATTGAACAAATGGAAGCTAGTGACTTTATGAGAAACCAAGACACAGTAAAGCAAATTCAAATTAATAAAAAAAAATAGAGGGCAATATGAAATATGTCCTTGGAAAAACAGCTAACCTGGAAAATAGATCCAGGAGAGATCATCTGAAAATCATTGGACTACCTGAAAACCATGACCAAAATAAGAGTTTAGACAGCATCTTCCAAGAAATTGTCGGAGAAAATTGCCCTGATATTCTAGAAGCAGAAGGTAAAATAGAAATTGAAAGAATCCAATCACCTCCTGAAAGAAATCCCCAAAGGAAAACCTCCAGGAATATTATATCAAGATTACAGAGTTCCCAGGTCAAGGAGAAAATATTGCAAGCAGCTAGAAAAAAAAAGAATTCAAATACTATGGAGCTGATACTTATTGTGTAAGGATAAGACAAGATCTAGCAGCGTCTACATTAATGGACCAGAGGGCATGGAATATGATATTGCAGAGAGGCAAAGGAACTGGGACTACAGCCAAAAATCACCTACCTAGCAAAACTGATCATAATCTGTCAGAGGAAAAAATGGGACTTCAATGAAAAAGAGGACTTTCAGGCATTTGTGATGAAAAGACCTGAACTGAATATAAAATAGAATAAATATCATGGGAAGGGAATAGGATAGAGGGAAATAGTTATGATGATTGATTATAATGGCACTATATATGGTACCTACGTTGCTAGGCTATTGTGAAGAAAATTCTTTGTCAAGTTTAAGGTATTATATAAAGGTTATGATGAACAGAATGCTATCAGAAAAACCCGGAAAGACGTACATGAACTGAAGCAGAGTGAAATGTACTGTATACAAAAGAACAGCAATAGTGTAAGATGATCTGCTGGGAAGGATGTGGTTATTTTCAGCAATGCAATGATCCAATATAGCTCTGAAGGACTTATGAAAATTGCAATCCATCTACAGAGAAAGAACTGATGGTATCTGAAAACAGATTGAAGCATAATTTTTTTTGATAGTTCCTTAATATGAAGTTTTGTTTTTGTCTGTTTTCTCTCACAATCTGGCTAATGTGGAGATGTTTTCCATGACTACTCATGTACAGCTTATATTGAATTGCTGGAGTTCTTGGGGATGGGGATTGGGAAGGGAGAGAGGAAGAGAAGTTGGAACACATTTTTTTTAAAATGATGTCAAAATTTGTTTTTACATGTAATTTGGAAAATAAAATTCTAAACAGAAAAAACCCTAAATAACTAATCAACAAAATAAAACCTTACATCAGTGGTATAATTTAGTCATTTGCTAAATCTAACCTTTTTGAGATATTCCCATTTTATTAAAATTAACTTGTGAAATGAGATTTTTTATGAATCTTCCAAACTTATCCTTATGTTTCAGAGTTTTCCTAGCTATTTGTATAACTATTTGTTGGTTCCTGTGATAAAAACTTTTCAAAATTAAAATTAATAAAAAGTATTCAGGAGGAGGAAGGATAGTGGACAAATCTGGCTAGGTTTGCTGGTAAATGGTTAACAACTGGTGCTTCAAAAAGTTCAATAAGTTTTATTATTATTAACATCTTCCCCATCATTTCCTTCAGTTTAGAAATCAATAAAACAATAAATCAAGCCCTGATTAGGATTTGTAACATTTACTCATTTCTAAAGTTTAAATGCTCACAATGAAAATTCAATAGTAGACTCTGTTTTTAAGGGGTTTTATCATAAAAGTATCTTATTTTCTAGTTACGTGTAGAGATAGTTTTCAACATTTGTTTTTATAAGATTTCTGGTTCCAAGTTTTTCTCCCTCCCTACCCTCCCCAGGACAGCAAGCAATCTGATATAGGTTATATATGTAAAATCACATTAAACATATTTCTTCATTAGTCATTTTCTGAAATAAGAATCAGAATAAAAGGGGATAACCTCAAAAAAAAAAAAGGAGAAAAAGTATGGTTCAATCTGTATCCAGATTCCAGAGTTCTTTTTTTCTGGATATGGAGAGCATTTTCCATCATGAGTCCTTTGGAATTATCTTGGACCATTGTATTGCTGAGAAGAGTGAAGTCTATCACAGTTGATCATCACACAATGTTTTAACAGTAGACTCTTGAGAACTTTCCCAGCTGGCTCTCAATCACCTCTGAAAGAAAATCAATTTCAAGGATGTCATTGGCAAATTATTCAGGAGCACAATAAACCAATATGAATGTATAATTTTTTCCAAAAAGTTAATGTAACTTAAACATTAATCTAGTCTTTCCTTTTTACTACTATAGTATTTATTTTATTTTTTTTTAATTTACTGGCATAATATATATATGTATATATTTCAATGCAAAAACATCTACACTCTCCAGGTTTCTTTTCTGACCATAATTACTTGTCATTGAATTTTTTTATTCTTACTGGACACAATTTTGAAATAGAAAGAAGGGGAATATTAAAAACTTATCAATAAAAAAACAAAACAAAAAAATTATCTACTCTGGGTTGGATACTTGAGGTCCAACACTGGATGGAAATATTTGAAAGATCTTGGAAAACAGAAGTACCATAAGGTTCAAGAAGGGCAAAGGTCAACCTGATTTTTTTAAAAAAGGGGGGGGACAGAGCCAGCAAACTACAGGCCAGTGAACTTGACTTTGATTCCTGGGAAAATCCTAAAATGGATTCTTACCAAGATTGTTGTTGAACATCTAGAAAGGCAAGAGGCGATTACAAAGAGGCAGCAGGACTCCATCAAGTACAGGGTATGCCAGACTAACCTTGCTTCCTTTTTTGACCACTAAACCTGTAGATGAAAGGAATTCTGTAGATAGAGTTTACCTAGATTTTGGCAAAGCTTTTGTTAAAATATATCATATTCTTGTGGAGAAGATAGAGATATGGATTAAGCAACAATAAAATTCAAATGGAATCATAAATCAGGACTCAAAGTAGTTATTAATGATTCAACATCAATGGGGCAGGAAGTTTATAGAGGATCATCCCAGGGTTTTGTATTTGACCTTGTGCAATTTTTAATAATAATAATAATAATAACTAGCAAAAAGAAGAACTCTGTAGGAACTCCTTCCCCAAGGCCAAGGGGTTTTCCTGGACCCCTCTTCTAGACCCCTTCTTTCTCCCATCTTCCCCATGACTTTCTTTTTTCTTTATAAAGGACTCTAAGATTTGCAAAGGATTTTGCAAAAATCTCATTTTATCCCCACAACTGATCTTGGAGGTAGGTGCTATTATTATCCCCATTTTATAGATTAGGAAAAAAGGGGTTAAGTGACCTGGGCAAGGAAACACAGCCACTAAGAGTCTGAAGACAGATTGGAACTCAGGTCTTGCTGATTCCAGGCACAGTACTCAATCCACTGTACCACCCTGTTGCATCGATTTAACATTTTCATCATTAGCTTGGATAAAGGTACCAATGGCATGCTCATCCACTTTACAGATGACAACAAACTCAGCTGGATCACTAACACACTGGATAACTGACAAGGTAGAAAAAGATCTTAACAGGCCAGAGCACTGGGCTGAATCTAGCAAGAGGAAATTCAATAGGGTTAACTTTGGCTAAGGGTTTGGTCTTACCCTGGGGTACAAAAACCCAACTTCACCAACATATGATGGGGAGGCATGAAGAGACAGAAGTTGTTCCGAAAAGATCCTAGGGTCTCAGGGACCCGCAAGCTCTCTATGGATGAAACAGCTCTTGGGACCTTGAGCTGTGTGGAGTTACAAAGCAGGATCTTAAGTCCACACCACATGAGTACTATAGGACAAAACTTGGCGTGTTTACCCAGAAGAAGAGTCAGGAGGAACAAAATAGCTGTCTTGGAGCAATTAGGTTTAGGCCGATTTAGGTTTGATGTCAGAAAAACTTTCTAAATTCAGAGCTGTCCAAAAATGGAGGACTCCTCTCTAATGAGGTCTTTAAGGAAAGACTAGATGACCACCCACCCATCTAATCAATAAATATTTATTAAGCACCCTTTATGTGCCAGGCATTGTGCAAACACTGGGAATATACAAGTATGAGCAGAAAGATGGCCCCTGCCCTCAAGGAGTTTACAATCTAAGGAGTGAGACAATCAGCAAACAAACATTTACAAAGCAAGCTGTTACACACAGGATAAATGGGAATAATCAATAGAGGGAAGGTACTGAAATTGATACGGGTTGGGAAAGGCTTCCCACCACTTGTCAGATGCTATCATGGGCATTTTGAAAATCATTCTTTTTTCATAGATGACTTTTGAGGACCTTTCTAACTCTTAGATGTTGTAATTCTGTGATATCTAGACTGGAAATGCTTGGCCAAAGACTCCTAGATGAGGAGAGTTTTGAAGGGGACAATCAATCAGCCTAGAAAAATGTAGGTTACAGGAGGCGAGAGCATGTAGCCAGTCTTCAGACTTCATCACCTTTGGCACTTCTGGTATATTTCCAGCTCCCCAAGTGACCTTAGGCAAGTCACTTCCCTTGTCTACACTTCAGTTTTCCCCTCTACAAAATGAAAGGCTTGGTATCTTAGTCATCTAAGTCCCAAGATCCATTTCGTATCTCGGACATATTGCAACAGCTATTCCCCATGCCTGGAATTCCCTCCTGCTCCATCTTTGCCAAGATAACCCCTCGTTTTCTTCAAAGTTCAGCTCAGGCACATGAGGATTTTCCTGATTCCTTCCCACTCTCCCCCCATAAACGTATATTTTGTATATCCTTATGTACACATTGTCTCCCCCAATAGAATATAAACTCCATGCAGGTGGAAACAATTTCATTTTTGTCTCTGTCTCCTCAGTGCCTAGCAGAGCAACCCACACACAATAGGCACACAATACACAATTGCTGATTGATGGATACTTTGACGTGCCTTGTACTGTTCCAGAGGCATAGAATCTCATCTAGAATCACAGAAGCTTGGCATTTTAATGAACCTTAGAAGCAGTGGTGTGGTGACTAGAGCTCTCTAGATTTGGAGTTAGAGGGTCTGAATTTGAACTTGGCCTTATTATCTGTGACTTTGAGCAAACCCCTTCTCTTCCCATAGTCTTTCTTCATCTCTGAAATGAGGGGGTTCAACAAGAATACTTCTAAAGCCTTTCTGGCTTGAAATCTTGTAATCTGGTCCAGTCCTCAAAGTGTTCTGACAATCAGAGAGGCAAAGAAGCTACCTCAAGGTCACACAGCAAGCTAGTGGCAGAGCCCCTGGATTCCCAGCCCAGGACCTCTGTTCCTCTCTTGTCTCTAGTTTCCAATAGAAGAGGTGAAAAACAGGACACTTCGTTGCTTCCCCTGGGCTCAGTCAAAGGAAACAATGAAAAAATATTTACCAAGGATTTACTGTGTACCTAGCCCTGGGCTATGAGGGAAAACAAGGAGCTAGGAGTCTAGTTGGGCAGATAACACCCAGGAAACAATTAGTGGCTGATACAAGACACCTTATAATTGAGTGTTTAAATAATTGTTCAGTTATCCTTATTTGGGGGCAGCTAAGTGGAGCAGGGGATAGAGGGCTAGAATGAGGAAGACCTGACTCAGACACTTACTTGATGTGCCACCCGGGACAAGTCACTTCACCCTGTTTGCCTCAGTTCCTCATCTGTAAAATGAGCCGAAGAAGGAAATGGCAAACCGCTCCAGTGTCCTTGCCAAGAAAACCCCAAAGCGGGTCATGAAGAGTCAGCCATGACTGAAAAAACGAATGAACAACGACCCTGATTAGAGTCGAGAATAAGAGGAGGGAATCAATACGCCCTGAGAAAGCCTGAGTAGACTTCATGAAAGCAGGAGCAAGGAAGCTTTTGTCAGATTTAGGAAGATAGACAGGAAGAGAGAGGGTTAGGTGCGGGATATGAGAGCATGGACAGAGAAATCAGCAGGAGGCCAGAGATGGCAAAGAGTTTATAGCCCTGAGAGCAGAGAGTGAGGGCACCGCTGAGGCTGCATCAGAGAACCAATGTTGGGGCGGGGGTAGGAGGGCAGTGAAAGCAAAGATGCCAGTTTCCTCGACCACGAAGCCTTCCTTGATTCTCTGCTCCTCCCAAACGATCCCTGACAATTTTTCAGGCCAGTCTGTCTGCTCTCTCCCATGTAATTAATTATATTCTGTGGTCTATTATTGATTGGGCCTCGAGTCTGGGAAGACCTGAGTTTGAATTCTATTTCTGGCCCCCATGAGGAAATCCAGTCTATTCCAACCTCTTCATTTATCTGGCCCTCCATTGTCTCAATTGGCAAACGGAAACAATAACCCCTGTATAGCTTATCCTGAGGAGTTATTGTAAGGCTCAAATGAAATAGACATTTCCTGGCTGTCTGACTTTGGACAAATCACTTGACCTCTATGGACCTCAGCTTCCTTTTCTGTAAAATGAGGGGGTCAGACTAGATGGTCTCTGAGGTCCTTTCCAGCTCAAAATCTATGGTCCTTATCAGTCCTTTGCAAGTTTTAAGGTATTTGATAAATGTCGATCATTATAACTCATCTTTGAACTATATGTACTCCCCTTGTTAGATTATCAGCACCTGGCAAGCAGGGTCTGGGATATTTTTCAACATTGACTACCCTGCCTAGCAAATGGTCTTGTATGAGTTGTTGTTTACTCATGTCCTACTCTTTGTGACCCTGTGGCCAATAGCACACCAATATTGTCCATGGGGGTCTCCCTTCTTTCTTTCTTTCTTTCTTTTTTTCTTTCTTTCTTTCTTTCTTTCTTTGCAGGGCAATGAGGGTTAAGTGACTTGTCCAGGGTCACATAGCTAGTGTCAAGTGTCTGAGGCTGGATTTGAACTCAGGTCCTCCTGAATCCAGGGCTGTTGCTTTATCCACTGTGCCACCTAGCTGCCCTATGGGGGTCTTCTTGAAACTTCGTGATACTGGAATGGTTTTCCATTTTCTTCTCCAGTGGATTAAGGCAAACAGAGGTTAAATGACTTTCCCATGGTCAAAGAGCTAGTAAGTGTCTGAGGCTGGATTTGAACTCGAGTCTTCCTGAACCACTGAAACAGCTAGCTGCCTTTGTATGTAGTAGGTGCTTACTATTACTAGGTATGTACTACATACGACGTGTGGACTATATACTTTGTATGTAGTAGGTACCACAAATTCTCGAATTTGTTGTACAGTATAAGGTTGTGGGGCATATAATAAAGGGTCTTAATATTGTTTATTTTGTATAAGTTTATAGTTAATATGATAGGAAGTAGGGAACCATTAAAAACTCTTGACACAGGGGCAGCTAGGTGGTGCAGTGGATAGAGCACTGGCCCTGGATTCAGGAGGACCTGAGTTCAAATCCGGCCTCAGACACTTAACAATTACTAGCTGTGTGACCCTGGGCAAGTGACTTAACCCCAATTGCCTCACAAAAAAAACCCCAAAAAATAAAAAACCTCTTGACACAACAAAAACCCATCCTATGTCTTACATTTTCTTTTTCTTTTCGAAATAAAATTTGTTGCAATCTTTTGTTTTTGAATCACCTACATTTATTAATGTATACTTCCTCCCTCTGAGTCCTAAAGAGTAATTAATCCCTTATGATAAAGAATAAAAATTAGGAAAACCAATTCAACAAAACTAACCAACACGCTGAAAAGCTCTGACATTTGACACTTCTCATATCTCATTTATGAAGCCAAGGTTGGCTATTATAATATTTCAGCATTCTTTTGTTAATGTTATTCTTTCCATCTACACTGCATTAGATGTTGACTTGACCTCTAGGGACCCAGGGAGTTGGGATCCAGAGTTTTTCTAGAAAATTTTGAGGATTTCAGGGTAATATGTTGATGCATTTTGACTGATCAGAGATAAAGATACTTCCAGACACATATCAAGTCAAACATTGGAGGGGGAATGCTTTGAAATGACAAAGTAATCCCTTTGTTGACCCAAAAGAGCTGATGACTGGAGAGACCTTTAAAAAGGGAGAGACAGGGGCAGCTAGGTAGCACAGTGGATAAAGCACTGGCCCTGGATTCAGGAGGACCTGAGTTCAAATCCGGCCTCAGACACTAAATACCTACTAGCTCTGTGACCTTGGGCAAGTCACAACCCCAATTGCCTCACCAAAAAAAAAAAAAAAAGAGTTGGACAAAACTGAAAATGAAGGGGCAGCTAGGTGGCGCAGTGGATAGAACACCGGCCCTGGAGTCAAGAGGACCTGAGTTCAAATCTGGCCTCAGAAACTTTACACTTACTAGCTGTGTGACCCTAGGCAAGTCACTTAACCCCAATTGCCTCACAAAAAAAAAAAGAAAGAAAGAAAAACTGAAAATGATTGAATGCCACAGTTATAAATTAAGTTATTAAATCCTGTTTTAAATGTATGTTTGCAAGTATTTTGTGTTTAGTATTTCTTTGTGTGTAAGAAAGAAATATCTTCCCCATACTTGATTTATATTATACATTGAGTACTTTTTAAATTCCCCCTTTTGGAATAACCTCTGATATGAACTTAAACCCAAATTTTAAATAATTTGTCCCCAGGGTAAGTGGGGAAAGGGTTTAATGAGCCAAAGAGTGTGAGAAAAGGGGAACCTAGCCTATTAATCCTAAGAGGGCAGGTTCCCCCAAGACTGAACCCAGTCTGACCACATTCCAAGCTCCAGAGAAGAGGATCCCTTTAGTGGAGAAGGGAGTGGGTGGAATAACCAGACCTTCTGGGCTCAATAGCAATTCCTCAAGGTTAGAGAGCATTGTTAAAACAATGTGTATATTTCCCCCTTGTTCTCTTTCCTTCTTTCTGCATCAGTTCATATAAATCTTTCCAAGATTCTCTGTATTCATCATAGCCATCCCACATTTTCAAGGCAGCATCCCAAAGTAAGGATAATTCATCAAGCTCAGTTAGCCAGGTCTCCCCTGTCAGGCTCCAGTATTAAAAGCAGTTAAAGCATGGATCACTAGGGCTGGGTTGGCCAGACCTAGCTCTTGCCAAGAAGTCAAACACACCTTGCTAGGAAGGTGGATAACTATTTAATTAGAGACAACCTTAAGGAACAAGCTTTGAGACCAGAGAACCACAGAAAGAGCTGGCAGGAACTTCAGGGGCCTTCAAGACTAGCTCATATGTGCATGTCACCCTCCCAACCCCAGGCACTCTTTATGTGTTAAAACAGTCTAATACTCCATTTATTTTTTTTGTCTCCCACAATGTTTTGGTTTCAGTAACTTTGTAATCTAGAACCATACATCCTAGCATTGTAGACTTTCAGTTGCAAGGGACCTTAGCAGCCACCCGTCCTCCTAACTTCCCTATTTCTGCCCAAAGTACCTGGCATAGAGTAGACATTTAATAAATGATGGTTGATTGACTGAACATCACCACCATTCTTCCAGCCACCTTGAAGAGATCCTTGACTCGCAGCTCTCTCTCAACCCCTTACATCCAGTCAGCTGTCAGTTTTATCTCTATATCATCCGTTACATGTGTCCCCTTCTCTGAACTCCTACCCACCCTTCTTCCACCATCCTAGTTCAGATCTTCATTATTTCTAACCCGGACACCAGCAATAGACTCCTCATCTTTCTCCCTGCCTCCAGTCTCTCCCTACCCTAGTCCAATCATCCGCACTGCTGCCAAAGGGAAAATAATAGTTCACATTTATACAGAGCTTCCTTTGTGCAAAGCACTGTGCTAAGTGCTTTACAATTATTATTTCATTTGATCCTCAAAACAATCTGGGGAAGTAGGTGTTATTATTACCCCCATTTTACAGATGAGGAAATGGGGGCAAACAGAGGTTAAGTTGCTTGCCCAGTGTCATACAGCTAGGAAGTATCTGAAGCTGGATCTGAACTGAGGTATTCCTGACATTCGATCCATTGAGCCACCTAGCTGTTGGTATTCCTAAAGCACAGGCGTGAGCAGGTCATGCTCTTGTTCATGATATCTCACAGGCTTCTATTTTCCTCTAAAACAATATTGCAAACCTCTCTGTTTAGCATTCCAAGCCCTCATAATCTGGAGATAGCCTATCTTCCCAGGTTGAATGAACATGACATCCCTTCCCACATACTAAATTTCAGCCTTTGAATACAGTCCTCCTATTGGCTCTGTGATGGAATGTTCTCCCGCCTCACCTCTACTCTGTGGAACCCCTGGCTCTTTCCAAAGCTGAGGTCAGGTTTCACCTTTTTTTTTTTTTTTTGGTGAGGCAATTGGGGTTAAGTGACTTGCCCAGGGTCACACAGCTAGTAAGTGTCAAGGGTCTGAGGCCGGATTTGAACTCAGATCCTTCTGAATCCAGGGCTGGTGCTCTATCCACTGCGCCACCTAGCTGCCCCAGGTGTCACCTTCTTCAAGAAGCCTTCCCTCCTACCCCCAGAGCCCCCCAAAATAACTTTGTATTTATTTTAATATATCCTATATATTCTTATGTGTGCATTTTGTGTACTTGATTTTTAAAACTACTCTATGAAGCAGGCACTATAAACTATCCCTGTTTTATAGATGAGAAAGTAAGGTCCAGAGAGGCTGTGCCTTACCCAGAGTCACACAGTAGTAAGTGTCAGAGGCTTGATTGTAGTCCAATGCTTTGTCCATCCCACCATGCCGACTAGGAAGACAACTGGAGACTGCTCAGAATTCTCCAAAATCAGGAAACTGAGCTCTAGGACTTCCCAGGTATCTACCTGGCTAGAGGCAACCACTGCTGGGACTCACAGGGGTTCAGGGTACCCACTCTCCCCTGATACATGTGCATCACTAGGGAAGCCTGACCTCTCCTCAGGGCACTGGGCTCCCCATTTTCATATCCATTAGCTTATCATCTCCACCCTAGCCATCAAGGGAGTAATTCTATCCTTAGTTCTTATTTACAGTTTACCCCCCAAAAGTGGGGAAATGAAATAGGTGCCCAGTGTACAACCATGAAATAGGCAGGTAAGTACCTATCATGTGCCAGGCACTATGCCAAGTCAAGGGGTACAAAAACAAGCAAAAACAAAGATGACCCTGTCCTCAAGGTGCCTAGATTCTAATGGGGGAAAGCAACATGCAAAAAGAAACTAAAAGGGAGAGGTGCAGGAATAAAGGTATCTGAATGGGGACGTGGTGTTAAGAGTCCAGAGATAAAGATGCACAGCTAGGACAGGGAAGGATGGCCATCCTGGATTCCTTCCTACAATAGAGAAACATACCGGGGAGGGGCGGGGGGGGGGGGGGCAGAATGTCAGGTGAGGATATTCCAAGGTGAGATGGTTTTAGGGATGAATGAATCTTCCAGGGTGAGGAGTCTCTAGGACCTAAGGGATGTTCAGGGGAAAGATTGCAGCTGGTGTTGAAATCCAGAAAGTCAGAAGCACAGGCATAAAGGGAATGAAGATACAAGACCTCCAATTTATTCATGGTCTAAGCAAGCTTTAATCTGCACTTTACAGAATGATCAGAATAGAATTCAGCATCTCATTCATTCTTTTTTTTTAATTAACAAAGTATTTTAATTTTTTTCCCGTTACATGTAAAGACATCTCATTCATTCTTATTAGCGCAATCATTTGGGAAAGCGATAATCAAGCCTTCCTGAAAAATAAGCAGTTCTCTTTCCTGTCCCCCACCCAAGACGGCTCATTAGCCCTGCCATATTTCATTTCCATTAGCATAAGTCAGGCTTCATCTTTTGAATAGGTGTTGCTGCTTAGATACTATCCTGGCGTTGGCTGAACTTTCCAATGTAGGCGTTTCGCTCTATTGTGGCCACTGTCAAAAGTGGGACAAGAAGCCAGGTTTTCCTGATTCCAAAGCTGTCCATCTGTTCCCTACGCCACGTTGGCTCTCTAATAAGGAAAAAAGAAAAAGAAAACCAGAGAATTCCAGAGAACTTAAAAGCTACCCAGCTTGATTGCCTCACATATATGAGTAAAACTCAAAAGGGTGAAGCAGCTTATTCATTGTCACATTACAGGTGAAATGGAGAGGTTGGTCTCCTCCTGCTAACCCAGTTTCCTTTCCATGATACCATTCTGCCATTACCAGATACCATTCTGCCTCTCAGTATTTTTAGGAAAATTCCCCTGGCCCCAGTGTATATCTGTCTTAGGAGGGAGAAGGATTGGAGGCAAGGGGGCCAGTGAGGGGCTCTTCATGTTGGTCCAAACCTAATGTAGTAAAAGATTATGTAATGGCAACAGAAAAGAAGATCGACTAGGACTTGATGACTGACTCAGGGCAAGAAAAGAAAGAGAATGGATAAAGAGGAGGAGAAGGAGTTTTACATGACTTCCAAGTCCCATGCCTAGATAACAGAATCCATTCTAGATGAGTTTGTGGTACTGACATAACATCTAGGAATAACTGGAAATGATCTGGAGAGGTCCAGGATATTTGGAGATGCCCCTACAGCAATCATCCCTATAGAGAGCTCTGATGAGCAATGGAAAGACTCCTTATTGTGAAGCCACCAAAAAATGAGTTCGAGTTCCAGATCTGCTGCCTATAACTTGTGTGACCTAGGACAAAACATGTCCATCTTCTGGGTTTCCATTTCCTCATCTGTAAAATGAGGGGGTTGGACAAGATGATTTATCTCTAAGATACCTTCCAGTTATAAATCTGATAACAGGTGACATTCAAAAGCAGGGCGACTGATATATTCTCTGAAGGAGACAGTGTAGAGAAAGATGATGATAAGGGATGGCATTTATAGAGCACCCTCAAGTTTGCAAAGCAGCCTGGTAGTATTAGGTTACATTTATATAGTAGTTTATTCAGCCCGTCTACATTCAAGAGGCACCCTCTTAATTTCCAGTTCTTTGCCATCACAAAAAGAGCTAGTATAGAGATAGTTGTACTGAAGGGTCCTTTTCCTTTTTTTCCTTTTCAGGAAAAGTCCTGATCTCTTTGGGGAATAGGCCTAATAGTGTCATTGATGTGTCAAAGGGTAGACTCAGTTTCTGATAGAGAGGTGAGGGACTCGAGACGAAAAATGAAGCATATATTTGGACCTGTACAACATGGGAATTTGTTTTGTTTGAATGTGCCTTTTTGTCACAAGGGTTTTGTTTTTCTTTTTTACTTAAAAAATGTGGAGGAGGAAATAGGAGGGAGAGAAAATAAATGCATATTGATTAAAAAATAAAAGTTTGTAAAGTGGTATGAGCATATGTCATTTAGACGGGGAAAACAGGGGAGCCTGGTATGATATAAAGCCCACCTCATTTGGAGCCAGATGACCTGAGGTTAACACCTGGCCTTAACAATTCCTACCTATGTGACAACTAGGGCCAAGCCTGGAGTCAGGAAGACCTGAGTTCAAATCTAGCCTCAGATACTTACTAGCTGTGTGACCCTGGGCAAGTCAGTTCACCCTATTTGTCTCAGTTTTCTCATTTGTAAAATAAGATGGAGAAGGAAATGGCAAACCACTCTAGGATCTTTGCCAAGAAAACCCCAAATGGAGTCATGGAGAGTAGGGCATGACTAAAATGACTGAACAACAACCACCTGTGTGACCCTAGGCAAATCAGTCCTCTTTTTTCATCTGTATATTAAGAGGGTGGGCTAGATTGCCTCTAAAATCTGTCTCAACTCTAAATCTCTGTTATGATCCCATGAACAACCTAGTGAGGTAAGCAGGGATAAGGACTGCTCCTGTAATGTCATTGGGTACTGGGAACTCCCAGGTGCAGGCCAGCACCTTTTCTGCAATTTAGAGTCTTAGGGAGAGGTTGTGACTTTCCCACTGTCACAGAGCCAGATCCTAGCAGTGATGAGACTCAAACCCAGATCTTCTATCCACTATTAAATGTTACCTCCATGTGGGTGTTATTATTATACCCATTTTCCATTTAACAAATGAGGAAACTGGGACTAAGAGATGTTCGGTGACTGCCAATGGTCACTATGTCTCAAGCCACGGAAGAAATCCAAAGACCTAGAAGCCTTGGGAGACAACAAAAAGCAGTCTGACTGGTCTGGAGAAAGACGACATCAGGCCTGGGGAAAGAAAGGAGAATTAGAAGCCTTGGAGTCATCCCTTGCAGTGGCCCTGGTCACATGTCAGTGCCACCCACCATTGCTGATCACCAGGGAGGCTCTTCAAAGCCTTCAGCCTGTTAGAGATACTGTCCTCTCCCCTATCAATGCCATCTTGATCCCCTTCTGTTTGTTCTTCTTCTCAGTGACTTCCTCAGCAAACTGGTTTTGGCTTTGTCTGCCCCGTCCAGCCAAGTGTCCCTTTGAACTGGCCGAGCCCGGTCACTTGAAATCCTGAAGATCCACTCTTTCCCACTCAGGGCACTGGGGGAAGAAGGAACCAGGGCAGCTGGCTCCAAGGACAGACCTGCTCACTCCATGACTACTCAGGATTGTATCAAGATGGATGAGCCATTGGGAGACTTTTTAAAGACCAATAAAATCCTTTGTTCCTTCTGTGTGAGTACACAGAGGAGACACAGGTTGACTTGGCAATCAAAACCTACTCCAGTGACTTGGGCAAGAACCATTGTTTCCCAGGAGGAGTTCTAAATTGTAAGGTTTCTGAGACTGGGGGAACTTGGTCATGCTGACCTCTGGTGCAGGCTCTCATCACCTCTTACTTGGACTATTGACACTACCTTCTGATTGATCTCCTATCCCCTTATTCCTAGAATGCTCTTCCTCCTCACCTCTGCCTTCAGACTTCCATGGCTCCCTTTAGGAATGAGCTGGAA
The DNA here is from genome assembly GCF_019393635.1 of Dromiciops gliroides. Lineage (NCBI taxonomy): Eukaryota > Metazoa > Chordata > Mammalia > Microbiotheria > Microbiotheriidae > Dromiciops > Dromiciops gliroides. The sequence continues at coordinate 680,103,841 of NC_057862.1, read as the reverse complement.
TCTCACACTGTACTGGAGGCCTCTTCCCATCCCCCCTCCCTCCTGTGCTTTTCCCTCTGAGATTACCTTCTATATATCTCTCATATGTTCCTCATTGTTTACATGCTGCCTTCCCCATTAAATGTGAACTTTTTTTGTTCTTTTTTTGTTCTTTTTTTTTTTTTAGTGAGGCAATTGGGGTTAAGTGACTTGCCCAGGGTCACACAGCTAGTAAGTGTTAAGTGTCTGAGGCCGGATTTGAACTCAGGTACTCCTGACTCCAGGGCCGGTGCTCTATCCACTGCACCACCTAGCTGCCCCTAAATGTGAACTTCTTAAGGACAGAGGTGGGTTTTATCTTCATTTGTCCAATACAGTGCCTGGCACACAGTTGGCACTTAATAAATGCTTCCTGGCAGACTGACCAAGTTGCCACTGCTTTCAGATTTTTGGGGTTTTTTTTACAGGAATTCTCTCACCATTGATTCCCTTTCTCTTTAATTCTTTCAAGACCCCAGAGTCCCAGGGGCCATCCCCCCACACAAAACATGACTTGTCCAAGGTCACACAGGTAGCAAAGCCAAAATTTGAACCCATGACCTCTGACTTTAAATCCAGTGTCCATTCTTTGAGACCCTTGATAACCCTGGCTCTTTCTACCCACCTGTTCTACTTACGCTTTCTTACTTATACTACTTATACCTTCTACTTCCTCCCCTGGCCTCCCTGCTATTCTTCACACACAACACTCCATCCCCCATCTCCTAGTTTTTTAGTGGATCTATCCTGAAGTATAGGTAGTATCTAAATAGGTAGATGGGAGAAATTATAGGGGAAAGTAAGAACATGCCCCAAAACTATTAGCAGTATTAGCAGTGGGAATGGAGACAATGGGTCGAGTGTAAGGGGCATTTCAATGGGAGAAATCCACAAGATTTGTTGATTGGTGGGACTGGTGGATTACCTCCCTGGAGGTTTTCAAGCAAAGGTTGGATAAATACTGGTTGAGCAGAGAGAAAGTATATTTGTTTGGAGACAGGTTGAATTAGATATTCTCTGACATCCTTTCCAACACAGATTCTACAATTCTGTAGCTTTGAGTTCCTGAGATTGGATGGGTAGGAAGATGAGGTGCTTTTACATAGACAGTGGAAGCCAGATTGCTCTGTAATATGATGAGTTCAACTTTGAAACCTTTAGAATTTGAGGTGATGGTGTAACATCCAAACGGAAATTTCCAAAAGGCAATTGGAAGTATGGAACTGGAGCCTGGACCAGAGAGGACAGACCTAGAGATAAAATCATGTGAACCATCACCAAGGGGGTGGGATAATCACTGAAACCATGCTAATTGGTGAGGAGAGACAGAAACTCAGAGAGAGACAGAGAGACAGAGACAGAGACAGACAGAGACAGAGAGACAGACAGAGATGGAGAGACACAGAGACAAAGAGAGAGAAACACACAGAGAGAGACAGACAGATAGAGACAGAAACAGAGAGACAGAGACACAAAGACAGAGATAGAGAGAGACAGGAACAGAGAGGCAGAGACAGAGACAGAGAGAAAGGGAGAGAGAGAAACAGACACAGACAGAGACAAAGACAGACAGATAAAGAGTGGAGTAGAGGGTCAAGGATTGAACATTGAGAAATGTTTACATAGATCATGGGGAAAAGAGAAGCCAACAAAGGAAACTCTAGAGTGGCAACTAAACCATAAATGGCCAAGCACTTATTAAGGGCTTACTGTGTGCCAGGCACTGTTATAAGCTCTGAGGTTACAAAGCAAAAGCAAGAATGGCTTCTGCCTTCAAGAAGTTTGCATTCTAATGAAGGAAGAGGTTGGTAAGAAAAAGATCCCCACAAGTGGAGCATCACAACAGCTGATGGAAAAGATAACCAATGTGGGAGGAATGGTCAGAAGTGCCCAATGCTATGGAAATTAAAGGATCACTTGATGTTTGGTCTGAAGGAGAGTGGACTTAGTGGAGATGTGACTGTTACCTCCAACTACTCGAAGGTCTGTTATGCAGTAGAGGGACCAGACAAAGAATAAAGTAACAGGAAGGTTAAGCAAAGACATTCTAAAAATCAGAGTTTTTCAAAAGTGAAATAGGCCCCTGTGTTAGGTAGTGAGCTCTCCAACACTGAGGGTCTTCACAAAGAAGTTGAATAACCAGTTGTTGGAGATGTTTTAGATACGAGTTCGACTAGAGGTGCTCAAAGGGTACCTGCCAACTCTGAGATTCTAGGATTCCATATTGAAGAGGATGAAGACAGGGCAAAGACCATTTTAGATACCACAACTATGAGGTTATTGGTAGCTTTAGGATGGTGTTTAGCACATTATCAGACACACAGCAGGTGCTTAATAAATTTTTGCTGATTGTCTGACTGAAAGAAATGGGACTTTGGGGATCATCTAGTCTAACTCCCTTGTTTTTCAAGGGAGGAAGTAGAGACTCCCAGAAGTAAAATGAGGGGCCATGCTCTGGGGCCACAGGTAGTCAGCAGCAGAGCCAGGGTTTGGACTCAGGTAAACTGACTATGAATTCAATGCCCTTTCCATTGTTCTATGTCCCCCATTAGTCATGGGGATGGAAAACAGATGGCTATTTAAATCACTAGCCAGGAAGTCTCAATTTTTAGAGTTTTCCACCCAATGTGAATTCTTGGAGTTTGACATCATGCTGTTTATGCCACAGCACACATTTCAGAAATGGTTAGTCAGGGATAGGAGTCAGTCATGCCAGCTTATAAATGAAAGCTAAGCCTCTCCAACTGGAGATGACTGACCACTCAACAGAGTCTAGACCCAGCTCTGGTTTGTACTTATTAGGAAAGACAAGAAGAAGGAGAAAAGAGGCAGGGGGTGCTGGCAAATGATTAACAACCGGCTTTTGGGAATGGGATAGGGGGGAGAATATAGGCACAACACACTTCTGTTTAATATGCATTATTAAAACTTTCTGGGGCAACTAGGTGGCGCAGTGGATAGAGCACCGGCCCTGGAGTCAGGAGGACCTGAATTCAAATCCGGCCTCAGACACTTAACACTTACTAGCTGTGTGACCCTGGGCAAGTCACTTAACCCCAATTGCCTCACTAAAAAACAAAAAAAAACAAAAACAAAAACAAACAAACAAAAAAACTTTCTTAAATCTAGACGATTGACAAAGCAATACATTAATCTCTGATTCATACTGTTTGCTGATTTCTGAGATGTAAATACACCCATTGAAATTTTTACAATAAGCTCTTCAATGCCTGTGGAAGCTAACTCTAGTACGCCCCTGGACTGAAGCCAAAGGAGAAATCACTTCTGTGAAATCACCCCAGAATTAGAAGAATTGCAACTTAGTGATAAGAGCATCAGCTATCTCAATTCTCACATACTGGACTAGAAAGAATAAATAGTAAATGTATTCCTTGCTCCTCACTGCCATTTGCAGACCCTCTGTCTGCCACCATTACTCAGTGGTGTCTCCTTCTTTAAGGCTCAAGCTGTTCTCTACTATTTTCTAATACTAATTCAATTCAATTCAATTTAAAGCACACACTATGTGCCAAGCAGCTAGGTAGCACTGTAGTGGATAGAATGCCAGGCCTGGAATTAGAAAGTCTTTTCTTCCCGAGTTCAAATCAAGATTCAGACACTTACTAGCTTTATGATCCTGTGCAAGTCACTTGACCTTGTTTGCTTCCATTTCCTCATCTGTAAAATGAGCTGGAGAAGGGAATGGCAAAGTACGCCAGTATCAAGGTACTGAAAGAAAAACCCCAATGGGATCGTAGTCTTACCCGACTGAAAACAATTGAAAAAATGTAGCCAGGATACAAAAAGAAGAATGAAAGAGTCTCTGTTTGCAAAGGACTTGAATTCTGTTAAGGGCAGACAACATGTACTCACCACAGACCTAAAGAATATACAAAGTCATTTCCAACAGACATGGCACCAGCAATCAGAGAATTAGGGTAAGTCCTATGTTAAACAGAACCTGGACGGCACTTAGGGATTCTCAGAGGCAAAGGTGAGGTAGGAGCGCCTGTACAAAGGCATGGAGATGGGAAATGGGAGGTAACCTTTTGGGAACAGCAGGAAAAGAAAGCATGTGAAAGGGAGTGATGTATGGTAGTGATTCACTGGACCCCCATGTCACTCTACCTGTTTTTTTCAAGGAGCTCAGTACCTGAACTCACAATAATTCTTTCTTTTCACTCCACTGCAACTTTTGCCCTCATATTTAGTCATTTTGATATCCACAATTGACAGATTTCCTTTCTTTTTCCCAAGGCTATTGACCATTCTTGGAATGTTCTCCCTCTCACTTCTGCTTCTTTGAACTCAGGACTTTCTTCAAAACATAGAGACTGATAGATGATGGGGTGGGGGTGGGGGCAAGGTAGAGACTAGATTTTTATTCCAGAAGACCCAACTTTGAATCTTGCCTCAGACGTTTGCTAGTTGTCTGGTTCTGACCAAATCACCCAAGCTCAGTTTCCTCATTTGGACAGCACCTACCACACAGTGCTATTGTGGTCAAATGAGAGACTGTTTGCAAAGTGATTTTGCAAGCCTAAAAGTGTTACATAAATTTTAGGTATTGTTAGTTGTCACCTCATTGATAAGTGTCTTCCCTGTGTTTAGCACTGTCTACCTCTAGGAGTCTGTACATACTTTAGACTTATTTTTCTATGTAGACATTATATCTTTCAGTAGAACATAAAGTCCTGAATGATAGGGACTATTGCTCACTGTTTGGCACATAGTAGTTGTATAATCAGTATTGGTTAAATCGAATTGAGTTGGCCTTGACTAATGACGATGAATTGAGGTTTCTCAGACTCTTTGATTCTCATAACCCACACCTAAAAGAGCCATCCAAAGGTGTTATCACACCTTAGACATAACCATCACTTAAAATTGTCCACACTCATAGCCTTGACTTCTGAAATTCTCTTATCAAAAGCTCTTATCCTTCCATCTTTTCTGTTGCCTTATTCTTCATTAATCTGTTGTTAACTCAACCTCTAGTTCCTCTATCCCTCTTTATTCTCCCAATCCATCACCCCTGTTCTGGGTTCATCTTCTTCCTTTTCTAGTCTTGGTCCTATAATTAATCAGTTGAACAAGATTCTATTTGACACCCTTGAATCTTTTGTTCCCTTATCTTTCTCTTACTCATGCTCTTCAAAACCTCAACCCTCAGTAATTCCTACCATCTGTCTTCTCCATTCCAATGCCCACATTGCTGAAAAATGCTGGAGACAACCTTGCCTCCATGCTGACAAATTTCACTAAAAAAGTCACATTATTTAACCTTAATTGGGTTGTTGCTACTAAACAGCATGTCTTTCATTTATTTATGATTCTCTGGCATCCTTCTCATAGACCTGTTCCAACCCCCCTGCCTCAAGTACCTAAATTTGTCCCCAGCCCCCTCTCTTCTAGAAGATGATCTTTTCTCCTACCTTATTACAAAAATTGAGAATGCCTTTCCCCTGGATTCAGGAGGACCAGAGTTCAAATTCAGCCTCAAACACTTGACACTTACTAGCTGTATGACCCCGGGGCAAATCACTTAACCCTCACTGTCCCACAAAAGAAAGGAAAGAAGGAAGGAAGGAAGGAAGGAAGGAAGGAAGGAAGGAAGGAAGGAAGGAAGGAAGGAAGGAAGGAAGGAAGGAAGGAAGGAAGGAAGGAAGGAAGGAAGGAAGGAAGGAAGGAAGGAAGGAAGGAAAGGAAGAAAGAAAGAAAGAAAGAAAGAAAGAAAGAAAGAAAGAAAGAAAGAAAGAAAGAAAGAAAGAAAGAAAGAAAGAAAGAGGGGGTAGCTAGGTGGCGCAGTGGATAAAGCACCGGCCCAGGATTCAGGAGTACCTGAGTTCAAATCCGACCTCGGACACTTGACATTTGCTAGCTGTGTGACCCCGGGCAAGTCACTTAACCCCCATTGCCCCGCAAAAGAAAGAAAGAAAGAAAGAAAGAAAGAAAGAAAGAAAGAAAGAAAGAAAGAATGAGGAAAAAGGAAAAAGGAAAAACAATGGGGGCAGTTAGGTAGAGCAGTGGATAAAGCACGACCTTTGATTCAGGAGGACCTGAGTTCAAATTTGCCCTCAGACACTTGACACTTACTAGCTGTGTGACCCTGGGCAAGTCACTTAACCCTCATTGCCCTGTTCCTCCCCAAAAAAGAGAAAGAGAGAATGCCTTTCATCTCCTTTACTCCATGCTTTTATATCTTTATTCTTTCTCTCCTTCTTTCCTCCAGTCTTAGAGGATGAGGTAGACTTCTAACTCACACTGTCCAACTTCCTTCATCAGTCATTTCTGTTTGATTTTCAATCCTTCCATACCTCCTGGATCCTTCCTAATTACCTACAAAAATATTCTGATCTTCTTTATCCATAAAAATTCTTTAGTGGTCTGCAATCTTTCCAGGCCTCTTTCCCCTTGTACTCCCAAACTAGAAAGTCATCTCTCCTCACCTCTACTTCCTTACTATATCGTCTCACCCCATAAGCCCTTACAGTCTGGCTTTATCCATTGCCGCCACTCAAACTATTCTTTCAAAGGTTTCCTTGATACTTCAATCAACGAATCTGGTGGGTTTTTTTTTTCTTATCCTTCATCCTCTTTTAGGGGAATTGTTCCTTAACCATCCCACAGACCAGAAAACCCAGCGGACAACTGCAGGAAGAAAAGGTCAGATAAGGAGGTATCCCATTATGTAGTGTGGACAAGTTTCTGCTTTCATTAGAATGTGAGCCTGGTCACTGGCTAGGCAAAATATTGGACACATCACTGTCTGGACCTAAAAAAGTAGTTTGAAAGGTCTTGTGAGGTGGGTTGGTGAACAGGGTTACTTAACCACTCCATTTGCCCCACCCCCAACACCACTAGTGACTCATTTCCTAGATGGGTTTTTCTTCTCTGCTCTGGGAAATTTTATCAAAGGGTCTGTGTTTCTGTATTTTTTAGCTTCAAACACCCAGCCAGAGATAGAGGTCTGGCAAAGCACCATAGTTAGGTAGATCTCTCTCTCTCTCTCTCTCTCTCTCTCTCTCTCTCTCTCTCTCTCTCTCTCTCTCTCTCTCCCTCTCTCTCTCTCTCTCTCTCTCTCTCTCTCTCCCTCTCTCTCTCTCTCTCTCTCTCTCTCTCTCTCTCTCTCTCTCTCTCCCTCTCTCTCTCTTTTCTGAGGGTTCTTCCCCCCTCAATTGCCTCCTCCCAACTGTATTCCCAATAAGTACATCCAGAATAGCAAGTGCCAGTAGTTAACATTGTTTATAAAGAAAAAGTAAACATCTGAGCCCAAAAAAACGGTAAACAGACTTTCCCCATGCCCAGAGGGAGAAGCCTCAGGGTCCCACAAAGAATCCTCCCTAACAGGAGAAAGGGGACTTTTACAAAGTTACCACTTGGGGTCTGCAGTGGAGTAGAAAGGGTCCCCCAACATTCTCCACAACAAATCAGCCCAAATAGCCTCATTCCTGGAGTCCTAACTCTATTCCTTGTAGTGGATGCTTCTGTTGGAGCTTCTACTCTCTTAGCACCAATTGCTTCTTCAATTCTATTCTTCTTCCACGTGCCTCACCAAGAGGTGAATTCCCCTTTCAGTCTCTGCCCCTGGACTTGCTGAACTGGCTTCTAAAAGGCCCCCAAGGACCTGGCCTATCATTCCACAGTCTTTGGCATTGCTTCCTTTCTAATTCACTCAAGGAACTTGACCGTATCTCATAAGGACATCAGTTAGCTTAACAACTCCCAAGCAACCTGCGATTAGACTCCATTTTGAGGACCAATTCCTTTATGCCCTTCGTACAGTTAAACATTTGCCCTCCTTAGAAAATCAAATGGGGTGGACACGGATCCCATGGATTTACGGAAGGAGAACCAGACTGGGTGGGAGGCGAGGACAGTGTCAGGAAAAGGGCTGAGAAGTAGGTGGGGATTGTGTGATAAATAGAGCTTGGCTCTGAATTCAGGTGGGAGAAGTAAAAGTACCTGGTTTGCTATCCAGGAGATCATAGAATCTTACATCTAAGAGCTAGAAAGAACCTCAGAGGTCATCAACTCAAACACTCATCAGACCCAGGGAGTGAAAGTGTTTTGCTGGGAGCAGTTAGGTGGAGTAATAGATAAAGCACCAGCCCTGGATTCAGGAGGACCTGAGTTCAAATCCAGCCTCAGACACTTGACACTTACTAGCTGTGCGACCCTGGGCAAGTCACTTAACCCTCATTGCCCCGCAAAAAAAAAAAAAAAAAAAAAGCGTCTTGCTAAGGTTGAACAGGTACTATGCTCTTTCCTCTGGACCAAGATTTGGGTCTCAGTCCTAACCTTGCCAACCCCAGAATCCCTTTTTTAGTGACCAGCATGTATCCTTGTTCCAACTGCCTCATTGAGTCAGGTGTAACTGTCACTGACCCTGAGTTGGTGAAAGGGTGGGGGATGCCGTGGGAGGCTCTGATTTCCTGATGGTTGTTTGTATGTGTTTAGTTTTGTCGTTAGGTCTACATTTGGCCATTTAGGGTGTACAGGGATCTTAATGAAAGATGACAAGGCTTCCCTAAAGACCCAAGAGGAGGAAAAAAGACCATGACAGAGGCAAGGATAAGGAAATGTGATACCAATTAGAAATACCTCCAACAAGGCAGCATGGAAAGTTGGCAGGGACATGTTTGTGACCCTCAAGGAATAGTTTTCAGGGTTTGTGCCATTCTCTTCTGTTCTCAGGGTCCTGGGGGACACATCTGCCAAAACCATCTAGGGGCAGTGAGCCTGGATTATTGAGTGAGGCTGCAGCTCAAAGATGCCCTGCCAAGATACCCCAAGACCGACTCTAAGGGTGATCCATACTGAGACAAAGAGTGGGAACCTTCAGCTAAGGAATGCAGCTGTGTCTATGATGGGCCCTGGAGGGACTCAGGCAGCAGAGTCAGGTCCTAGAAAGAGCCCAAGCTTTGGTGCTGAACAATCACAAACTTAGAGAGGGGAGGAAGATGAAAGGTCCTCCAGTCCAACCCCCTCCCTCATAAGTGAGGCCCACAGAGGGAAAGGGACTTGTCTAAGATCACATAGCTAGGGAGGAATGAATGCATCTATGAATGAATGAAAGAATGAATGAAAGAATGAATGAATGAATGAATGAACTTTAAACCAATAACTTTGAACAATGACTGGATGTCTTAGTGGAATATTTTAATGCCTTAGTCTCCCACAGACTCCATCCTGTGGCATTCAGGAGTTTCAGTATTGGGACAGAAATCTCCCATGGTATAGAATCTTAAGTTAACCTATAGATTGGGGGGAAGGGGAGCTGATACTCACAAAAGTTGTTTTTATAAAAGCTTACATTCCCTAAATTTTTCTTAAACAGGTATATATTAAGGGGTTATTCTTGCCAAAAAGTAAAAAGTTTTTCTAAGAGCTCCTTATGAATAGTCAATTCTTCTTCAGCGTATTTGAAATTAAAAAATACTGTTGGTATTCAGCTTGTCAGGAATACACTTTTTGTGCCTCTGGGTCAGACAGTAACCAGTGTGTATGGACAGAAGCTGACATTCACCATAGCTCTTTGAGGTTTACAAAGCACTTTACAAACATCATTTTAGCCTCACCAGAACCTTACAGAATGGGTACTTTAGGTTTTTAGAGAGAACAAGCTGAGAGTCAGAGAAGTTAGGTGACTTACCTATGGTCACACAGCTAGTTAAAGCTAGATTTGCATCCAGGTCTTTTCTGACTTCAACCTTTTGTTCAGTATTTTGATGCCCTTTGTTTTTTTCTTTCAGACCATCAGCTCCAAAGAAGGCAGAGTCAACTCCTATGTGGGTAGTCTATGTAAATAGCCTGTGGGTGTTATAAAAGGCTGTGAGTAACTATGTAAATCCCCAAGGCTCTGAGGATTGATACAAGCATAAGTGAGGTCCTCAGTAAATAGTTCCCAATCCTTCCCAAAACCCTTCTTGTCTGTATCCCACCTTGGCCTTGAGCTCACGGTTTCCTGAATTTGTTAGGACATTGTTAAGGTATTTGTGCATCTCTCTCTAATGCTGTTCCTGAGCCCCAGTTCTACTTTGTCAACCACCCACTGGACATCTCCACCTGGACATCCCATAGGCTCCTCAAGTTCAGAGCAAATTCTTCATCTTCCCACCTAGACCCAATCTTAATTCACCCTTCCCTAGTTCTGCCAGCATCAACCTATTTGCCCCAGACTGTCGATCTGGGTTGTCTTGGATTCTTTCCTCCCCTTCATTTCTAGGTCCACTCAGTGGGCAAGACCTGTCCTTTCTAACTATGAGACATCCCTTCAATGCATCCCCTTCTCTCCTCTGACCCTGACCTTACCCTGGTGCAGACCCTCCATAGCCTCCCACCTCGACTATCATAGTAGCTGCTTGGGGGTCTGCCTGCCTCAAGTCTCTCCCTACTCCATTCAGCCACCAAAGTGATTTTCCTAAAGCTTGGATCTAATCATGTCACTCCCCCAAATCAGTAAGCTTCAACAGCTCCTTATTATCTCTAAGATCAAATGTAAACACCTCTATTTGGCATTTAAATCCCTTCACAGCCTGGCCCCTTCCTCACTTTCAAGTCTTCTTATGCATTACTCCCCTCTGCTTACTGTACAGTCAGCCTCTTTGTTATTCCTCACACATGGTATTTGTCCTCCCATCTTGGTGTTTTTGTATTGGCTTCTCCCCCACCCCCAAGTCTAAGCTGCTTTCTCTTGTCATCTCTGCCTCTTAGCATCACTGACTCAGCAACCCAAAAGAATCTCTCTAAGGAAGAAATCTGACCCAGTCACTCCCCAGTTTAGGTTATCTTCGGCATGCCCAGTGACCACACCACAGTCTCAACAGATGGGCTAAACCAGGTTGAGGATAACCAACAGGCCTCAAACCCATTGGTAAGTAGGAGGCTATCTACCCCAGGCATGTGAAGACTTCCCCCAGAAGAATAGGCAGATGAGAACGATTTTTTTTTTCCAACAGCTAAGAAGGCAGCTGAAAGAAGTGTTGTGGAATGTTTTATAGCTTGGTCAGACATTAAAGATGCCAAGGTCATCTACTCCATCCTGGACCATCACCCATCATGCTGACTTTTGTCTCACCATTGGACTTTTTTTTTTTAACTTTTTTTTTGTGGGGGGGAAGGGCAATGGGGATTAAGTGACTTGCCCAGGGTCACACAGCTAGTAAGTGTCTGAGGCTGGGTTTGAACTCAGGTCCTCCTGTCACCATTGGACTTTGATGACTCTGGAAGAGAGAGGCTGATGACTTTGTGCAATTCTGCTTCACTGGAATCCAATTCACCTATTAGTCAAGACATCACCCACGGTGTCATTGGTCCTCTTTGAAAACAAATGACAAACAACTATATGCATGTATATATATATATATATATACATATATATATATACACATATGTGTGCATGCATATTTATATGTATGTCTATGTATACACACATATAAAACACACTGAAAATACACATAATTATATGTGTATTGTGTGTGTATGTATATGGGAGTGTATGTATGTATGTTTGTATATACTCTGCCTGAAATGACAAACCTTCTACAATCTACATTCTTCTATCTCACCAACCTTATTTCTCCCGTTCATGGATTCTATGTTCAGCCAACATGGCCTGTGAGGCTTCCCTGATCTTCTCTTGCAGACTCCCACCTTTGTGACTTTATGCAGTCTGTCCCCCATTTCGGGAGGGCGCTTCCTTCTCATCTTTGCCCGCTGAAGTCCTTGTGGTCCTTTGGTCAGAGGACCTGGGAGGGGGAGAGTTCCCAAGTGTTCCTTCTTTCCAGGCATCATGTGCTGAAGGGTCCAAAGGCTGTCCTCCCAGTAAGAGCATTCTCCTCTGCCTTTCCTAGAGCAACCTTTCCCCATCCACGGAGGCCCCGGGACTCTTACAGCTCCAGCCATTTTCCTCACCCTTCCCATGCCACACTCTTGACCTCTCTTCCTGAGTCCTCTATCACTTCCCAACCACCATCTCCACACCACGCTACCATGAAGTTGTCCCCTTCCCAACCTAGCTTTTATCTCCCTTTTAGAATGTAAGCTCCTGGAGGGCAGGAATTGTCTTGCTCAAATTTGTTTCTCCAGTGCTTAGCACAGTTCTTGGCACATTTTAAGTACTTAATAAATGCTTCCTCCTCCTCCTCTTCTTCTTCTCCTCCTCCTCCTCTTTTTCCTTCTCTTCCTCCTTTTCCTCCTCCTCCTTCTACTCTTCCTTCTCCTCCTCCTTCTCCTCTTCCTCCACTTCCTTCTCCCCATCCTCCACTTCCTTCTCCCCATCCTCTTCCTCCTCCTTCTCCTCCAATGGCTCATGTTCCTAGAAATGACTTCCTCACCATCAGTTGGCTCTAGTCTGGCGGGGATCAATGCTTCCTCTTGCCCTGAAGATGCACCTGGTAAGGTCTCTCCAAAGGACCTTTTTCCTGCATATTCCTTATTCTAAAATGGCCGTACAGGGACAGGGACAGCATTCTTCCCTCTCCTGGACAGAATATTGCCACAAGGGTGAAGTTAAATGTTGGCCACCTGTGATAAAACCCATCACCCTGTCGTAGTTTTAGGTCTGACTAATGTACCTACTTTGCAACATGTTTGTGGTGAAAGCCTTCTGTAAGGAGAAGTCATCTTGATCTTCCATCACATTGACTACGATCTTCCCCACCACCACCACCCCATACAATATGAGCTCTGCCATGGTAATAGGGACCTGCTTCCAGAAGCCTGAAAAAAATGGGACATAATCAATCAACAAGCATTTATTTATTTATTTATTTATTTATTTATTTATTTGTTTGTTTGTTTATTCATTCATTCATTCATTCATTCATTCATTCATTCATTTATTCATTCATTCATTCATTTATTTGTTTGTTTGTTTATTCATTCATTAATTCATTTATTTATTTATTTATTTATTCATTCATTCATTCATTCATTTATTCATTTATTCATCTATTTATTTATTTATTTAGCTACTATGTGCCAGGTACTGTAATAGATCCCTAGGATACAAAGACAAACAGGATGTGTACCATGCCCTCAAAAAGAGATAGATAGGGGCAGCTAGGTGGCGCAATGGATAGAGCACCGGCCCTGGAGTCAGGAGGACCTGAGTTCAAATCCGGCCTCAGACACTTAACACTTACTAGCTGTGTGACCCTGGGCAAGTCACTTAATCCCAATTGCCTCACTAAGGAAAAAAAAAGAGATAGATAAAGAAACAGATTGAGAGAAGCAGAGATAGAGACAGAAAAAGGAACATACAGAGAGAAACAGGCATGGAGAGAGACAGAGACAAATAGGAGAGAGAGAAGGAAGCAGAGAGAAAAAGGAGAGGGGGAGGAGAGAGAGGGAGAGAGAGGAGAGAGAAAGAGAGAAGAGGGGGACAGGGGGAGAAGAGGGAGAGGGAGGGAGGGAGAGAGAAGAGGGAGAACAAGAGGACAAAAGAAGCATGCTTATACACACAGCTGGAGAGAAATCAGCAGAGACAGCTATAAAGAGTCGAACAGAAAGAAGAGAGAGAATAAGGTAGACTGGTGGTGAAAGACATGGGGACTCAATTATAACAGGTTTCTAGATGTGTTGAAATAGTTTATCATCAGGATCCTGTTTATGAACATGTAACCAGTCAGTGGGAGAATCAGGATTCAAACTCAGGACTCATTAGCAAGTCCAATACTCTCTCTACTCTTTCTGCCATCACAGGTCCACAGTTGTTTATTATGGGATTTGGGAAAAATTCGGAGTAGATCACAGAATCACAGCATCTCAGAGTTGGAAGAGATGCCCAAAGGCATCTAGTCCAACCCACACTCAAATCAAAATCCCCTTTTGATCTCACCCAACACATAATCATTCAAAGTTTGTTTGAGTCAATGGCCAACATTTTTGAGATTGGCTCAATGGAGAGTAAGCTGCATTCTGACGATTATCCTCTGGTATTACCATCAAGGAGAAAGCCCTAGTCTAGAAGAAACATGGGTCTGCCCCACATAATTGTTAGGTTGTTGGGCCAGGGATAAGGCCTGGACCTGTGACTTCATTGATGGAAGGATGTCCAGGTGAGGAAACTTCCTCTGCCAAAGAAGATCAGAACCTGCCCTAAAACTTCTAGCCTCAGAGAGCTGCCTTGGGCCTAGAGAGATACAGGGACTTACCCAAGGTCACACAGCTAGGATGTGTCCTGGGAAGGATAAATAAAATGGCAAAATTGAAGGAGAACTGGATTTGGAGTTAGAGACTGTGGGATCCAGTCCCAGCACTGGTATGTGTTTATTTGTGTGACCCTGGGCAAATCACTTATTGTCTCTAACCCTTGGTTTCCCTGACTTTAAAATAGGGCTGGGGCAGAGTTGTGGTATGATCTCTAAAATCCCTTACAGGTCTACTTCCTATGACCTAGGATGGAGGAAACAGAGAAAGAAGGGAGCAGGTAGGTGATGAGTACAGGTCTGATGTGCAGATCCCAGGATCTGCCCCTATGGATCTTACTCCTACCTGTCACTGAGGAGGAGAGGACAGGACAGGACAGGACAGGATGGGAGGGGGACCTCTAACCTCTGATTGGAAAGGAAAAACTCAACTAGTCTTCCTGAGACTGCTGCTCTCCAACCTTGCCCTTTGGTCCTCATCTAAAGAGAAGAAATCTACATGAGACACTGGCACCAAATAAGTATTTGGGGCCTTTCCCTAGGGCCAGGCAGGGCAGAACAGAGATAGGCCCAGGTGGTCATGGCCAGAGAAGGAGAGGTTAGGAAAGCTTTTCAGAAGCAGGCGCTGTACACGGCTGTACCTGTCATCCAAGGCAAACACACAGCTTAGTGAAATCTGAGGGGCTGGCCAGGGTGTTTGCTTTGATGTCCAATTCCCTATAAAACAGGGGTAATATTTGACGAGAAACAAAAGATTCCAGCAGCCCCGATAATCATCTTGTGCTGGGGACAGATACAGGATTCTGATTGTTTAGATCCTGGATTAATAAATGACACAGGACATCTACCTCCAAGGGATCAGGGCTCCTTGGGCAAGAGGAGCCTCTCAGGGAATGGCCAGGCCCATGGAGGACTGGACCTAGCGGAGGACACCTGGTCTGCTGAGCAGAAAGGGAGCCAGAGGGAAGTTCTCTTCTCCAGAGAAAGAGACACACCAGCTCTCCTTGGGAGAGGCTGACTTGCATCTCAAGGCAATCAATCAACAAACATTTCTTTTTTCTTTTTTTTTTTTTTTTAGTGAGGCAACTGGGGTTAAGTGACTTGCCCAGGGTCACACAGCTAGTAAGTGTTAAGTGTCTGAGGTCGGATTTGAACTCAGGTACTCCTGAATCCAGGGCCGGTGCTTTACCACTGCGCCATCTAGCTGCCCCAAACATTTCTTAAGGGCATACAATATTCTAGACACTTCACTAGGCACTAAAGAGACAAAGGCAAAAATGAATCAGTCGCTACCCTCATGGAGCATTCATTCTGAGGGGAAACCATGTGGACACAGAAGCACAAAATAAATAGGAAACAAATGTGTTACAGTAAAGGAGACAGTGCTGGGCTGTCTGTTTCACTTGCAGATCATGCCTACACTTCTGCTTTTCCCTAGTTATTCTGGACTTTCTAGCCTTCCTGTGTGCTCTGAGGTACCATCAGCTTAGTCCGATATACAGAGAGAGCCCCAAAGTGTGTTCCCAGATGCAACACTTCCCTCCTCACCGGTGCGAGTGGAGATTGTGCTCCAAGGCTCTCAGTGATCTTCCATTGGTTTTATTATCAACAAAATCACCCTTTCCACTGCCCAGCTACTGTGGAAACAGGTCCACATTGGAAAACAAGGAGTAAGATCCTGGGGGAGAGTTCTGGGGAGAGAGTTTGGATCTCTGCTGCCTTTACTGGGTAACCAACTCAATCCCAATCAGCCCATTCCAATTCAACAGGCATCTAATAAGTGCCTGCTGTTTGCTGGGATTGCTCCAGGAATTTAGGATTCGAAGACAAAACAAACCCATCTATCAAAATAGTTGTATTCTCTTAGGAAGACATAACTTGAAAGCAAAATTCCTGTGAAACTTACTTTCATTCAACCATCCAAGGTCTCTTCCTGGTTCAGCTACCAGTCATCTTTATCATAATCCCCTGCCCCAGACATGGGTATTAAAAGACCAACCAAGAGCTGCCGGTCACTGATGTTCATTATTAAGGGGCCAGGGTGCCAATCCCACTGGAAGTGACCAGTGCATAGTTAACCTTTGGGAAGTATTCCAGCCCAGCTCTCACCATATAGGTGTGTGTGTACATAAATGTATATGTGAGTGTAAGTATATATATACATATGTATACAGTCACTCATGAGCCCCCAGTGATTAACAGATATATATAATTAGCTTTTAGAAAGGGTTATCATGGGCAGCTAGGTGGCTGCCCATCATCAAAGCAAACACCCTGGCCAGCCCCTCAGATTTCACTAAGCTGTGTGTTTGCCTTGGATGACAGGTACAGCCATGTACAGTGCCTGCTTCTGAAAAAGCACTGGCCCTGGATTCAGGAGGACCTGAGTTCAAATCCAGCCTCAGACACTTGACACTTACTAGCTGTGTGACCCTGGGCAAGTCATTTAACCCTCATTGCCCCAAAAGAAGAAGAAGAAGAAGAAGAAGAAGAAGAAGAAGAAGAAAAAGAAGAAGAAGAAGAAGAAGAAGAAGAAGAAGAAGAAGAAAGGGTTATCATTAATCAGGTATACCAAAGAGTTGTTATAAAAACACTCCCGAAAACCTAAATCCCACTTTCTATTTGCACACACAAAGTCCCCAAAAAGACTGAGTTCAGACTTAGATTGCTTTGTCACATGGGTAGAGGAATGGATTAGATGGTGGAGAGAGACTGAACAATTCAACAATTATTTATTAAAGGTCTATTTACAAGTCACAATTCTAGGAGCTAGAAATTTCTTTAAATGTCAAGTTGCAGGGCAGCTAGGTGACGCAGTGGATAAAGCACCAGCCCTGAATTCAGGAGGACCTGAGTTCAAATCTAGACTCAGATACTTGACACTTACTGGCTGTGTGACCCTGGACAAGTCACTTAACCCTCATTGCCACAACAACAACAACAACAACAACAAATGTCAAGTTACCTGATCTCAAAGAACTCACATTCTACTGAAAGGAATACATACAAATAAAGATGAGTATTTAGGACAGGAATTACTGGGAGGCAAAGAGATGCCTGGACAGAGTGCTCTAGGAATAATTTAGAAGGGATCTGATGCTTTCAGCCCAAGGGAGAACAATGGAAGAGAGCAATAGATCAGGGAAGTCTTCACAAAAGGAGGTCGTATCTGATGAGCCTTGAAGGTGTGAGAAAATAATTATTAATAATGAATTTCTGGGGGCGGCTAGGTGGCGCAGTGGATAAAGCACCAGCCCTGGATTCAGGAGTTCCTGAGTTCAAATCCGGCCTCAGACACTTGACACTTTACTAGCTGTGTGACCCTGGGCAAGTCACTTAACCCCCATTGCCCTGCAAAAAAAAAAAATAATAATAATGAATTTCTAAGGGGCAGCTAGGTGGCACAGTGGATAGAGCACTGGCCCTGGAGTCAGGAGGACCTGAGTTCAAATCCGGCATCAGACACTTGACACGTACTAGCTGTGTGACCCTGGGGACAAGTCACTTAACCCCAATTGCCCCACTAAAAAAAAAAAGAAAAAAGAATAAAAAAATGAATTTGTAGGAGAAACCCAAATGTGTTCGTGTTAGCTATTCTCTCTCCCTCACCAGAAACCAATTTGGGATGAGCCTTCATCTTAACAAAAGGAATGCAGATTGATGCTTCTGATTAGCCAGGGGAAGAAGCTGACCTAAATGGTTGAAATTTGCTCTCTAGACCACCCCCCAAGTCCTGTCAATCAATGGAGCTGAATGATGCTAACCAATGAGCTTAGATCAATGTGTGGTGACCCGCCTCAACCAGAAAGAGGATAAATTCCCCAGGGAACATAAGGGTCGCTCTCCTGTCTCTTGTCTCTTCTTCCTGTGACCCTTTTACTCTTCACACTGGGTATGTAATTATTTAGGCCTGTAAGCCTATTGACTAGTGGGAAGTCTGGGAGACACGCAGTCAATACTTTATTAATATGTGATATTAATTGCTAATAAATGCTTGCTGCCAAACGGGTGCAATAGCCATTAATCTATAAGTAGCAATATTTTAGAAAACCCAGCCTAGTTCCATGATATTTTAAATAACACAAAGGAAGATAAGAATTTTGAAGTTAGGAGGAGAGACCATACAACAGGCAGAAGTACAGCTCATTGGAATACATTGAAGCAGGACATGGCCTGCTAAGCCCATGGCACAGCTAGCAACCCAGTTTTGCAGCAACTGGCCATGTAAAGGTGTGTGTGGGGGGGGGCAGGGAGGTAACAGTAAATAAGGCTGTAAATATAGGCCGAAGTCCAGCTGTGGCAGGCCCTAAATGCCTGGATGAGGAGTATGTGTTTTCTCCTAGAGTTGTCTCCAGGGCCCAGTGAAAGTTTTTCAGCAGGAGAGTGATAACCATGCCTGATTTTGATGGGACCAATTAGAAAAGGGAGAAATTGAAGTCAAGGAGACCGAAATGAGGAAGTGACTACATTAGTGCAGGTAAGATGTGATAAGAAAACCAAATTAGGGTAGTGTTATTTAGTGAGAGGGGAGGGATGCTATGATAAAGAGACTTGAAAACTTATGGGAAAAACAAAGATTGACAAAGAGGAAAGTATGAAATAATCAAATGTTAAGCTTCCTTGAATGAGAAAATGGTGGTACTTTCCATTGGTATCAAGAAGTCAGAAGGAGGAGTGGGTTTAGGAGAGAATATAATTAAGAGGATGACTTTGGCTTTGGGCATGGAATCATTGGATCATAAATTTAGAGCCAGGGGCAGCTAGGTGGCACAGTGGATAAAGCACCAGTCCTGGATTCAGGAGAACCTGAGTTAAAATCCGGCCTCAGACACTTAACACTTACTAGCTGTGTGACCCTGGGCAAGTCACTTAACCCTCATTGCCCCACCAAAAAAAAAATTTAGAGCCAGAAGAAACCTCAGAGATCATCTAATCTACCTCCCCTCATTTTACAGGTGAGGAAACTGAGGCAAACAGAAGTTAAGTGACTTGTCCAAGGTCATATAGGCAGTAAGTGGAAAAGTTGAGATTCAACATCAGGTCCCTATACTTAAAATTCAGCACTGATTCCACTGAGTTGGTGGGATAGCAAGGAGATCACCAAATCACAGAGTCTCAGAGAGACTCTTGGAGAGACTCAAGTCTCAGGGATCCAGTTGATTCCTGACTAAGAATCTCCACTATCATATACCCAGGAGGCATTCATCCAGACATTGCTCGAAGGCCTACAGTAACAGGAAGCTCACAATGTCTTAAGGCAACCCATTTTACTTCCGGATAATTCTAATGAAATGATAAAAGGTCATTGCTTATGTCAAAGGGAAAAGCCAGTGAGTGGCCTTTTCTCAATCATCATTCTTCCTGACTTTTCTGCAGCATTGGGCACAAGTAATCACCCTCTCTTCCTGATCCTCTCTCCTCCCTCAGTTTTCATGACCCTACTCTCTCCTGGTTTTCCTCCTACCTGTCTGACCGTGTCTTCTCAATCTCCTTTGCTGGATCTTCATCTATGCCATGCTCAGGTGCTGTGCATGTATGTATCCCCAAAGCTCTGTCCTGGCCTGTTCTCTTCCTACATTCTCTCCTGGTGATATCATCAGTTCCTAGGTGTTTAACTATTATCTCTAGGCAAATGACTCCTAGATGGATATATCCAGCCCATGTCTATCTCCTGAGCTTCAGTTCCACCTAATCCATTACTTCTTAGACATCCGAAACTTGATGTCCCATAGGTGTCTCAAGCTCAACATGTCCAAAACAGAACTCATGATCTTTCTCCCAAACCCAATCCTCATCTGAACTTCCCTATTTCTTTAGAGGATGCCACTACCTCCAAGGTTATCCAGATTCCCAACCTTTGAGTCAGCTTCAACTCATCTCTCTCACTTGCCCCACATTTCCAGCCTCTCCCCCCTCTTGTTGATTTTCCCCTCACATTTCTCACTCTCACAGCCACCACCCAAGGGGAAGGGACTTACTCTCCTACCTTGAGAGCAGTAAGGAACCTTAGAGGCTTTCTCATTCAAACCTCTCATTTTACAGATAAAGAAACAGAGGCCCATGGAGGTTGAGAGATTTGTCCAAGATCAGTCAAGCAGTAAATATCAGAGGGGGGATTTGAACCATCCATCAGCTACACCTTTCACCAATCATATAGATGAGATTCATGATTTGAGTGAGGGTTTGCCTAGAAGACTCATTCAAATGAGACCCAAAGTCTCTTCCAACTTTCAGATTACATCGTCAAAAACATTGATTGAGCAGCTACTATGTATAACGCATCATGGTAGATACTCAAGATAGTGTGCCACATGCTAATATATAGGGGGGAAAACTCCTTGATTAGAACTACCACATTGCTATAAAGGAATCCCAAGTCAAGCTGATTCACAATCTAGAGCAAAATTTAAAAAAATGCAAACACCCAAGTACTTTTCTTCCACCTAAGTACTTTTCTGTCCCTTACCTCCAGGTCTTAATTTCTCTGGCTTCTTTCAAGGCTCAGCTCAAATCCCACTTTCTGCAAAAGACCTTTCCTGGGTTCCCCTTCCCAAGCTGCTACTGTTTTCCCCTTCCATCTACCCTGTATACTTTGTATGTCCCTGGTTGTTTACATGTCATCTACCTCCTTGGCATAGATGTTCCTTGAGAGTATATATTGTTTTTTGCCTTTCCTTCTATTCCCATTGCTTAGCTCAGTGCCTGGAACATAGAAAGCACTTGATAAACACTTATCCACTGACCGACTACAAAACTACAGCTCCTATCAGTCTCTACTTAACGTAATCTCGAATTTTCTTAGCCCATCTTTCAGAGAACCTTTAAAAATACACAGAAGAGGACAGAAGGAGGTTCAGAAGGGCACACAGACAAGCGGGGCAGTGTTGGAAGTACTATATTAAATGGAATATGTACTTTGAAAAAGCTGGAGATAATAGAACTTCATGGTGTTCCGTACAATCCCCTTTCTGTTCTTTGTATGTGGAAACGTTCATGTTTGTTGATGTTTGTCAAATTCACAATAAAAAAGAAGAAACTTTCAAAAATAAAGAGAAATGTTAACTGCTTGCAGGCTTCCCCTCCTCCCCCACAACAGCCTATCCACCGCCCTCAGCCTGCCAATATTTTGGGGGCATCATCCTCACTTGGGGGTTGAACAGCAAGCTTATTATGTTGTTCAGGACCTACTGAGTCCTTCACCAGCACATCACTGTCTCTTTCTGACTATCCCTCCTTCGCATGGTCTTTGAAAGCACAGGAGGAGCAGCTAGGTGGGGGAGTAGAGAGAGCACTGACCCTGAAGTTGGGAGGACTTGAGTTCAAATCTCACCTCAGACACTTACTAGCTATGTGACCCTGGGCAAGTCACTTAACCCCAATCTCCTTAAACATCTGGGGCCATCTGCAGTTGTCCTGATGTATATCTTGCCACTGGACCCAAATGCCTCTGAAGGAGAGAGTGAGGCCGATGACCTCCCACAGCCCTCCTTCACTTAAATCTAATTCATTGCAAGTTATGACATCACCCCCAATGTCATGGCCCTCTTCGAGAATGAAGGACAAACAATAATGAAAGCGCAGGAAGACATGCTTTCAGTTTCTTTGAGAAGTATCACAAATTCTAAGCTCCCCAGCCCTGTCTGTACTCCCGAGGGCACTAAAAGGAAGAGAGAATGAGTGAAGAGACATGTTCAGACTTGGATTCTTGGTGTAGGAGTTTTCTCCCAGCAGTTGTTCCTCTGGCTCCTGGTCTTCCCTGGAGAGATAGAGTTTCTCCATTACCTGGGTGAATATATTAATAAGAACAAGAATAATAAGAATTGTATTAACGTAGTGCTTTAAAATTTGCAAAAAAAAAAAAAAACTTTGCACTCATTTGATCTCTCACCAACGCTATGAAGTGGATGCTATTATTATTTCCATTTTGAAGTTAAGGGAATTGAGGATGAAGAAGGTTAATTGACTTGCCCAAGGTTACATAGTTAGTAGGACACCTGAAGCAGGATTGGAACTCAGAGCTTCCTAACTCCAAGTCCAGCACTCTGTTCTCTGTGGCACTTAGCTGTGAACTTGTTCATGTTGTCCTCCAATCGATCATAAATCATTTGTACATTCTCAGCCTTCTGCAAATCCTTCACACAGGGTCCACCAAAGGAAGGAAGAAAGGCACTTTACAAATATTATCTCATTTGATCCTCACAACAACCCTGGAGGGGCTAAGTTCTATTATTATCCCCATTTTTCAGTTGGGAAAACTGAGGCAAATAGGAGTTAAGTGACTTGCCTAGGGTCATACAGCTAGAAATGTCAGATGCTGAATTTGAACTTGGGTCTTCCTGACTTCAAGCCTAGTGCTCTATCCACTGAGCTACTTAGCTGATTGCTGGGTCATTTCTCTAGATCTCTTGACATCACTCAAGTATTACTGAAGCATCTGGGCTACCTGTCTGTCATCCCTCTGTTTGCTTCCTTCCATTTCTTCTCAAACATCTCTTTGTTTTCATCTTTTCCCAGCATTTTTGCCATCCATTCATCATTAGCTAAATGCTATTCACACACTTTCACCCACTTCTCCATTGTTTTGTGGAGTGACTTGTAATTTTGTTTCTTCAGGAATGTGCTTTTCCATGATTCACAAATACATAGCACCATCTGAAGAACACAGGTATAAAAAACAGAATTTTTTGTATCCAGTAGAAGCTTAGGGTCTTTGAAAACAAGGCTCAATTTCCCAAATGCCTTCCGGCTCACTTCTGCCCCTTGACTCCAGGCTCATTTCTAAAGGGGCTTATGGAGTGAGGATCTGATCAGGTCACTTGAGTGTTGCTAACTCATTTGGTGAAACCAGGTTTAGACCTCTGGCAGAAAGGGGCATCTGCCAGGAGTTGGACGTGGGATCTAGTCACAGGGGTGGGTGTACTGGTAAATGTTTAACAACTGCCTTTCTAGAAAAAATATGAACACATGACACACTTTTAGGTTTAATCTCTATTAGCATTCTCTCCATCACTTTCTTAAGTCTGGACAATTAACAAAACAATAAGCAAGTTCTGATTTGTAATATTTGCCAGTTGTCAAGGTTTGCTGACAATTGTTAAATTGAAATTTTTAACAATCAGCTCCAAGTTGGTTTGAGTTGGCTCTAGTACCCCATTTGGACCAAGTGAGGTACTGAGGTAAATGTGGAATATCTGAATAGCAGTCCTATGAAGGGAGAGCAAAATGAGCACAAATGATCATTTGAGATGGAGTATGCTTTCTGTATTCACATACACTCATGAGTCATTTGTGTCTAAGGCATTTTCTGTGATAGAAGCAATAGCCAACTACACCTGATAAGTACTTTGTATGTGGGGTTCCTTTTCTAGAAGAGACCTGCTACTCACATTTTGGGGAGACCTGAGACATAAAAGATTTTCCAAGAGTTACTCTAGAGTGGTAAGCCAGGGAGATAACATATCTAATAACCCCATTTGGTGTGGGTACCATTTCCTCAGGGTTGAGCACAATTCTCTGAAGACAGAGCTATAGAGTTTTGTGGGAGAGGGAACCCCTGGATGAGAGTGACATTCAGTAATGTTATTCTTTCACAAAGATGCAGAATCTTTGGTTCCACAAAGGCCCAGGGTGGGGTAAGAGCAAGGACAAGAGCTCACGCAGAGCTCTTCAGAGAAATAACATGGTGGCTGGGTAAATCTCTTCACTTTGCCTCTCTGGGGCTCAGCATCCTCATCTCTGAAATGAGGCATTTGGTTTCGTGAAGCTCTAATAAACTAAGAATTCTCCATTTTAGGATTTTTTAACTTTGGGAAGAAGCTTCACTATGGATACTTCACTACAGTTTTCTAAGTATAAGGCAGGGAAGATGTGTTAAGAATTAGAACCCATTAGAATTGACTCCCATGTGTCGTGATTTGTAGGGGAGAGAAAATAACAGCATTTAGATAGCACCTTATAGTTGTCAACAAATTTTGCTTGTCTTTTTAGCCTTATCACCCTCACAGTCCCCTGTGCTGTAGGTACTACTAGTGTTATCCCCATTTTTCAGAATGGGAATACTAAAACATAGAGAATTTGAGATTTGCTTAAAGATTAGAATTAGGGGGGGGGGGGCGGCTAGGTGGCGCAGTGGATAGAGCACCGGTCCTGGAATCAGGAGTACCTGAGTTCAAATCCGGCCTCGGACACTTAACACTTACTAGCTGTGTGACCCTGGGCAAGTCACTTAACCCCAATTGCCTCACTAAAAAAAAAAAAAAAACCCCAAAGATTAGAATTAGGGAGTTTAGAGGTCATTTGGTCTTTATCCTCACATATAGATGAAGAACTGAGGCCAACAGTGGTCTAATCACTTGTCAAAGGTCATGTGAGTATTGACAGAGGCAAGTCCTCTGACTTCAAATCCAAGGCTCTTTCTACCACTGTATGCTGCCTCCACGGGAAAAATACTCCCATTCCCAAATGTATTATCCTCACTAGCTCATCCCTCCTTGCTGTCCCCAGGGCACAAAGCTCCATCTTCTGACTCCAAACCTTTTCATTCATTGGCTGAACCTCATGCCGGGAGTGCAGGCTCTCTTCAAATGCCTGAAATCCAACAACCCTCAACTAAAATCCAATCTTTTGCAAGAGGTCTTTTACAATTTTCCTTAATCTTACTAACTTCCCTCTGAAATTACTTTCAATTGATTTGTAAATATATCTTGTTTATACATAACTTATTTGCATGATATCTCGGACATTAGACTGAGCTCCTTGAAAGTAAGGATGGAGGGGCAGCTAGATGGTGCAGTGGTTAAAGCACCGGCCCTGAATTCAGGAGTACCTGAGTTCAAATCCGACCTCAGACACTTGACACTTACTAGCTGTGTGACCCTGGGCAAGTCACTTAACCCCCATTGCCCCGCAAAAAAAAAAAAAAAAAAACCGAAAGTAAGGATGGGTTTGGATTTTTTCCCCCTTTCTTTGTTATCTCCAGGGTTTAACACATTTCCTGGTCCCGTAGTAGGAGCTTAATAAAGGCTTGTTGACTTGATTGGATGATTTGCTCAAGTTCTGGTCAAAGGCAAATATATTACCCAAGAGGAGGTAACACATTAAGTAAATTACCATATACTATGCATCACCATGGATAATATCATCAGACTCACCCTAGCAAAGAATAGACCCTGGCAAGATGGGATGCCTGGGAGACACTGGGGAACATGAGGTGGATGAAAGGGAGTATGAGGAAAAGGAACATATGGATGTGGGGGATTGAAAGGAGGGTTGGCATGAAGAGCCTTTAAAAGCTGGATTAAGTAGCTCTTAGGGATATAACTACCAGGAGTAAATCTCCAATTATAATAGCTGATTGTCAACATCCTTCACAATCTACATGTACCCAGTGTCTTCACTCTATTTATCTCATGCCTTCCTTATGATAGTACATCCCATTTAAACTGTATATATATCTTGTATATATGTAGTTGTTTTCTCCCCACTTTGTACCATGAGCTTCTTGAAAGCAGGGTCTGTCTTTTGTCTCTCTTTGTATTTCTAGTGCTTGGCCCAGTGCCTGGTATATAGTAGGTGCTTAATAAATGCTTATTCACTGAATGACTATGGGTTTTCCTAGGTCTTGGGGTGGGAGAGGGACAGAAGCAAGGGACCCTTTCCTACAATGAAAATGAAATGAATAATGTTGACTTTAAATCTCATGAGTGTCAAGTAACCTAATGAAATCTCAGCTTTCTCCTAGTTTCCCTTGAAACTACATGTTAGTGAGTAAACCTTTCAAAAATCACTTAATAAGCTAGTTCAGAATCTCAATAGGGTGGGGGCTGAGCCATGAGAGATTCATGAGTCATTATAGATACTCATATCTTCAGACAGAAAACCCAGATAAGGCTCCCTAGTGGGAGGTCTAAGCATGGTCACTTGGTAGGGAAATGGAATGATCTTGGGAAGCTCAAGCTTGGAGTGCCACCTGTTGGTCAATGAAGATTGTGTATGCTGAATAACCAATCAATCAAAAAATATGTATTAAGCACCTACTATGTTCCAGGCACTGTGCAAAGTGTTAGGGATACAAAAAGAAGCAAAAGGCAATCTCTGCTCTTAAGGAGCTTACAATCTAATGTGGGAGACATACAAACATGCACGAGTACATAAACACATGCAAAGCAAGCTATATACAGAATAGGAAATAATTAAAAGAAGGTAAGCACATATACTTTAGATGTCTTTACATAAGGCTCTTGAACAACTTCCCAGGGTGTTAAAAACCATAGATAGTCAGATCTAGAAAGCATTTTTGAACATAGAGCATAAAATGTCAGAGCTGAAAGGGACCTTAGAATAGATGATCAAATATCCGAGCTGATACTGACTTCAAAACAAAATACATAAAATGCAATGAATAAAAAAGTTTTGAACCCAGAACATAGAATGTAATAACTGAACAAGATCTTTCAACCTATCCAAATTAGCCTCTTTGTTTGATAAAAGGGAAAATATCAAATGAGATATCATTTTATAGATTTTATAGATATCTTTTATCAAATGAGAAAATGAGTCCTAGAAAGAATGATTTGCCCAAGGTCAGCGGATCAGTGGATAGAGCACTGGGTCTATAGTCAAAAAGACTTCTCCCTGAGTTCAAATATAGCCTCAGACAGCTGTGTGACCCTGGGCAAGTCATTTAACTGCTTGATTCAGTTTCCTGGAAAAGGAAATGACAAACTACTGCAGCATCTCTGCCAAGAAAACCCCAAATGGGGTCATGAAGAGTTGGATACAACTGAACAACACCACAACAATGAATGGCAAAGCTAGACCTAGAACTCATGTCTCTTGTCTTTTTCCTTTCTTTGAATCTCCAGTCTCACATATAGTAGGTACTTAATAAATGTATATTGACTGACTGGATGAGTTCTGATCCAGTGGTCTTCCTACAACACAGGGAATTCTCTTATTCTGCTTAAGAAGTATGCATTTTAGAAACAGTGTGGTGTAGTGGAAATGTTACTCAAATAGGACTCAAGAGAGACATGGAGACCAACTCCAGCTCTGACACTCCTATGCTTTGTGACTTTGGACAAATCACTTTGTTTCTTTTTGCCACTGTTTTCTCATCTGTAAAATGGGACTCATAGAATCTCCAAATATTAGAACAGAAATAGACTTCTTTCTGAGTCACCCAACACCCTCAGATAATAACACCCTTACTGTTCCTGCCTGTCTACTTCACATGCTTGTTGTGGGGAAAGTACTTTGTAAACAGAGAAGTCCTTTAAAGAAGGGCATTGTCTATGTATTTATTGTTACCATTCCCCTACCCTCCACTGGATTGTAAACTCTCTGAAGGCAGGAATTGCATCTTATTTGATCTTTGAACCTCCCCTAGCAGATTCTGAGAAGGCATTTGATAAAGAGTGTGGAAATAGTTAAATAAGGTATAGGAAAGCACTTTGACAGAAAAGGATTACATAAATAGATACTGGGGATAGAAAGACAAAAATGAAACCACTCTTGGCCTTGGGGGACTTATATTCTAATGGTGTATATAACAAGCACACCAATAAATGTGATATATTGTGTGGTGCTGTGTGATGGATGGAAGGAACTATCCAGACAAAGTGTTCTTTGAAAATATGGACAAAGAAGGACACAGTGATCCCTCTGCTCTGAGGTGGCTAGAACAGAGTCCATGGAATGTGAGTTTTGCTTTGCTATTTATTAGTGTGTTTGTCATAGCCTTTAATAGAATGTGAGTTCCTTGAAGATAAGGACCGTGTCCCTTCTCAGGAAACTTGTGGCTCAGCCCTGGACAAAAATCCTGTGGGTTGCCCCACCCCTTTACAAGAGAACCTAGGATTTGAAAGGGGACCCACTGCCATCAAGTCCAACCCATAAACAAATGCACTATATATCATAGCAGACAAGTAGTCATGGACTCTCTGCTTGAGGAGGAAGCCCCACCTCTTGAGACAGTTTGCTCCGTTTCAGATCAGCTCTACTTGTTAAGAAGGTTTTCCTAACATCCAGTATTAATCTATCTCTTTATACCTTCCATCCATTGTTCCTGGTCCTCCTCAGATCATTTCTTATTGTGTTCCAGTTGGGGGTGGGGGGCATGTAATCAGGGAAGGCTGCATGGAGGAAGTAGCTTTTTGAGCCTCATGCTTTGAAGGATGAGAAGGATTCTGAAAGAAGGGAATTATGTTACTGTTATTTTTTAACTCCAGCATCAACCCTTCAGGTTGGGGTGCTCCCTGGCTGTCTACACATCTGAACCTGAGCCTACTCACAGCTTAACTTTTCCCAGAATTCACTAATTCAGTTCCTATTTCAATTGACCTCCCTTGTCTCTTCAGCACCTCATTCTCATTCCTTTCTTGTGCCCTTTGGAAACCTTGGTTTCCCTCGGGACTCAGCTCAAAGGCTCCCTCCTATGGGAAGCCTTTCCCAGTCACATCTAGGTGATCTATGTATTAATACACTGAGTATTAAGTTTTAAACCTAGGTGATCTTGGGCAAGATATTCTCTGTACCTCGGTCTCCTTTTCTGTAAAATGAAGGGATTAGACCAGGATTAGATTAGACTCGAAGGCTTTTCCAGCTCTAGATCAGTGATCCTACCTGACATAAATATACACATTGTCTCCCTATTACAATATAAGTGCCATGAGGGTACTTTTCTTCAGATTGGGGTGGTCCTACACCTAGGACAGTGCCTGGCACATTGTAGACACACCAATGGACCTGTGATCTCACAGATTCATGTATTCCCTCCAATAGTGAAGATCTGAGCCTGCCTATCCCATGCCAGGCTTGTCCACATCTACCTATAAGTTCAAGGTAGCTGGGTGGTCCAGTGGATAGAGCACTGGCTCTGCAGTCAGAAAGACCTGAGTTCAAATCCAACCTCAAACACTTACTTTATGACTCTGGGCAACTTACTAAACCCTGTTTGCTTCTATTTCCTCATCTGTCAAATGAGTTGGAGTTGCAAACCACTCCAGTATCTTTTTGTTTTGGTTTGGTTTGGTTTGTTTGTCTTGTGGGGCAATGAGGGTTAAGTGACTTACCCAGGGTCACATAGCTAGTAAGTGTCAAGTGTCTGAGGCTGGATTTGAACTCAGATCCTCCTGAATCCAAGGCCAGTGCTTTATCCACTGCACCACCTAGCTGCCCCCCAACCACTCCAGTATCTTTGCCAAGAAAACCCCAAATGGGGTCTGGGAGAGTCGGACATGACCGGAAAACAACTGAATAACAAATGAAGTAAAGACAGTTGAACTGAAAAAGTATAAGAACTTGCCAATGGGCATGGTGGGGGAAATGAGCCACTGAGAGTATCATGAATCTGGGAGTAACAATAAAGGGAAGATTGCTCATAAACACCAAGAAACTGTGACACTAACCAACATCCATGAAAAGTTACCTAATAGAAG
Organism: Dromiciops gliroides; assembly: GCF_019393635.1. Classification (NCBI taxonomy): domain Eukaryota; kingdom Metazoa; phylum Chordata; class Mammalia; order Microbiotheria; family Microbiotheriidae; genus Dromiciops; species Dromiciops gliroides. The sequence continues at coordinate 680,074,233 of NC_057862.1, read as the reverse complement.
AAGACAATCCTGTATATCCTAAGTGCCCTGTGAGTGGTATGGACAATTAGTACTCTAGAAGCTCAGAGCCAGGAGAGATCATTGTGGCCTGAAGAACCTAGGGAATATTTCCTGGAGGGTGTGGGACTTGGCCTGGGCTTAGAAAGACAGGTTAGATTTTCTTTTCAAATGTTTGTTACTTTCTTCCCTCCACCCCCACCCCCGCCGTCTTTATCCACTATGAAATACTACCTCCTCCTTATAACCAAGAAAGACATCTAAGCCAAACCCATGGATAAAGGAAATTAAATGGGGGGGGGGGGCTATGTAAGGCACCACACCCATAGTCCTCCATCTCTCCATGAAGTTTTTCATCATCAGTCAAGGTGATTTGAATTTTGAGCACTAAAGTAGAGAGGGATATGGCTTATACTTTCTCATTGAATTCTTATTCAACAGAGTAATTCCAGCCTGCCCTATCCTTGTGGGTCATATTGACACTAAGTATTTTAAGATGCTCCTGCCATCCCTTGGCTTTACTGAGTGCTCTATTTAACTTGGCCTCACAGACTATACTTTATGATGTTTCACTTATTCCCTTCTTGTCTATTTATTGTCCATGAAGAATGATGGCAAACTCTTTCCACATGCCAAAAAAAAATCAACATTTAGTTTGCAAGTTATTGATATTCAGATTTTTTTTAGGCCATCTACAACTTTCCTGGAAAATTTTTGCTCAGGGCACCCAGGAAGGCTTGCCTAGTGAGACTCTGGAAGAGGCACACAGCACTCTCCTATCCAACAATGTACAGGGCTTCAAGGAAATCCTGGTCCCTGAAGAAACTTCCATGGTCTGTTGGGTGCATAAGATGCATTGAAAAAGACCCAAAAGCTGTATTTACACTTGTCGCTGTCATCATTCCAAAGCAGCCATTAGTGACGTTTGGGTAAATAAAACTATTTTGAGTGTCGCTAAATACATATTTGAGGGATATTAAGCTGGTTTTCTTTATAGGCCCAGGATGGCCCAGCTTCCATTTCCAAGTGAAACCCTAGTTGGGCAACATGTGCCCTGTGAAAAACTCCTCTGATTTCTCTACTTGTCATTTTTTGTCTAATAGAACAGAGATGAAAAAGACCAATTCCCTGATGCTACTTTTTGGTCTGAAGGTGACCTGTCCAATTACAAAGAAGGAATTCCTGCCTGGTCCTCTACTAAAGTTTAGGTTCCTTTTCACTGGACCCTGTCAGCCCCACAATGCCTTGGTAAAGTCAATGACTCATTTGCTCAATCAACAAGCTCAATTCTGTGCCAGGCATTGTGTTAAGGGGATAGAAACCAGATCTAGGATTTCATTAACATAGGGAGCTCCAGGTGAGGAAGCCCCCTCCCCCGCCTCTGAAGCAGGTCCACACAACATCTACAGTTTATGGTCTTAAAAAGTTGCCATTCTCTGTGAGAGGTAAGACTTGAACTCAGGTCTTCCTGGCTTTGTACCAGATCTCTCTCTACTACATGCTGGAAATGTCCAAATTGAAATAGTCCCTGCCCTCAAGAAGCTTGCATTCTATTAAGGTTAAAAAGGGGGTGAGGTGGACATATAACACATACATATGTAGGCACAAAATAGATACCAGATAATGGGGGTTAGAGAAGCAGCAAGTTGGGGGGGGCAGGAAAGGCTTCATGTATAAGGTAGAACTTGGGGTGAGTCTTGAAGGAAACTAGGAATTCTGAAGATGGAGGTAAGAAGGAAGTGCATTCCAGACATGGGGCATAGATAGAGATGGGAGATGGAGAGCTATGGATGAGGTCTAGTAAAAAGGCCAGGTGTAATGGACTAAACAGTTTGTGGAGGGGAATAAAATGTAATAAGGCTAGAAAGGTCAGTCATCAGGAGCTTTAAGTACCAAAGAGAGAGGTTTCTATTTGTTCCTGGAAGTAATAAAGAACCATTCGACACTTTTCCAACTGTGGTGCTGGAGAAGACTTTTGAGTTCCTCGGACAGCAAGGACATCAAATCAATCAACACATAGAGAAGTGAATTCAGGCTGTTCACTGGAAGGTCAAGGGCTGAAGCTGAAACTTAAATCCCTTGGCCACATAATGAGAAGACAAGACCCACTGGAAAAGACCCTGATGTTGGGAAAGACTGAATACAAAAAGAAATGGAGATGCCAGAGGGTGAGATGGTGTCATGGAAACAATGAACATGAACCTGGACAGACTTTGAGAGATAGTGGAGAATAGAAGTGCTATGTATAGTCCATAGGGTCACAGCTGAATGACTGAACAACAACAGACTTTATTGGACAGGGGAGTAATGCAGTGATATTTGTGCTTCAGAGAAATCACCTTGCCAACTTCGTAGAGGATGGATTTGTCCAAGATAAAGGTTTGGAATCCTTGTAAGGGCTTGAAAGACTAGAGAGAAGACTAGGGCTGGCTGTATAGTTCTGAGAATTATCTCCATAAGAGCTGATCATTGAACCCTTGAAATTGGATGAGATGATTGGCTGAAAGAGTCTGGAGCAAAAAGAAGAGGGTCCAGGACTGGACCTTGGGGGATCACTATGGTTACTGGGTGTGTCAAAGATGGAGGAACAGAAATGGATACTGGGAAAGAGCAGTCAGGGTCATCAAAAGTGAGAGAGGAGGGGCAGCTAGATGGCACAGTGGTTAAAGCACCAGTCCTGGATTCAGGAGTACCTGAGTTCAAATCCGTCCTCAGACACTTAACACTTGCTAGCTGTGTGACCCTGGGCAAGTCACTTAACCCCCACTGCCTGCAAAAACAAACAAACAAAGAAAAACAAACAAAAAAAAGTGAGAGAGGAGAGAGAATCCAGGAGAAGGGGTCCAGTGCTGCAGACAGGTGAAGAAGGGTGGTGACTGAGATTCCTGAAGGTAGGAGGTGTCTTACTTCTTTATTTGTGTCCCCAGGACTTAGTCCAGTGCTTTGCACACAGAAAATGCCTAATAAATGTCTTCTTATTCATTCAGTTGTTCATTGATCTCTACCTCGTAGAATCCCTAGCTTCCTTCAAAGCTCAGCTCAAGGGTTACCTGCCCCCCAAACCTTTCTTCATCCCCCCAGTTGCTAGTGCCTTAACTTTCCAAAATTATTCTAACATTAATAACCCCCACTTGGCCCAAAGGTCTCTGGTATTCTATTCTCTCTATCCTCCACTTGTGGGACCCTTGGTTCTAAATAAATGCATGTGATTGGAGTGAATTCAGTTCTGGGGAGCCTCCTTTTCTCTTTGGCTTATTATGTCTTCTGCTCTGGCAATCTCAAGGGAAAAACTGCTTAAGGCTTAGACTCTGACTCACGCCTAGGGTTTCTCCAAAAGGAAAGAGCTGAGGGGAGAGGGAGTAAAAGAAACTCTCAGTGTTCAATATGAATCAGGTATGGGATGGGTATTTATTTCCTACACACAAAACACTCAAGAAAGATCAAAACCAGGGTTCGGTAACTTAATTTATAACTACTGTTATAGTTGGTACTTAAACCTCCTCAAAACAAAAAGCAGTTTTGCAGGGCTGCTGAGTAGGCATTTTATGTCTCACCTCGACTTAACACTGTCCCCCTCATTACAGATGTCTTCTGGCAAGACAGCACAGGGCTTGGATCCTTGTTGATGGTTATCTGCTCCAAAAGCACCTGAGTGGTTGCTGGAGACTGCTTCCCTTGTCACTAGTCATTTCAAACCAGAGGATCCAGACAAACCTCTCAAACTCATAGGGTACTCTATATTACAAGCCCAACCAGATCCTTTTTAGGCTTATTATTCATTCACCTAAGGTTAGGAACTAAGAACACTAAAAAGGGAGTTCCAAACCCAGGATCGAGATCACTTAGCCACACCATAGTCTTTAGCTCTCATGTGCTCTGGTCCACCGTTTCTTCTCGGGTGAGTGGAAGAATGGTCCCTAACCCCTAGGCTTCATGGAAAAACTGCTTGTCACATGGAGTGAGTCCAAGGAAGAAGAGACCAGGGATGGATTTCATTGTCTTTTTGAAAGGTCCACTAAATCATCGGCTCTTCCTGCTCATTGGCTAATAAGGTGATTGATTTGTCATCTCAAAGCATCAGCCGCCTCCATGCTGTCACAATGTGTTCAGCCCCAAAAGGAAAGGTAGATTGTACACACCCAGTTCAATCCCAAATTTCCTTCTTTCCCTAATCTCTTTGGATAAACCTGTAATTTCATTGACACAGTTTCCTTCATGAGGAAACTCCTTCCCCTAAGCAAATACGTAATTGCTCAGTGCCTTATCATCTTAGAGAGCTGTCGGGGACACTAAAGGCTTAAGTGACTTCTCTTGCCTTGGGCACCATAGAATCCGCCTCGACCTTCATCCCTTGCTCCTTATAGAGGTCAGAAAAGTGAGCCCCAGAGAATGGAGAAGTGACCCACAGACTTTTGTCTGGAAATGGCAACTTTAATCAGGACGGTCTGACCAATTTGTTTTTGTCTGCATTGAAAATTTTTTCTCAGTGCTCCTCTTTCCATGACTTTCATTACACACTAACCCACATTCCCAAAGAAGCATCTGTCCCGTGTGTCAGATATGTAAAGTCAACCAAAACAAACAAAGTGGCCATGTCAGAGAGTGCACATCTTATGCTAGGTCGAGATTTCTTAGAGGTCATTGAGTCCTACTTTCCATTTTTAGGTAAGGAGGCTAAGACCCAGGGAGGCTCAACGACATCCTAGGTCACCCAATCAATCAAACATTTACTAAGTGGTTACTCACTGCCTACATTTATGTGGAACAGTCCCTTCCAAGGGACTTACATTCTTCTGGGAGGAACTGAACCCAAATCTTCCTAAATCCACAGCTGGCTCTCCCTCCACCAAGCTGCTTTGCTGTATGCATTTTGTTTTCATTTATCTTGTTCTTCCCCTCAATAGAATATAAGGCCCTGGAGGGCAAGACTTTGGTCTTTCATCTCTGGTGCCCAGAACAGTGCCTGGCGCAAAACAGGTATTAATAAATGCTTGTGGGTTGCCCTTTTGTTTGACCTCTACCTCTCGAGATTCCATCTTCCTTCAAGGCTTCACTTCTTCCACAAAATATTCATCAGCCCCCATCATTTTTTTTTTTTTGGTGAGGCAATTGGGGTTAAGTGACTTGCCTAGGGTCACACAGCTAGTAATTGTTAAGTGCCTGAGGCTGGATTTGAACTCAGGTCCTCCTGAATGCAGAGCCGGTGCTCTATCCACTGCACCACCTAGCTGCCCCTAGCCCCCATCATTTTTAAGGATTTCTCCCTCTTTGGTCTTCTTTGTATTGCACTTAAGTGTGTACACATTTGGGTCTCCCCAATAGAAAGTAAACCCTTTGAGGGCAAGGATTGTTTTGTCTCTGTCTTTGTATCCTTAATACCTTGCCCTGTGACTGGCACGCAGTAGGTGCTTAATGAATGCTTGTTGAATGAAACTACTGTCCGCAGCACTTACATTTTCTGGTGAGGTACATTAACTTATCAGCTGTGATTGCACTCCCTTCCGCCACATCCGAAGCCACAAATATGTAGGATCCCGGGAGGGTGTGGCAAAGATTTCTCTCCATTACATCCCTGCTTAGCTCCCCGTTGACACCTTCCTCAGTTCCAGTCCAAAACAAATGCCAAATTAGTCTGGAATGCTTGAAAAGGCTCTGGAGCCAAGTCCCCAAAGTTAGTTGGAGTCATTCTCCCAGAACAAATGGGTGCCGGAACCCAGCGAGCAGTCACACATGCTTGTGCTTAATGAAATGTGCCTGCCCGTGGTTTGTACAGAAGATGGGACATCTCTGCAACTGCCCAGCAATAGTTTGTCTAGGTAGCCAGCTTCTCACATGATTGGAAATTACAGAATTGTTTTTCTACATGCTTTAGGAGAAGAGTACAAGGGAGAAAGCAATGGCTCTGGGGTCAGAGGTTGTGGGTTCAAATCCAACCTCTGATACTAGCTGATGACCCTGAGCAAGTCACTTGAACTCTCACTTTTTCTACCTGCTAAATAATGGAATTGGAGTAGATCTCCTCCGGGATCCCTTTGAACTCTCAATCTATGATTTAGAAAGCCATGGAGATTCACCTTGCTCCATGATATAAGTGTGAGGTCCTTTCACCTTTATCTTATTTAAAGTAGGGGTTATTAACCTTTCTTCCCCCCCGGAACCAGGGGTGTGCTTTCAAATGTCTAACAACTAACTCTCTGAAAAATGGGAGACACTTTTAACTTTAGTCTTCATTATTAACATTTTCTTCATGATTTTCTTAAGTCTGGATAATTAACAAAACGATACCTCAAATCCTAATTTATAGTGTTTGCTTATTTCAAAGGCGTGACTGCTTGCCCTGAAATTTGATCAGTTCTTGCTCTAGTCAGTCTGAGCTGGCTCCAATACACCCCTGCCAGGATTCCTTTGGAAGTCTGCTGTAGCCTTGCATTACTGTTTGCAAACAAATGTATCTCAAGGAAAGGGAGGATTAAGGAGAATCAGAACTCTGAAGTTAGACTCCTCAAAGTGCCAAAGGGACACTTTGCCCCTCTGAACCTCAGTTTCCTTACCTATAAAATGGGGAGAGCAATATTTCCCTTAAAGAGTTATGGTGAGGGGGCAGCTAGGTGGCATAGTAGATAAAGCACCAGCCCTGGATTCAGGAGGACCTGAGTTCAAATCTGGTCTCAGACACTTGACACTTACTAGCTGTGTGACCCTAGGCAAGTCACTTAACCCTCATTGCTCTGCGCCCCCCCCCCCAAAAAAAAGAATTATGGTGAAAAAGAGCTTCGTGAATCACAAATGGTTCTGGAGAAGTCAGAGAGATAAGGATAAATCAATCAATAAGCATTTATTAAGTGCCTGCTGAGTACCAGGCACTGTGCTAAGTGATGTACATACGAGGAAAGGTGAAAGATAGCCCCTGCCCTCAAGGAGCTCACAGTCCAAAGGAGAAGACAACAAACAACTGCATACATGAGCAGTAGGAGGCGATCGACAGAGGGAAGGAAGTAGAATTAAGAGGGATCAGGAGAAATGTCAGTCAGTGTTTCTGTTCTAAGAAGACCAGCCTGACTAAATTTGGAGGGCATCAGCAATGCTCATCATTTCCAATTGTATGTACAATGATTGCCTCCCAACTGGTCTGCCTGTCTTCAGCCTTTCCCCTCTCCCATTCGCTGTCCCTTTAGCAAGGAAAACAATCTCCCTACATGACAGATCTGGTCACATGACTCCTCTGCTTCAGACAGTCCAGGAGCTCTCAACAGCCTCCAGGATAAAATCCTAACTGATCAGCTTGGCATTCAAAGTTTGCCATGAGGAGGCAGCTAGGTGGCAGCGGATAAAACACCAGCCCTGGATTCAGGAGTACCTGAGTTCAAATCTGGCCCCAGACACTTGACACTTACTAGCTGTGTGACCCTGGGCGAGTCACCTAACCCCCATTGCCCCACAGAAACAAAACAAAACAAAACAAAAAAAACAAAAACAAAGTCCACCATGGCTTGTGTCCAGCCCACCTTTCCAGGGTTATTGTAAATGATTCTCCCTCATGTACTCTGGGCTCCAGTCAAGCTGACCCACTCCTTATCGATGACTTGGATAAAGACCAGCTAGTCCGCATGGTCATCAAATCTGTAGAAGATATGGAGCTGGGAGGGAGAGCTAACACACTGAATGATAGAGTCAGGATCCAATTAGATTCAAAAGTCTACAGTATCCTGTAAGATGATATTCAATAGGAATGAATGTCAATCTTGCCCTTGGGTTCAAAAAATCAACTTCACAATTACAAGATGGGGAGGCATGGTTAGCCATTCTGGAAATAATCCAAGTGGACGGCAAACAAAACTAATCAATAGTGGGATGTTGCAATTTGTCCCAGTCAGGCCAAATCTGGAGTTCTGGATTCAGTTCTGAGCACCACAGTTTGGCAAGGACATTGATAAGCCAGAGAGAGCCCAGAAGAGGGCAAATAGGATGGTGAATGGGCTTTAATTCATGCTACATTCAGAAGTTAGAGGAAGTCAGCCTGGAGAAGAAAGAACACAGAGGAAAGATGAGAGTTGTCTTCAAGAGCTATCGTGTAGAAGGGTTAGACTTTTATTTGGACCTAGAAGACAGAACTACAAGCAATGGGGAGAAGTTGTAAAGAGGCAGATTTAGGCTTATTGTCAGGAAAACCCCACAACTTCCAGCAATGAAAGCTACCCCCAAAAGGGAATGGACTGCCTCAAGAAGGCTTAGGTTCTCCATCTTTGGAGGTTTTCAAGCTAGATGAATCCTTGTTCCATGGAGTTACTGGAGCTGGTTCCTACCATTGGGATGAGAAAGCCAATTGTTAAACCTCAGGGAAAATATTTACAACTCATAAATGGACGAATGCTGCAAATCAGGACTTCACTTATTCTTTTGTTGATTTGTAGACTTAAGAAAGTGATGGAGATGGGTGGAATCAAGATAATAGAGACAGAAAGTCAATGCCGCCCTCCCAACATTTCCCTTCAAACAACTTTAAAATGATGCCTCAAATCAAATTCTGGAGTGGCAGAGGCAACAAATGGTTGGGGCAAGATGTTTTTCCTGCCCAAGTTGGAAGGAGAGGCCTGTGACATCAGGATGAGGGCCAGCCCAGAGAGCAGCAGTGGGCCTTGGAGGTAGCTGCAATAGTGGCAGCGGCAACTTCAGGATCTCTCAGCAAAAGATTCAGACAGTTGGTCAGAAAGAGAAGACAGGAGACTCTTGGCTACCACTTGATTCAGGACACCTGGGATGATTGGGCATTGCCCACACACACTTGCAGGTCTTGACTTCAAGGCAAAGGAGAGTACTAGAACGTCTGGCCACAGGAGGGCAGGGGCCCTCTTCACAGTTCGAAGGCAGGGAAGAGTGCTTATGGTCACCCACAGGGGAGCAGGGGGCCTGGTCTCATTTTCAAGGTAAAAAGGAGCACTAGCACTTGCTGCCCCAGCACAGCAGGGGAACTGGTCACTGCTCTAGGGTAAAGAAGAGAACTTCAGGGAAGCAAGTATTTAAAGAACAATTAATCCCAATATTATATAAACTATTTGGGAAGATAGGTAAAGGAGTCCCACCAAATTCCTTTTATGGCACAAATATGTTTCTGATACCTTAACCAGGAAGAGCAAAAACAGAGAAAAAAAGTCTGGGCCAATTTTTCTAATGAATATTAATGCAACAATTTTAGATAAAATACCAACAATGAGATTACAGCAATATATCACAAAGATCATACACTATGACCAATTGGGGTTTATAGCAAGAATGCAGGGCTAGTTCAATATTAGAAAAACTATCAGCATGATAGACCATATCAATAACAAAACCACCAAAAATCATATGATTATCTCAATGGATGCAAAAAAAAAACCTTTTCACCGAATAAAATATTAATTCCTATTAAAAAACACTAGAAGGGGGCGGCTAGGTGGCGCAGTGGATAAAGCACCGGCCCTGGATGCAGCAGGACCTGAGTTCAAATCTGGCCTCAGACACTTGACACTTACTAGCTGTGTGACCCTGGGCAAGTCACTTAACCCCCATTGCCCCACAAAACAAAACAAAACAAAACAAAAAAAACACTAGAAAGCATAGGAATAAATGATAAGTAGTAGCTATTTAAAACCATCAGCATGCATTATTTTTAATGAATAAGTTAGAAGACTCCCCAGTAAGATAAAGCAAGGTTGTCAATTATAACCACTATTATTCAATATTGAACTAGAAATGGTAGCTATAGCAATAAGACAAAAAACAGAAATTGAAGGAATTAGAATAGGCAATGAGGAAACAAAATTAATCACTTTGAAGATGATATGATGGTATATTTAGAGAACCTTAGACAATTAACTACAGTTAACCACTTTAGCATAGTTATAGAATATAGAGTAAACCCACATAAATCATCATCATTTCTATGTATTATCAACAAAGTCCAACAGGAAGAGCTAAAAAGAGAAATTCCATTTAAAATAACTGTAAATGGGGAAGCTAGGTGGCGCAATGGATAAAGCACCAGCCCTGGAGTCAGGAAGACCTGAGTTCAAATCCAGCCTCAGACACTTGACACTTACTAGCTGTATGACCTGGGCAAGTCACTTAACCCCAATTGCCTGACCTAAAAATAAATAAATAAAATAACTATAAATTATATAAAATACTTGGAAGTTTACCTGAAAAGACAAACTCAGGAACAATATGAACACAATTACAAAACACTTTTCACACAAATGGAGACAGATCTAAACAGCTGGAGAAATATTAATCACTCATGGATAGGCTAAGCCAATATAATAAAATGATAATTCTTCCTAAATTAATTTATTTAGGCAGTGCAATACTAATCAAACTACCAAAAATTATTTTATAGGGCTAGAAAAATAATTTAAAAATTTATCTGGAAGAACAAAAAGGTCAGGAATATCAAGGGAATCAATGGAAAAATGTGAAGAAAAGTGACCTAGCAGGACCAGATTTCAAACTATATTACAAAGTGGTAGTCATGAAAATAATTTGGTACTGGCTAAGAAATAGAGTGGTAGATCATCGAAATAGATCTGGTACAGAAATCACAGTAGTAAGGGACCATAGTAATCTAGTGTTTGATCATCCCAAAGACTCAAGCTTTTGGGACAAGAACTCACTATTTGACAAAAATTGCTGAGAATTGCAGCTAGGTGGCGCAGTGGATAAAGCACTGGCCTTGGATTCAGGAGTACCTGAGTTCAAATCCAACCTCAGACACTTGACACTTAACTAACTGTGTGACCCTGGGCAAGTCATTTAACCTCCATTGCCCTGAAAAAAAAAATTGCTGAGAAAACTGTAAAGCAGTTTGGCAAAAACTACATATAGACCAACATTTCACAGGTTATACCAAGATAAGGTCAAAATAGGTACATGATTAAAACATGAAGGGTGATATCTTAAGCAAATTAAGGGAGCACAGAAAATTTTACCTGTTTGATCTATTGATAGGGGAAGGATTTATGACTAAACAAAAGATAGGGAGAATCATAGGAAGTAGAATGGATAGTTTGATTACATTTCAAAGATTTTTCACAAATAAAATAAGCAGTCATGATTAGAAAGCAGGATACTGGGGGGGGAATTATACAGCAAGCTTCTCTAATAAATGCCTCTTTTCTCAAATATAGAGGGAAATGCATCAAATTTATAAAAATACAAGTCATTTCCAAATGGATAAATAGTTAAAGGACATGAATAGGCAGTTTTCAGACAAAGACATCAAAGCTATCTATCCTCATATGAAAAAATGCCCTAAATCACTATTGATTAGATAAATGCAAATTAAAACAACTTAACACCTATCAGAATGATTAACAAGAAAAAATTGCAGATGTCGTAAGGGTGGTGGAAAATGTGGGCCATTAGTACCCTTTTGGTGGAGTTGTGAACTGGTCCAACCATTATGGAGAACAATTTGGAACTGCCCTTAATGAGCTAGTGCTTACCCTTTGACCCAGCAATAATGCTACTACATCTATACCCCACAGAGATCAAAGGAAAAGGAAATGGACCAATTTGTACAAAAATATTTATATCAACTCCTTTTGTGGTGGTAAAGAATTGGAAATTGAGGGGAAGACCATCAGTTGGGGTATAGCTGAACAAATTGTGGCATCTGATTGTGATATAATGATATAATACTGTTGATATAATACTGTTGGGCTGTAAGAAATGACGAGAAGGATGATTTCAGAAAAATCTGGAAAGCCTTATGTGAACTGATATAGAGTGAAGTGAGCAGAACCAGGAGAGTGTTGTATACAGTAGCAGCAATATTGCATGATGATCAACTTTGACTGTGAAAGAGAAGTGATGGAGACTGAGTATTGATTGAAGTATAATTTTTTTCACTTTGTTTTTCTTACTTTTTTGCAACATGGCTAATATGGAAATATGTTTGGTATGATTTCACATGTGTAACTGATGTCACATTTCTTGCCTTCTCAATGGGTAGAGGAGGGACAGAAGGGAGGGAGAAAATTCAGGACTCAACATTTTTTAAAAACGAATGTTAAAGCAAATAAATAATAAATTTATGTTTAAAAAGAAAAAAGTGACAGAGAAAATATGAAAAACGCAGATTAAATGTAACAGTGTCCTGCACACTTTTTTTTAATTATAGAATTGGTTTTTAAACACTTCCCACTTAGCTCTGAGGGTAGGATATAGTGGGGATTCATCCCAGGTGTGATTTTGAATAGACAGCCAAAACTTCCAACTCCAAAATTCTCTGATTCTGTAAATACCAGATCTGACCTTTATTAGCTCTATGACCCTGGGCACATCACTTCACCTCTCTGTGCCTTCATTTCCTGGTTTATAAAATAGGAAAAAGAACAAACACTTCACTACATACTACACAGTCTGTCAGAAAATGCAAACTGTGACATCTTCCAGCCTCACTTCCAAGGGGCTCTGTTTTCTTTTTATTTTTTTATTGATCTATTCAGGTTTTGTACCACTTTATTCTGAATATTTTCCTCCATACTTACCTACCTAGCAAACCAATCCTTGGAAGGATCGGTGAGAAAGAAAGACAGACAGATACTCCTATATATATGTATGGTCTCCTGCTATTTGAATGTAAGGTCTTGGAGGGCAGGGACCATCTTTCACATTTATATCAGGGAGGCTGTGTCAGCAAGAGGGTGGCAGGTTTGGGTAAGATCCAGAAGATGGAGGAGTGGAGATAGAATGGATTAAAAATGAAAGTTAGGGGTAGCTAGGTGGCACAGTGGATAAAGCATGGGCCCTGGATTCAGGAGGACCTCAGTTCAAATTGGGCCTCAGACACTTGACATTTACTAGCTGTTATGACCCTGGGCAAGTCATTTAACCCTCATTGTCCCCCCTCCCCCAAAAAAGAAAGAAAATTAGTTTGATAGAGGAATGGGGTAGGTAGATTTAGAGTGAGACAAGGGGGCAGTCAGAGGGGAATGGAGAATGGGTTTGAGCTGGGGGTTCAGAATCACTGGGATGGTGGGGGTATGATGAGTGGGGAGTATGGTAATCATCCAGGAATCAGTTCGGTTTGGTTATTGTCCAGAAGGGTTCAGGCTTGGGGTGGAGTTACTAGGTACCAGGGACCTATGTGTCGCTAGGAAAAGGTGGGGAGGGGTACAGAGGTGTCAGAGTTAGGTCCAGGTTGTAAGAAGACAGACAGGGGGCCCCGACGTCGATGGAATAGCTCGTGAAGTCTGGGAAGCTCTCCTCCTTCCTGGCCGGACTCGTGTGAGGCAATTTCTGGGTCTCAGTTTCCTCGTCTGTAAAACGAAGTCGCTTTACTAAATGGCCTGTAAGGACCCTTCCGGCTTTAAACACGTGGTCCTGAGATCCTGGTCCATTCTTCTTCTCCCCTGCGGATTAGTTAACCACACACCCCTCGGGCGTCCCAGACCCCACTCCACTGGAGAAGACTTGAGATGTGAATCTCTGCTCCCTATGTTGAGCAAGTCACTTCCTTTCTCCGAGCCTCGGTTTCCTCATCTGTGAAATGGGGTTCCCTCTCTGCCAGGGCTGCTGGGAGGAAAGCACCGGGCAAACTTCAAGGTGCCAGCAAACCGGAGTCGGTACAACGATTATGACACCTCTCCGGGTGTCAGGTTGAGGGAGGCAGAGTCCCCGAGGCCCCACTCTCCCGGTGACTCACTCGTGTCAGGCTCTCTCTCCCCAGCTCAAACGAAGTGAGCCCCGAAGGACCTGGCCCGATGCCCCAGCCCTCCACCCTTCGGTGCCAGGTCTGAGCCCACTCGGAACGCCCTGAGGTCAAGTGCAAACAGCAAACCCCATGAGAAGGAGGAAGTGGCTTTTGTCTCAGGCTGCTACTCTCTGATGTATGTCAGGGATGACACCCGTTCAATAAACCGGGCAAACTTTGCCCGTCAGGCTCTTGGCTCCCTCCAAACCCCACAGTTAGCTCAGCTGTTCCTCTTGGCTCTTCCGTACATCCTGGAGGAGCTTCCCTGGGGCCTCATTTCCCCAGAAATGCTTCCGTTTGGGGGCCCTTCTGCAGATCGGAGGCGACTCTGTCCGGCGGCTCTCCCCCTATTCCCCAATTAGAATGTCAGCCCCTTGAGGGCAGGGTCAGGCTTTCTTTCTATCCCCAGGCTTTTAGCTCAGTGCCTGGCACATTCACGTGGGTGAGCTAACTCCCACAGAAAGTCTTATGGAAGCAGCCTCCCAGGATATCTAGGCCAGATGAAGTGAATGGGACCCAGAGAGGGGAAGGGACTTGCCCACAGTCACACAGCTAGTGATGGTCCCAGAGGAATGCCAGAGTCCTTGATCCCAAATCCAGAGCTCTTCCCACTCCTCCATCCTTCAAGGGACATCACTTGATGCAAGAGTTGCTCCTCTGAGAGGTTACACTCTGATATTGAGAGGCCAGCTTGTGGATGAGGGATTCAGCTTTGGGCAGAGCCAGTAGCACTAGGTGGACCCTACAAAAGGGCTGATTCAGGCTGGATGGCAGGAAAGGCTTGGTAGCCCAGCTGTCCAGAAGGGCTGCCTCCGGAGGCGGGGGTCCCTCCTTTTGGAGGTCTTCGAGCCGAGGGTGGCCAACCACGTCCCTGCTGGGCATGATATAGTTAGGGTTCCTCCATGGGTGGGATGGAGAATTTCTACTCTCCACTTCTGTGGTTCAGGGAAATTCTATCTTGGTGGAGCCATTTACACTTTAAACACCCTGGAGGAGAGGAACTCAGCATTGAAAGGAAGCCCCCCAAGACCGCAAAACAAAGACCACCACTCTGCATGGGGAAAGAAGGCTGGGCCTCTTGGCCCCAGCCCAGGCTCAGGGGCTTTGGATGATTCCAACCCACTTCTCCCTCCTGTTTCTCTTTGTATTGTGGGGAATCACCCTCCCCCCCATAGCTCTGGGATCTAGCTTCCCCCTTTCCAGTGCTGAGCAAAACAACTGACACATAGTGTTTATTGACTGACATCCTTCGACACAAATCCAATGCAGCCCCCTTTGGCTGGCCTTGCTGTCCTCCCTCTTATGTTGTCCACCCTCTACTACTAGTGCCTTTGCCTCAGACCACGTACTCTGCATACAACTTGCATATAGTTCTATATGCATTGTCTACCACCCTCCCCATTAGAATGTGGGCTCCTTAAGAAGAGAGACCGTGGTTTGTCTTTCTTTATTTCCCTAGTACTTAGCACAGTGCCAGGAACAAAGTAAGTGCTTAATTAATGCATGTTGACTGTTGATCAAGCCAAGATTTGCCTCTTTTTCATCCCCACCCCCACCCCCATCCCATCCTCTATCACTCCTAGCCCTCAGGATGCTGAGAAGGGTTAAGTCTCAACTTGAATCTTGGAAATGAACACATACACACACACACACACACACACACACACACTCACACACTCACACACTCAACTTCTGGAGAGATTCAAGCCCCTAGCAGGGACAGAAATCTCTCTTGTTTTTTTCATCCCTTTGCCAACATCTTCTAGCTTATCTCCCAGCTCTGTCTGCAGCCCAGCCAGGGACAAGATGTGATGACATACTGTACCCTTCCAAAGAAGGGCAGGGAGGTGGCTGTGAGTGGGGAGGCGGGGTGAATAGAACCCATGGGGCACAAAGTCAATACCTACAACCTCATGGGGTGGGTATTTATTTACTATAAGGTGTAGCTGAGTTCTAAGGCAAATTATTTTTTCCCACTTGACACTCATGGAGTATTTTTCCCCCATTTCATTCTTTAGACTCCCTCCTAAGGCTTCTCTAACACACGCATACTTCAGCTAAGAGGGAAGAATGAGTGTGCTTAAGAAAAAAATAACTACAATCAAACATAAAAGAAACTTTTGAAGACAATTCACGTGCCAAAGGCCGCTGCTAGCCAGGAAGGGCCATTCCCACCTGTGATAGGAAGTGAGAAGAGTCCAGGAGGCTTGCCTTCTCTACATAACAACCCTGAGAAGTAGGTGCTATTATTTTCTCCATATTACCCCTTGAGGAAACAGAGACAGACATAGGTTAAATGACTTGCCCAGAGTCACACAGTTTATAAATGTCTGAGGCAAGATTCGAACTCTGTTCTTCCTGACTCCAGGTCTAGCATTTCACCCACTGTGCCAACTAATTGCCTCTAGTAGGGAATCAGTCCAGTAAGAACAGCACAATCACTTCACCAGAAGACCTCAGTGGTCCTGGAGGTATGGAATGCTCATCTGCTTCTATACCCTGACCACCTGTCTTCCCTGAATATGTGTCCCTAAGGGATGATCCTTATGGGTTCCCATTCTCCCTATGGAAAATGTATGTCAAAGAGTGAGGGGAATGTTCCATTTATTTCCAGGGTTCTTAACTTGGGGTCTGTGACTTTACCTTTGTAATATTCTGAGAACTGCATTTCAATATATTTTAATACTATTAATTTTATTTTACACATTTCAAAACTGTGGATTCTGAGGAGTCCAGACACTTCACTAGATTGCCATGTGTCTACAGCACACACAAAAAAGGTTAAGAAGTCTTGTCTAGGGGCAGCTAGGTGGCACAGTGGATAGAGCACCGGCCCTGGAGTCAGGAGTACCTGAGTTCAAATCCAACCTCAGACACTTAACACTTACTAGCTGTGTGACCCTGGGCAAGTCACTTAACCCCAATTGCCTCAAAAAAAAAAAAAAAGAGAAAAGAAAATTTAAAAAAAAAGAAGTCTTGTCTAATTGTGACTTGTCTTACTATGCTATTTGACTCAATGTTTTTGCCTTAAACTAATTAATTGTCTCCCCTGGCTCTCCTGTAAAAAGCAAGCACATTGGGTGGGGGCCAACCAGAATAAGCCTGATCTCTTTTCCAAATAAGAGTCCCCTTTATTTGAAGACAACTAGCATATCCCCCTCCCCCACCCCCCTGAATCTTTTATTCCCAGTTCCTTTGACTGACCATTGTGTGACATGAAGTCAAACAATCATTCTGGCTAACTTCCTGGGCTCACCTTCCAGCTAACAACATCCTTCTCAAACTGTGACCCCCAGAACTGGGCACAACATCCCGGATCAGCAGGACTGCAGCCCCTCCGTATTTCTGGGAGCTTTGCCCCTCTCAGTTTACCTGCAGATCACAGTTGTGACCCGGCTATACAGAGAGCATGGAAGTTTCCAGCATGGGAAAGACAGGATTTTCTGGAAAGGAGTAGGGAAAAGATGTGAATCTAGAGCTGAGGCATCATGCTGCAAGGGTTCAGAGAGATCTCTAAGAACTAAGAGGTTTTTTTGGACAATCATACCCATCTTAAGGTATTTGAAGGGGTATAGTAGAGAATAGATGTTGGATTTGTTCCACTTGATAGTCTATGCTCTAATGTCCCTCTTGGCTTCATCTACCACCTCCATGTCTTTGCACTGGCTGCTTCCTCATGCCTGGAATAATCTCCCTCCTCACCTCTAATTCTGACACTGTCTGTCTTTCACCTTCTGCAGGAAGCCCCTCTCAGCGCCCCCCCCTTTAGTACCTTCCCTCTAGGTTTCCATCCATTCTTTCTGTGTCTTGCATATACTTATTTATTTCTATTTTGTTTATTTTTATTTTATATTTACTTCATATCTTTGTCTCCCCCTTTAGAATGTAAGCTCCTTGAGGGTAAGGACTAATTCTGCTTTTTCTTTGTATCAACACATCACAGGGCCTGACACATAGTAAGCATTTAGTAATTTGGTGTCCATAGATTGGGCAAAACTAAATTCCAAGGTCTCCTCTACCTCTGGTTTACAATTATTAGTGGCACCTGGAAGGAGAACTTAAGGGAATCCAGTCCAGCTACTCTCCTCTAGAAATGCAAAGTGCACAATTTTTGTTATTCTATGATAATTCTGAACAGAAACTTCTAAGCAGTTAAGCCACTGTGTCAAACCATTTCCCTGAGATGCTGGGTTAACCGGTTTGACGAATGACATACACCACCTTGTGGCCAATGGTGAGAACAACTAGACTTTTAGCTCCAGCTTTTCCCAGCGTCTGTGGAATCTGTTTGGATCCCATTGAATTCAATACAAATGGATAAAGCACCCACTGTGTGCAGAGCAGTGAGCAGACTCCTGAGGAGGATGAAGGGTTTCTACTGGACATGGTCCCTGTCCTCGTGAATGGGGCTGGGGGACATGAGACAGAGATATGGATAATCAGAAGACAAAATTATAGTCAGGACTCTGCAATGCATTATTATTTGCTTCCTGGAGTGTATGAGGTTTTCAGAAGCACCAGCACCTCCGAAAGAAGGGCTGCCCTTTTCAGAGATGCTCATCCACCTTCAGTGGCCACACCTCAGTAAACTTTCTCTACAGATGAGCTAAACCCGGTTGCAGGGAACCAATGGGTCTGGAACCTACCAGTGAGTTGGGGAGGGGGGTGTGGACCTCAAGACTTTCCCTGAAGGAATGGGTGGATGCGAATAATTTGTTCCCAAGGCCATGATGGTGGCTGCAACAGGCACTATGCAATGCTTAAAGCTTGGTCAGACATCAAATACGCCAAAGGTCATCACCAATCATCTTGATTTTTGTCCTGCTACTGGACTTTAATGACTCTGGAAGAGAGGGTGAGGCTGATGAACTTGTGCAACTCTGCCTCACTTCAATCCAATCCAAGCACATGATGCCATTGGTCCCCTTCAAAAATGAAGGACAAAAACCAACAATATTTGCTAAGCAATTTCCTCACATCAGCCTTGAGAGGAAAGTAGCATAAGAATTATTATCTCAATTTTACAGATGAGGAAATGGGCTTAGAAAGGTTAATAACCTGCCCAGGGCACGAAGCTACTCAGCACTGAGCTCCAAAACTCAAACCCAGATATTCAAATTCCAAAACCAATGTTCTTCCTTCTACTACTGAAGTGTCCCTCCAGTTTTCTGGGCTCAGGCCCCCTTTATACTCTTTTTTCTGTGGGGCAATGAGGGTTAAGTGACTTGCCCAAGTGTCTGAGGCTGGATTTGAACTCAGGTCCTCCTGAATCCAGGGCTGATGCTTTATCCACTGCGCCACCTAGCTGCCCCCAAGACATGCATTTTTGAACACATTTTTTCAGTGAGGTAAGGAGAGCGTAGAAAATGATAGGTTCTGCTCCTCTCCCCCCAAAAGAGAAATAAGGATCATTGAGTAACTTTTTAATGGACAGAAAAGGACAGAAGGAAAGTCAAATAGAATCAGACAAGCAGCTTTAAAATTTACATGTTGGAAGATACAATATTCTTCAATGAAAAAGGAAGCTATACTTGAGAGATGAGCGTTTTCACTCAGTCCTTTCTTTGCTGTCTTTTGTAGGGTGAAATGCTTGTCTTATGTGATGTTCGTTAAGTTTCAGATAAACTTAATTTAACTTAAAAAAGAGATAAGGGGGCAGCTAGGTGGCGCAGTGGATAGAGCACCGGCCCTGGAGTCAGGAGTACCTGAGTTCAAATCCGGCCTCAGACACTTAACACTTACTAGCTGTGTGACCCTGGGCAAGTCACTTAACCCCAATTGCCTCACTAAAAAAAAAAAAGAGAGAGAGAGATAAAATGTCAACACATCTGACTGTGGGCTTATGTTAATTGTGTTCACTTTGCTTGAACAGGGGGACACAAGCACACCTGAAGCATAATAAAAGAGACAGAGTTTCCAGTAATAGAGAGGTGAGAGTCCCCCTGCTCTCTGTCATAGGTCAAAGAGGATTGGGTTTGGTTCTGGGTGCCACTGTTCAGGAAGGTGGATAGGCTGGGGAGCATATAGAGGGGGGCATCCAAGATGGCGGAGGGCCTTGGGACCTTGAGAAATGAAGATTGCTTGAAGGAGCTAAGGATTTTTAGCCTGCAGAAGTGTCAGGAGGGAGAAGGTACAGGAGCACTAACTTCAGGTGTTTAGGGGGCTGTCATGTGAAAGGACTTGTCCCCAGAAGGCAGAAATAAGAGGAAGGAACAGAAGCTGCAAATAATCTCATTTAGGCTTCCTCCCATCCAAACAGAAATGGGATGCCTTCTGATAGAGGGTGGTGGGGTCTCCCTCCCTGGAGGTGTCCTAGCAAACCCTGGATATCTGCTTGTGAGGTAGGTTGGAGAAGGGACTTTTATTCATGCTTGTGTTAGACTAGAAGACTTCTAGGGTCTCTTATAGCTCTTGGGTTCTATGATTGTGATTCTGTTCCTGTTTGATCTCTCTGTGCCACTGACCAAGGCTGGCCTTGGCATTTCCACTTTAACCAAATCCCATCAATGTTAGATTTAAGGGGACCCCAAACCTGCCCTCTTCTTAGCAATGGCCCCTTGTACAGCAGCATTTAAACACCACTCAAAAAGGGATAAAAGTTACTGGAAAAAGCCAAATCACAGGAAGGCTATTCATAGTTGGGTATTTCCAGTTTATCTGGAGATGTGAATTTCATTTACAAAACGGATCAGAGCATCACAGTATTCGGGTGGGAAGTGTCATTAGAAGTCATCTAGTCTAACTTCCTCACTTGATAGATGAGGAAACAGGTCCAGAGACCTTCCCAAGGTCACACAAGGAAAAGGCAACAATGGTATTTCCTGTGCAATAAGAATTTAGGGTTAGGGTTTTGTTTTTAAAACAGATATGTAAAGGGGAGAGGAATCTATCGGTAGCACCGGGTCAGAGCTGGGAGTGATCTCAGGACACAGGAGAGCAGGGAGGAGCCTTGCTAAGGACTTCTAAATCCTTTTCTGCATCTAGGTGAAAACAGAAAGATTTCCCCAAATTACTCCAAACCAACAATTAGGATCCAGATGCTGGATGACTGCTCACTGGGGATATTTCTCCATTCTAACCAAATCGGTCTTTGTGTCATTCCCCTGGGATGACCATCCCTCACCTCCCATCTCCTTGCCTTTATCCAAGCTGTGCCTAGTGCCCAGAATGCTCTCTCTTGGAATCCCTCATTCCCTTCAAGTGCCGCCAACTCCTTCATAAGGCTCCTCATGACCCGTTGAGTTGTTAGGACTTTCTCCCTCCCCCTCCCAACAAAGATAGGACTTTCTAGTTGTTTTTTTCTATTTATTTATCTGTGTACATTTTGGGTCTTCCCTGCCTTGCAGGGACTTTTTTCCTTTTTGTCTTAATGTTACCTGTGCCTTTCTTCCATTGATAATTTCTGATTTATCCATCTATGGCTTGTTTGGACATACTTGTTTGGACATTGTCTCCCCCATTAGACTGAGCTCCTTGACAGCAGGGACTGTCTTTTCCCTTCTATGTATTCCCAGTGCTTAGCACAGTGCCTGGCACAAAGTAGGTGCCTAATAAGTGTTTCTTGATTATGTCTACTGCATTTCTTGGCATATAATAGGAACTTAATAAATACTGACTTAGTAGAATTCTTATTCAGACACAGGAGAAGGCAGGCCAGTATTGTGGAATGATGCATTTGGAGTTCCTGTTACCTGGGTTCCCGATCCTGGCTGTTAGCACCTGTGTGATCTCAGACAAAAAACCGGCCCTCACCTCTAAAGTCTTTCCCAACTCAAAAACTGTGACACCACGATCTTTGGTTGCATCAGTTGGCCTCTGAGGACCCTTCCAACTCTGAGACCCTTTTTCAGGGTCTTCTGATCTCCTGGTTCAGAAAAACCTAATAGTTGTGTTTTATAAAATTAGCTAAAACTGTGTTTTTTTAATTAATTGCTATTGCTATATCAGTTTGGGGTCAGCATATTATTTATTAATATTATAACCAGTAAAGAACTGACCACATGTTTCCCAAACTTCTCATGGTCTCAGGCTGAGTGGTAGAAAAAGTAGGGAGAGAGCACGGAGGTGAGCCTGATGAGCAGAAAGAAAGCCCCAAAAGACCCAGGCTGTATGTCAGAGAGTCAGCACAGGAGGGAGGGAGAGGGAGGGAGGGAGGGAGAGACAGAGAGACAGAGAGAGACAGAGACAGAGACAGAGACAGACAGACACAGAGACAGAGACAGACAGACAGACAGAGAGAGATTGAGAGAGACAGAGAGAGGGAGAGAGAGACAGAGGGAGGGAGAGAGAGACAGAGAGAGGGAGGGTGGGAGGGAGAGACAGAGACAGAAACAGAGACAGAGACAGAGAGAGGGAGGGAGAGACAGACAGAGAGAGAGAGAGAGAGAGAGAGAGAGAGAGAGAGAGAGAGAGAGAGAGAGAGAGAGAGAGAGTGTGTTAGTTCCTACATGGCCAAGGGTTTTATCCTCTTTTGATAGAGGTCAGATCATTATATATTGATGGAAGCGGGGGTGGGGCTGGTCAGTCAGACAAGTTCCCAGGAGGCCCTGGCATAGTCTGATTTTTCAAAGCACTGAGAAGCTGATCTCTGGGTCCCCCAAGAAATCCATCCATCCATCCATTCATCCTTCCTTCCTTCCTTCCTTCCTTCCTTCCTTCCTTCCTTCCTTCCTTCCTTTCTTTCTTTCTTTGCAGGGCAATGAGGGTTAAATGCCTTACCCAGGGTCACACAGCTAGTGTCAATTATCTGAGATTTGAACTCAGGTCCTCCTGAATCCAGGGCCAGTGCTTTATCCACTGCACCATCTAGCTGCCCCCAAGAAATCCATTATAAATAATTATTTTCTCACATACTGAATGTTGGGCCTGGTTCGAATCCTGTCTCTGGCACATTCTATTCCATAAAAAGGAGGTTGAAATAGACGACCTCGAAGGTCCTTTCCAATTCTGTTTCGAAACATTCTCTCCTTTCCCTGACTGTTGTACTGGTCTCATCACTTTTTGTTTTGTTTTTAATATCATTATTTCTGAGAATTGACTCAATTCCCCAACTAGATCAAAAAGTCTTAGAGGGCAGGGACAGGGGGATCCCCCGCAGCTGGCACATAGGAGACATCTAGAATGTGGATGGACATTTCTTCCCACTCCAGCCATTAATCTCAGGCCCTGAACACAAGGCTACTGGCCCTTGGTGAATTGGTCAGTGGCCAAAGGGGTCTTGCCCTTCCCCAATCAGCTCCAGAAAGACCCTGCCCCTCCTTCCAGATGAGCCTCTGCCCTTCTTTAACTTGATTAATATATTTAAATGGCCAGAATTTTAAAAACAAAACAATGGTCTGAGGGCAGAATGATAATCGGTTACCATATTTGAGGTTTGAAAAAGGCCTTTACACACAACCTCTCCAAGAGATTCCTGAAAATCTGGGGAGACAGCTACTACAGTACTGCTAAGGTCGCTTCACAGATGAGGGGACTAACGGTCAGAGAGGTTAAGGGCCTTGTCCAGGGTCACAGCTCAGAAGTGTCAGAAGCAACACTCAGATAGGCAGCTGGGTGATACAATGGATAAAGCACTGGGCCAGGAGTTGGAAAGACCTGAGTTCAAATCCAGCCTCAGACATTTAACTGGTTTGACTCAGTTTCCTCAACTGCAAAATTAAGATAACAGGACCTGCCTTGTGAGGATCGAATGAGACAATATCTGCAAAGCACTTACTACCATGCCTGGCACATAGTATTAAATGCTATTATTATTTGTAAATCCAGTTGTTTTGACTCCACTATACCATGTTTTTGTTCAGTTGTTCAGCTGCCATCTGACTCTCCATGACCCCATGGGGGGTTCTCTTGGCAGAGTATGTACTGGAGGGGTTTGCCATTTCCTTTTCCAGCTCATCTGACAGACTTGTCCTGGGGCACACAGCTAGTAAGTGTCTAAGGCTGGATTTGAACTCAGAACCTCCCGGCACACTAGCTGCCCCCATGATGCTGCCTCTCAAAAGTCCTGAAACCTGGATCTGTCCCCCTGAGCTGTGTAACTAAGCAAGCCACTTTTCAGGGCCTTGATTTCTTCCTCTAGAAAATAGAGGAGGGGCAGCTAGATGGCGCAGTGGATAGAGCACCAGCCCTGGAGTCAGGAGGACCTGAGTTCAAATCTGGCCTCAGACACTTAACACTTACTAGCTGTGTGACCCTGGGCAAGTCACTTAACCCCCATTGCCTCACTAAAAAAAAAAAAAAGAAAGAAAATAGAGGGCTTGGGTGACCTCACAGGTCCCTGCAGCCCTAAAATTTCAGAGCATTTGAATTTTTATAAGGGAGGAATCTTGCCTGCTCCAAACGCTCTCCTAAAGCAGCAGTATAGCACTAACTTGGGAGGGGATTTGGGGTCCAGATGCTGCCCCTGCCCCTCCTTGTGTGACCTCAAATGTCTTATAACCTCCTGGACTGCCTCCTCTACAGTAAGATGACCTCCGAGCTCCGAGTCTGGAGCTCTCCCTGCTCTGGGCCCACTCCCCCATCTGTCAAATGAGATTTAACCAGACAGCCCCTGAGGCCCCTTCCCCATCTCACTGAGCCTATGAAGCTAATGCATTTCCACAGCATTTCAGAGTTTGCAAAGCACTTCGCTTCTGCTGATCCTCACCGCCCTTCCAAATAGATGCTACCACCCCTTCTCTTACAAACGAGGAAACTGAGGCAGCTAGGTGGAGCAGTTGATAGATCACTGGCCCTGGATTCAGGAGGACCTGAGTTCAAATCTGGCCTCAGACACTTGACAATTAGTAGCTGTGTGACCCTGGGCAAGTCACTTAACCCCAGTTGCCTCACCAAAAAAAAAAAAAAACAAAGGAGGAAACTGAGGCAGATGCTGCAACTTGCCTGCCTCTCTGCTGTGGATCCTCCCTTCCCTCAGCCTCAATTTCTTTTTCTGTAAAATGAGTGTTGGGATTGAACCATCTCTAAATGGTCTCATTATGGGAGATGACGACAGAGGGAAGAGCATTCCATCTGAAGCCACGGAACCTGGGTTCCAAGGCTTGCTACTTGTGTGAGCCCAACCCAACATGGAATCAGTTTCCTTCTCTGTAAAAGATGTCTGACTCGGTGGTTTCCAAAGTCCCTTTCAGCTCTGCTCTGAGTCTCTGAGCTGCAATCACTTCTCTGGCCTGATTTCCTTCTGTGTAAAATGAGAGGGTTGTCCTGGATGGTCCCGTTGGTGT
Source organism: Dromiciops gliroides (assembly GCF_019393635.1). Taxonomy (NCBI): domain Eukaryota; kingdom Metazoa; phylum Chordata; class Mammalia; order Microbiotheria; family Microbiotheriidae; genus Dromiciops; species Dromiciops gliroides. Next base: position 680,049,282 of record NC_057862.1, on the reverse strand, counting down.
CTTCCCTGTCTACAGCCACCAGACATCATAGTGCCTCTCTAGCCTCTGCGGGCCCCCCCAGTCAGCCCCTCCCTCCCTCCCCCCACCCCAGCCACCTCCACCATGTAGCACACGACACAGATGGGTCAACACTTTTATTTTTGTCCAGCTCCAGTGGTACAAGTGTAGCAGCTTATTGGGAAACGAACACCCCACGCCCCAACTCACACTCCTCCCCCCCCCCCCCGCCCTCGCCCCCCCCCCCAGCCCTTCTTCAAACAGCTGGTCAACAATCTGCAAAGAGGGAGAAACAGGTTTTGATACAAACTACAGGCAGCCATCACAACAACGTTTTCAGTTTTTGTTTTGTTAAACAACACTTTGCTCCCTTAAAAAAAAAATACAACGTGCGTTCTTGGAGGTATGAAGCAGCAAACACATTCGGCTTTCCCAGGCCGGGCAAACACAAGACCCGCTCCCCCCTACCCCCCATCCCCAGTCAGATACAATGGTCCCAGGCAGGACAGGCGTTGGGAGAGGCAGCCTCTAACATCATTCGAAGAAAAGGTCCCAGAGAAGATCAGCAAAGCTGGCCAATTTACCCAGCAATTAAGGCGGGACTGGGGTAGCTGGGGGGGGGGGGGGCGGGGCGGGCATTACAATTGATTTTAGGAAGGCAGAGCCTACAGTTGGTACAAATCAGAAGTCACTCAGACACCAAGGCACAGGACAACCAAGAAACTTCCAAGGACGAGCCTGGGGCCCTAAGTGCTTTTAAAGGCTAAATGACCGGTGGGGGGGGGGGAGTGATTTCATTTTTGCCTCAGTGTCTCACCACATAGTAGGCACTTAGTTGCCCGCTGAATCAAGCCACCCAGACTCTTGAAAGTCTTGAAAAGTGACCAGCAGGCATTCCAGTTCCTAAATACCATCTGAAACACAGGTTTAAGGAGGAATAGGAAATGGCCGGGGGCCAGAGGAAGACAAGGGAAAAGAAGGATGAGAAACTATTTTAGAAAATAAATTGAGGCAGCTAGGTGGCACAGTGGATAGAATACCGGCCCTGGATTCAGGAGGACCTGAGTTCAAATCCGGCCTCAGACCCTTGACACTTACTGGCTGTGTGGCCCTGGGCAAGTCACTTAACCCCAATTGCCTCACCAAAAAAAAAGAAAAAAAAAAAGAAATTAATCCTGGCTCTAGCTTCGGCAGATTCAACTCCTCCACTGCCCACTCCCTCCCAACCCCGCAACACGGCATGAGCGAAAAGTGCCTGGCACAATCTGGACACCAGCCCTGCCTGGTCTGCTGTCCTCAGCCCCCATGAGCTCTGACTGGGCTAAAGCAGGTTATCTGGATCCTGATCACAAGGCCACACTTATCTTTGAGGGACCTAAACTTGGACTCCCATCTTTGTGAATGAATGAATGAATGAATGAATGGAATTCAAGACAGACCTTCTAACTGTTCAGATTCAGGGGGGGAAAAAAAGCACCCGGGATCACCAAGCAAAGATTTGTAACCTTGCTTGGGGCCCACCCACTTTCACGTGGTGCTGTCTCCAAGGGATGAAGTCAACTCCCGTCTAGAAATGGAACCTCCTAAATGCGGAGCCCCAGCTCAGAGTTCTCAAAGAGACACGCTTTGGCCAGGGGCAAGTGGCTGTCGGCTGTCTCTGGGGCCCTCAAACAGTCTCTGCCAGAAGACATGCCCATTGGCTGAGACTTAAAGGCAGGCATTTAGGCCCAGAGAAGAAAGCAGCCAATTCGTCTTTTCTTTGACCTTGGGTCTAGTCTGACAGCTAACAGGAAAAAAACAGGTCTGTATTTTTTTAAGGAGGCTGTCACTCAGGACACACTACAAAACTCACAAGCGCCTCTAAGGCCTACATAATCCCTCTGAGTGCTAAAATTAACAGGAAAATACAAAATGAAAACCACCCCAATAGTCTCGTCCCTCTCTGCAACTCAGTCAAGACTCTTCCTCACTGCTGATGAAGCCAAATACACACACACACACACACACACACACACACACACACACTTTTTTGGCACCTCCTACAGGGCATGGAAGAGCAAAGATGAGCTTTAGCAAGGCACTGCCCCCTTTGCCCCCATCCCTCCTCCAAGGTGGGCAGAAGGATCAAGGCCCTAAGGAACGCCAGAGGAAAAATTACGTGAAAACAAAGGATCGTGGAAGAGAAAAACCACCCCAACAGACATCCTGCTAGGCTCTCATCTGCCAACTCTGCCGCCATCCATCTTGGCCACCGAGGCAGATGGGAGAAGGGTCTCCGAGTCCCTCGGTCAGAAACTAGCCTTTTATGAAACTTCAGAACACACACACACACACACACACACACACACACACACACCCCAAAACTCTACACACCAGCCCAACCAATGCTCCTCACATCTTCTCTCTCAAGATGAGGCTAGCTTGGCTGTGTCCTTCTTTTTAGGATGGGCCTCCAGGGACCCAGGAATCTCAGCCTCCATCAGAGTCCAGGAGAAGGGAGCGATTGCTCTCCAGGGACATGGAAAGAGAGGAGATTCTTTCTAGAAAAAAGGCAATCAGAGTCTGTGGAGAATGACTTAGGTGCCCTCCCCCGGGCCAAGCCTCAGTTTGCTCATCCGTAAAAATAGGGAGTCAACAAAAATAGGGAGTCAACAAAAATAGGGAGTCTCAAATGGCCTCTAATACCCCAGGTGTGTAAAGAGAAGAAAAGATGAACTAGTCATTTTTATCTTCTTGGTTACAGATTTTTTTTTAAATGTACCTTTTTTTCCGCATTTAAAAAATCATACATTCAAGTGAAATTTCCATGGGGGGAGGGGAGGGTGGCTAACCTCTGGACTTTCAGGTCACCCGTGGAGGTTGGGTAGGGATGCTTCAGTGCTTAATTCTCTATCATGATGGGAGAAATGGAGCCCTTTGTTTCATTTTTAAAAATAAACTTTAAAATCTCAGCCGTAATAGTATTTGCACACTCACACACATACACACACACACACACAAATTCAACTTCTACATAGAAAAATAAAGGATAAACATTATCCATCTATTTTTATATTGCGTAATGGAACTTGTATATACATATCATATTTAATTTGTCTTTAACATCTGAAGTCTCTGAGGTGCAAACTCCCCAACCTATCCAGGCCCCGCATTTCCCCAACCCTAGTCTGTGCGGCTTAGGATTTCTTAGGGAAGAAGAAAAGTCACATTCATTCTTCTGGCGGGGGGGAAAGGGGGAGACATTAATCTTTCTTCCACTTTCCCCAACCACCAGTGCCACCATTTTGGATCCGTGCTCCGGTGTTTGGTCGGTGTGCCCAACCCCTCTCTCAAGGCCGGCCACAGAGGGGAGCTGGTCAGTGGCGCATACCCTGCAAGAATCACACGGGTGCTTCAGGAAACCTGAAGCTTGTAAAACTTGGTGAGGGGGTGTGGGGGAAAGAGGGATGGAAACGGGAGGGGGAATCCTTTCTTTTTTAAATAAGATGCCGGAATTGCTCCCCACAGTCTGTTCCTTTAGTAGAGAGTTCTATTCTCCATCTGGTGCTTTGTAAGGAAGTACTTGAAAAACTCATAGACCGACCAGGAAATGGCTGTGGATGGCATCTGGTAGATTATCCGTGCCTGGATACCTTTAAAGTACCCAGAAATACCACTGAGCTGGTATACTGTCCGAAAGGCATTGGCCATGCCAGAGAGATGTCCGCTGACGTTGGCCAAGGAGAGAGCCATGTTTTCCTGAGTGTTGAGGAGGGTCTTACAGACATCCAGGGGAGTAGTGGCAGCCGCGGCTATAGCCCCGGCCAGCCCTCCGGCGAGGATGTGGGACTGGGGGTTGTAGCCCCGGTGAGGGTTGATTTGTTCCTGAAGGAACTCGTAGGTAATAAAGTGAATGGACTGGAAAGGAATGTTCATGGTGAGCTGGGTGGTGTAGCTGCGGTAGAAGGCGACCACCCCCTCGGTCCTCCACACGGCCCCGATGCAGCGGCGGGCAGAATGGTGAGGAGAGTTGTACATCTGCATGCGTTGCTTCACCACTGCCAGGAGGGGGCGCCGACGGTCCAGGTGAGCCAGGTGAGCCAGGTGAGCCAGGTAGAAAGAGATGTTGGCCATCCCAAGATGGAGGGAGATTCGGGAGAAGGCAAGTCATAAAGAAAAACAGGCAAGTTAGACCTAAAGGACATGGATGGAGGGAGAGCTCTCAGAAGCCTCAGTCTTGGGGAGCCCAGGCTGGACCTACCCCATGGCTCTTAATCATCCCCTACCCTAGGAGTCCTTAACCTTTTTTCACATCCTGGACCCCTTGGACTGGCGGCGAAGTCCTTCTCAGAATCACATTTTATAAGAAAATACACAAGAATACAATGGAAAACCAAAGGTTAATACAAATAAAAATATAACTTTTTTCCCCATCCAAGTCCCCAGCTCCCAGGTTAAGAAGCCCTGTCTTGCCCATCCCCAAGTTTTTTTCACAGTCTTAGTTGAAGTGTCATGTCACTTGGCCCAATCACCAACCACCTGGCTTCCCTGCCCCAGAAGCCCCGGGGAAGAGGAGAGGACCATCTGATGGCCAGCACCACAAGGACCCTCTGCATATTTTAATGCACTAGAGAAATGGGAATTCTTGTTATTATAACCACCCAAACTTCAAATAGCCTTCTTGAGGCTCACCCCAAATTTCCCCATCGAGGTTGTTTTTCTTTAAAAACAGGCATTGTTTTATTCTTTGTAATTGTATCTCCATGGAGTGGGACAGGGCCTGGCACACAGTACAGGGTGGGCCAAAAGTCACCGAGAGGGTCTCAAAATTTTAAATTGTTTTAAATTGACAGCACCATAGCAACACACGCACAGTATATCTATGTGGGCAACGAACTTACATTATGTGTGAAAGATCAAATCTCGGAAATGGTGGAAAATGAAGAAAACATAATTTTCAAGAACTTCTTCTAACATCGTGACTTTTGACCCACCCTGCACATGCTTAAATGCTTGCTGATGTACTCGTGACATCTGCCTTTAACCGGGAGTGCTGCTCAATGGTCTACTGGAATCCTCTTTGGCCCCCCCAGTTCAGCTAAATAAATTCTTAAGAAGGGATTGGCCTAAAAAATAAAAAAAAATTTAAAAAAGGGGCAGCTAGGTGGCGCAGTGGATAGAGCACCGGCCCTGGAATCAGGAGGACCTGAGTTCAAATCTAGCCTCAGACACTTAACACTTACTAACTGAGTGACTCTGGGCAAGTCACTTAACCCTCAATGCCCCAACAAAAACAAAACAAAAAGAATATAAGCTCCCTGAAGGCAGGAACTGCTCCATTTTTGCCTTCAAATCCTTGCCCAGACCCAGACAGGCTCCAGATAAAGTCTGATAAATTGAGTTGTTGACTCTCTAATAAGAAGAGGTCAGCTATACTTTGCTTCAAGACCTCTAGGGTTGGGGAACTCACTCTGTCTTGTGCCAGTCCATTCCTCTTTTAGATTAGCTCGGTTAAATTATCAGCAACTTGAGGGCAGGACCATTTCTTGTTTGGGATTCTGTATCCCTAGAACTTACCACAGTGCCTTCCCTGATGATAATAATCAACACTAAACTGAATTGTTCATAGGATACAAAGAAAAACTTCCTTGTGACATGGGGCTTAGGACAGGACAGACATATCAAAGAGTCATGGGGCTATTAAAATTTAAACTAGCCAACTAGATCTCAGGATGGACATACCTAAGAAGTAAGGGGAGATCAAATTCTATAGCAGGAAAGTCAGTTAGGCATGGCTACTACCTGACCAGAATGAGGAGACAGAGATAAGTCCAGAGGTCAGGACCATCATTCCAAATCTAAAATTCCCCTGATTCTCAGGAATCTTTCCCTGCCCCAAAAAGATCATTCCACTTTCAGGTGGTCACCCCCTCTATCCTCTCTAAAAGCTTTGGCCTTCCTTCTGTTCTGGGAGAAGGTTTCTAAGCCATCTCCTCCCCGTGCCGCTAAGTCTCCAACTTCCCTCTCAGTCACTTTCTCTAGTGCCTAATAAAGGACCAAGAGGAATACCTAAGGACCCCCTAAGGACATTCAGACACTTCCATCCACTGCTCTTAGCTCTGGGCCCCTCACTCCCCATGCCCTCAGCCTGGGGTCCAAGCAGAACAAGGACAAGCTCTCTTCCACAAGACAGCTCTTCAATTGTTGGTCCCTCTAGAGGGGAGCAAGCAATGACTAATTAATTCCAGGTTCCTTCAGAATGGCCATTAAGCATGCGAAAAGGAAACCATACTTAAACTCCAGAATAGCAGGAATTTAAATCTAGAGACAGGTGAGAGGGGGAAGAGCACAATCTCAAATTGTTCTCAAAACAAAACCCAGTCTGATTAGTGGAAACCAAACATTCATCTAGCAGCCCAGGTACAAATCCCTAGGGAGGGAAAAAGAATCCCAAAGTGAAATTAGGCAATGGGTTATGAGTTCCCTTAAGAAGCAGTGAGGTGCCTGGCTGAGTTTCTGGTTAGAGGGTGTGGGTTTGAATCCTTGCTTGGCCGCATGACTTGTTCAAATCTCTTGACTTTAACAGCCCTCAGTTTCCTTTTCTGTAAAATAATCAAAGCCGAGCTCCCTTCTAGCTCCGAGGAGAGATAGCAAGTTTCGATCTGGGACCTTTCCTTTCTAAAGCTTTACGCAAACAGATGACGAGGAACCTTTAACAGATCTGAGTTTTTTAAGACCGTCTGCCAGCTGGTGTTTCTAGACTCGATCTTTCCTGGCCCCAGAACTGCCTTGCCAGTTGTGAAGTCAGTCGGAGGGCTTGGGAAGCTCTCTGAGACCATCACTCTGATTCAGACAGCTGATGATTACGAAACAGGAAGCAGCTGGCTCTTTTTCTTCCCCATACTCAACACCCCACCCCACCCCACTGTCCCCCTCAAGTGCTTACTCATCATTCTAGCTTTTACTTTACAAATAAAAACCAGCTCTGCCTCGACCTAGAAGGTGGGAGTAAATCCAACTAAAACCAACCCTGTCATTCCCCTGAAACACGGCTGAACACCAAGGCCAGAGAGCGGGAACGGTCTTTTCTTGTGTTTTACGTCCTACACTTCTCCTGATCGCTGGAGAAACAAGAGGGCCTTTCGCTTGCACTGCTCTCCCAAGTTTCTGCTCAAACATTCCCCCCTAGCCAGAAACAAGCCCAGGAAGGAGCCTCTTTTTTGCCGAAAGCTGTTCCTGCATCAGCAAGGCACCAACTGGAGCTGGACCTGGGGATGCATAAGCCTGGGCCCAAATTCCCAGGGCAGCCTTTTACTATCTGTGTGACTGCGGCGAGCCATCGCTCCCCAGCCGGAGCCTCAGTTCCCCAATCTATCAAATAAGGCAGAGTTGCACTTGATGATCAGTTATCAATGTTCTCAATTCAGAGAAACGAGTCCTGCCATGGAAGGAACACTGAATTTGGAATCAGAAGACCTATGTTTAATTCCCAACACACACAGCCTCCGTGTGTGACTCTGGCTGGTCAAGTGACCTAACTTGTCTGTGCCTCAGTTTTCTCATCCACAAAATGGGAGGGTTGGATCTGGTCACTTCTAAGGTCCTTTCCAGGATAACTCATTATGCCTGGTACCATCACTAAGGGGTTAGGGACAGACCCCGGGGACCTGTGAGTTCGCTGATAACAAGAAGCTTCTAGATGAAGAAAATGCCTTTCAATCCATGCACGCTGGCACGTGCTCTGCAACTTCAGAGTCTCAGATCCAGGGTTCTTAACCTTGCTTCTCAATAGGGACCCCTTTGGCAGCCCGGTGAAGCCCACAGACCTCTCAGCTTCTCAGAATGTTTTTTGTTTTTGTTTTGTTTTTTTAGTAAGGCAATTGGGGTTAAGTGACTTGCCCAGGGTCACACAGCTAGTAAGTGGTCAAGTGTCTGAGGCCGGATTTGAACTCAGGTACTCCTGACTCCAGGGCTGGTGCTCTATCCACTGTGCCACCTAGCTGCCCCCAGAATGTTTTTTAAATGCACAAAATGAAAAACCTAATATTGCCAAGGAAACCCATCGCGCTGAAACATAGTTATCAAGATGATTTTAAAAACCAGTTTGAGGGCCCCAGATCAAGAACCTCTGGTAGAGAGCTGCCTGGAAGGTGAGTGACTTGCCCAGGGTCCCTTGGCCACGAGTCTAGATTTGAACTCTGGTCCTTTCCATTTCACCACTTGTAATCAGCTCAAGTCACTGAGGCCTGAACCAGGGAACCTTGGAAGGACTTCACCTCCCCCAGAATGAAGCCTGTTTGGTCCCTTTGGCAGGATCATAGATCTATGGGCATCAAGGGAAATCACATTTAAAAAAGGTAAGGGACTAAGCAGGTACATAGCACCTACTATGTTCCAGGTGCTGGAACAACCTCTCTGTGAGGCGGGTGGTGTTCTATCCCTATGTTACAGATGAGGAAACTGAGGCAGAGTTAAGTGACTTGCACAGGGTCACACAGCTAGCTAGTGTGTGCCTGAGGCCAGATCTGAACTCAGATCTTCCTGACTCTAGGCCCCGGAGCTCTCCCTACTACACCACCTAAGGCCTCAATAATTAACCCCTGTATATTTACTTAAGGAAATAACCTCTGGGGGTTCACGGGGTCTCCCTAACTCTTCCTCCCTCCCAGGCTGTGGGGCCTGCTCCAGGGTCCCCCTCCCCCAGGGCAGGACCACGTTACCTTCGGCTGGGTTCATTACGGCGTCGTGGAGCAGGGTGGCCATACTCCCCGCTATCCCTGCAAGACAAACTCCAGAAAGTTAGCCTCCCGAAGCAAACCAAGAGGGCTCAGTCCCTGGGGACCCCAAGCCAAGCCTCTGGAGGCCCAGCTTTTTAAGAAGGGGGGAAAAAAGGCAAAAGCACTTACCTAATCAGGTGACTAAAGGCCCCAAGTAAGGGTAGGAATGGTGGGGGGTGGGGATTGGCCAAGGAGTGTGGGGGTGAGGGCAGGACCTGGAGCTCAGCACATCCCAGAAGCCCCAGGGGGCCTCGGCTCACTCAAGGCAACTCTGGGGGGGAACTGAGGCCGGAGCGCCCACGGAACCCCCCTCGGCAGCCCCCTCCCGCTCCCTCCCTTTCTTCACTCTCACGGCCCTCTCCTCCCACCCCAGTCCAAATAATTCAATCACTCCATTCCTCAGTTCTAGCCTGTAGGATACGCAAGGCAGAAGAGCCAGGAAAAGAAGGGTGGTCTTGAAGGAGAGTGCAAAGAGGAGGCAGCAGGAAAGCCGGCTGGGTTAGGCGTCAGAAAACCTGGGTTCAAATCCTGGTGGTCTCACTTACTACCTTGGAGCGAGTGACTCCATTTCTCTGGGCCTCGGGCTCCCCAGCGGTACGGTGAGGGGACCAGACTCGATATGACCTTTAAGGTCCAGCGAGGCTTGAAACCTATAGTCCCACTACAGAATTAGAATGGGGGACAGGCCAAGATGGCCATGGAAGGTGTCCAAGATAAATTTAAATATGCCGTTGGCCTCTCTGCGGGCAGGTACCCTGATTCCCCCAGCCAAATGTCAAGAAGCAGGAGCATCTGTCCAGGAATCCTGCCTGGGGGCTTCTAGCTTTCTTATTCAATAATGGCACTGCCAAGTAACTGACATTACCACTGAAGTCCATCTTCCTGCCAGCCTGGACAGTCAGCCCCGGGAGAGGCTGAGCAGGACATCGCTAGGCCATGGGATGTCACTACATTCCCCGTGGGGCCTGTCTTGAAGACTGAAGTCACCAAAGACCCAAATCGAGACAATTCCTAAGGGGTCTGAAGTAAAGGATGGTCCCGGGAAGGCCTCTCAGCAAATACGATCAACACATTTCTACAGAATACAGGAGGGCCAAGGGTCGCCAATGTCCATCGCCCTAAGGGCGCTCTGAGCGGGAGAGGGGGGGCGGCGGGACACAGAGAAAGGAGGGCAGAAGAAAGCGGCTACTGGTCACATCTCCTCAGAGAAGCTGGGAAGGACCAGGTGTGGTTCCAGTACCTGAGGCCTACACCATCCCTCAACACCAACCCCCACAAAACAACAACAAAAGCCCAACCCCACACGATGCAGCCCCCACCTCTCCTAACTCACCCTCCCGCTTCAAGCCCACGCGGAACGTAACGGAAGAGCTGTATATACGAACTCACAAAACCCTGTCTCCACCCCCCTTCTCCTTCCAAAGTAAACTATTCCATCCCTTGCTCCCAGAAAGCTGGGACTCGGACAAGCCGAAGGGGCGGGAGGGGGCCCCCTCCCAGGAGCTTAGATCCTGACACATGGTGGTCTGCTCTGCGGAATACGCCTCCGGTCAGTCAATAACACTTCTTGCAAGATCTTTTAAAATTAGCTTTTGCTCGCCGATGCTTCTGCTGTGCCAAACGTCTTTTTTTAAAAACATAGTCTGAGAGAGGCTGTTCAGAGAGGCGTTCTCGGAGCCCGAATTCACTTAAGGTCTGATTAAGAAAGGTCTATGAAAAGAGTCTGAATGTTAAAGCAAAGGTCAAAAAACCAAAAACACCAAAAATACCAAAAAAAACCGAGCACACCCCTTGGTTGGCAAGTTCCCCAAAGTTCAGAAAAATGAAACAGATGTTTTCTATATCTATCTATAGATCTACCCGTCCATAGATATACAGATAGACACGGATAGGTCTGCTGTTCGTTATTCACAAGCGACCAGGCTGAAGACTGGGTGTTAGCTCGCTGGGTCACCCAAGGGGGAAAGCCCCAAGGAAGCAGAGAGGGGAGGGTCTGGTGTAGAACAGGACAGAGCAGCCTAGCTCCACACAAAGGCTTTCAAAATACCATTGGCCAGGTGACTGTTCCCTCTGCGGTGGAGCACCTCATTTAAAGTCCTTTTCATGTTTTCATAGCAGGCAAAATACATGGCGTGAGCCGGCCCTGCCCCCATCACCATCACGTTGATGCCCCGTAAGGGTCTCCAGAAGCCTTCGGTCCGGATGATTTGCTTGAGGGCGCCATACACGCTCGTGTAGCGGGCTTTGGGGTCTGGATGCAAGCTCTGCATTCTAGTCTGCGCGGGAGGGAAAGAAAACAAGATGGTGGTGAGTGAGTCTGGAGACATGCTGGTAGGGACCTCATCTAGTCAGAGCCCCGCCCTGTGTTCTAAAGATGAGCAAGTGGAGCCCCAGAGAAGGAAATGACTGCCCAATGGTACTGCTGAGAACCAGGATCTCAGAGCTCCTGGGAAGCCCCGGTGGGAGGGAGCTTCCTTGGCCGTGGGTCACTCTGCGTCTTCCCGGCTCACCCCCTCCACCGGCCAGACAGACGGTGCTCACTAAATGTTTACTGGAGTAAACTATCCACATTTTCAGGTCTACAGAGAGCTCTATGCCATGGTGCCTCATCTGATCCTCAAGTCCCTCCTTCTGGCTCTAGAGAAGAGGCCCCGGGAAGAACCGTCTCCCTCAATAAAAGGTTTCCTCCTGGAGGGCAGGACCCGTCTCCAATTCTTTACATTTCCAGCACCTCACCCGGCCTAAATGAGTGCCACAGTGTACAGAACACTGGGCCTGGAGACTGGAAGACCCAAGTTCAAATCCTGCCTCAGACACTTCCTAGCGGGCTGATGCTGGGCAAGTCACTCAACCTCAGCTTGCCTCAGTGTCCTCATCTGTAAAATGGGAACAACAGCAGTGCTGACCCTCGGGGGTTATGGGGAGGATCAAAGGAGCTAATATTTGGACTATGCTCTGCAAACCTTGAAGCATCCTATGTACGTGTCAATCAGTGTGACCATCCTGATGGGGCAAGAGCTAGATTGCCCACATGTCCCAATGGCATCCACTCAACCCCCAGCCTGTTGAGTGCCTCTGCCCCTAACCCACTCCCCATTGGTGGGGATATGGGATGACAGGGAAGAGGAATAAATATCGTGTCTACTATGCCCTTGGTCAGAGCTGGAGGGGTTCCCACAGCGCAGAGGTGACGGCTCACACTGACGCTGCGGTAGTGACGTTCACACCAAAGCCACAGGGGTAATGGTCAAGGAGCTTCCCACCCCCCTCAAGGTTACACAGAGGAAAGTGATTCCCCAAGAACTCCCACACAGGCCTCATCCTGTTATCTTTGTACCCCTGGGCCCGTCGCAGAGGAGGCGCTCGTGGTATCCCCCTCTATAGCCTAAGGAAGGATAATAATGATAGGCTTCTTTAGCTTAGCCTAAGCAGGGTTTGACTTGGGGAGACTTTACAGGGTTACACCTAGGTCAGCCACATGACGACACGCCCCCCGAGGCCTACAAAGCAAGTTCTCACAAATAGTCCTGGGAGGCAGAATAGAATCATCCCCATGTTACAGAAGAGGAGGCCCAGTGTACAGAGCTGGGCTGGAGTCCTGATTCTGACACGGGCACTGGGCAGCTCCCTTGACCTCTCAGCGGCTGGTGAATCACCCTCCAAGTTGTAAAGAAGGTGCCGATCCGCATCCGCAAAGCAGGGTTGGTCGATAAAATCACAGGTCCAGGACCTACCCTCTCTCCCTGTAGAGAAGCAGACTGTGGCTCACAGGGCCTGGGCTCACACGAGTTATTAAGGCTGAGAACTGCAGTGTGAACCTAGGTCCTTCTGCTCCCCAGAAGCCCCGTGCTCTCTCATTAGGCCAGACTATCTCTCCATTCAAGTAATGCTCACCGAACACTAAATGGAGAGTAGAGCCTAAAGAATTTCAGAATCTCCAAGTAAGGGACCCAGCTCTCAAAGATAATCTAGTGCTGGGGACCTCCAGGGATGACAGGAAGCTCACTACCTGTCAGGACAGCCCATTTTACTTTTTAAATGCCTCACCTTTCAGGTTTCTCTTCCACCAAACACAAGGATCACCTCTTTCCTCCTTCCAGCATTGCTCCTGCTTCTCCCCAATGGGGCTAAGCAGATCAAGACTAATCCTTCCTCCATGGGAAGCCCCTTTCCCCCAGTGCTGTATCTTCCCCATCCTCTCTTGGGACGGGGTCTCCAGTCCCCTCACTTCCTCCTGGTCACTCTCCTCTAGGGTCTACACCCTTCCTGACATATGCCTCCCAGGTGAACCACAGCCCGCTCCGGTGGCTTCTCCTCCCCCCAACCCCAGTAACATTCCACTGTACCGCCTAATCTCCCAGGAGGCCTCAGGCCTCTCTCAAGGTCACTCTTGACCCCAGACTAAACAAAAAGACTGGTGAAAAGTTGCTAAATCCCAAGACCAGAATTCAATTTTGCTGCAGAGAAATAATAATAATAAACAATGGTAGCTAATATTTATATGGCACTATACTAATAATCATCTTACAATTATTATTCTCATTTGATCCTCCCAACTCTGGGAGGTAGGTGCCACTATGATTTCAGTTTTTACATCTGGGGAAACTGAGGCCAACAGAAGTTAATGACTTGCCTGGGGTCACACAGCTAGTAAGTGTCCCCAAATGTCTTCTTTACTTTTTTTCTCCTATTGCTCAAATAGTTGTTACCATCTACTACATCCAGAGCACTGTCCCAGGTCCCGAAGAAGACCTGATCTGGTCTATTTGGGGAGAGAAGGGCCACCTAATATACCTCCAATTCTTACAGTTTTCAGAGTTGCAAAGGGGGATCATACTAATCATTTAATTCAGCCACATCTGAAAAGGGGGTGGCACTGACTCCCAGACGTGTGCAGAAGCTCTCTGAGGACAGGCAGGGAGCCCTGTCCTCAGCCTCCCCCTCTGCCCTTAGCCAAGCCCAGCTGTGAGAGGGTCTCCCACCTCGCCTGGGTGCTGTGGGCAGGGGCAGGGCTGTGAGGATGGGAGCCTCCCCTGGCCCAAAGGACTGCTATTTCCATGAGACACTGACCCCTGCCTGTCCTAATGAAGCCCAAGCAAAACAGGGATCTGTTTTTCTGAATTGCAGGCAGAAGGGCAGCTTTCTCTGCTGCTGTCAACCAAGGCACCTGTGTGGGTGCCAGATGGGGGGGAGGGGGGCTGGTGAGTCTCCCTTCCAGGAACAGAGCCCCCCACCTCCCCCCAGCTCTCCTAACCAGACAGTAAGGATCTCCTGTCCCAGAGAAGGAAGCCTGAGGAAGGAGGGTCCCCCTCCCCAACTGCTTCTTGCCGGTGCTTGCATGGCTGGCCCATAATCCAGGATTTTCCTGGAGATGAACAGAAGAGGACTGCTAGCCAGGAAAAACTACAGATGCCTCTGCACCCAGGGCTGGCAGCGATGGGGCTCTCTTTGGCATAGACCAGGCATGCAAGGGGGGCTGGAGAGGAAGGGAGAGAGATGGGCACCCTCATTCCTGATGCCCCACCCCCCAACCCCCGCTCCAGTGACACATCTCACCTGTGTTAGCCCTAAGGAGGCTGTGCTCAGGCAGAAAAGCAAATTTATGTGGTGGGATATGAGGCTGACTGGGAGAGAGGAGGCAGAGAGGAGGGGAGAAATGGGGAGAGACAATGAGAGGAAAAATGTAATGAGAACCGTCCCTAAGACCAATGCAAGAAGAAAAGCTTGAGTCCAATGTCTTTCCCCCAAAGAAAATCCTGGAAGTGCTTTAGCCTGGCCCATGTTAAGGAAGATTCCATCTTCAAGAAATAGAGACCCCACCAGCCTCCAGGGGCCAGGTCCGGCTGCTCCTGGAAACCACAAGGCTCTGAGGCAAAGCCAAGGTGTCACGCAGGCCTGGCATGCTCCCTCGTCCCACCCCCCACCCCCAGGGGAAAACCTTCCCCAATCCTTGCTAACTCGGTGTGTCTTCCCTCTCTTCAGTATTTCCCATTTATCCTGTACAGAGCTTGCTTTGTACATGCGGCTTTGAAAGCTGTCTCCCCCATTAAATGGTAAGCTCCTGGTAGGTAAGGACTGTCTTTTGCCTCTTTCTGTATGCCTGACTCACAGTAGGTACTTAATTAATTAATTAATGTATATTGAACGAATATGTTAGCTCAATACTGTAATGTACAACTATGTGCTGGAAGAATGTCATTCTTTGGGGGACCGATAGATGGCACAGCAGATAGATAGAGCACGGGCTCTGTGTTCAGGAGGACCTGAGTTCAAATTTGACCTCAGACACTTGACACTAACTAGCTGTGTGACCCTGGCCAAGTCACTTAACCCTCATTGCCCCGCCAATAATAATAACTATAATAATAATATCATTCTTAGACATTGGAAGATACACTAACTCTGGGGTCAGAGGACTTGGGTTCAAATCCTGCCTCTGACATCTACGATCTTGGCTACCTTGGAACTGAAGTCACCTATTCTTCCAGGGCCGGGTGGCCTCTGAGGAAGGTTCCTTCCAGCTCTGGATTTATGAATGTAGACATTTTTTATACTGAACGAAACACTTTCCCCACCCAAGATCTCATCAGAGATCTCTGTCAGGAAGGCAGAAGAGGGATTATGATTATTACCCATATTTCAGATGAGGACACTGAGGCCTGGAGAGGAAACCAGTCCGACCAGAATCCAAATGCCAGTCAGCATCCACCATGGCACCCTGCATCCGGCCCTGAAGGATGGGCGGGAACTGGAATAATAGTGCTTGAACAGAAGGGCGTTCTAGGCCTCATGGATCAGCAGAACCCAAGGCCTGGAGGTCCGGATTGGAGGAGCATGAGGAGCCAGTCTTGGCAAAGACAGAGAGAGAAGGGGGGAGAAAGGAAGAGAAGAGAGGCAAAGAGCACATTTATTAAGCACTTACTGTGTACTTAGGTACTGAGCTAAGCACTGAGAAACAAATACAAGCCAAAAGGACAGTGCCGGCCCTTAAGGGGCTTACGTTCAAAGGGGGGAAGGCAAGTGAAGTGAACATGATAGGCCAGTCTTTTCTTTCCCTTCCTTTCTCTTCCTTCTTTCCTTCCTTCCTTTCTTCCCTCCCTCCTTCCTTCCATCCTCTCTCCTTTCTTCTCCTCCAGGCCCAGGGACTCACCAATCAAAGAGGGCCACAGGGCAGAGGCATCTCCAACTCAGATCACAGAAAGCCTTGAATGTCAGACAGAAAGAGGGCTGGCCCATCTGTGGAAAGCTCTGTTCAACAACAAACAGCTGTATACAACCCTCCAAAGCGCCCCTGAGATACTCTGCTCCAAATGAAGCTTCC
Organism: Dromiciops gliroides; assembly: GCF_019393635.1. Classification (NCBI taxonomy): domain Eukaryota; kingdom Metazoa; phylum Chordata; class Mammalia; order Microbiotheria; family Microbiotheriidae; genus Dromiciops; species Dromiciops gliroides. The sequence goes on along the minus strand of NC_057862.1, from coordinate 680,033,208 downwards.
CATGGGATATATTTTGGGCCCAGAGTGGGCGGTTAGCTATTAGAATACCGTGGCAGCGCTCACAGAACTAGCAGGCAGCAGTGGGAGGCAGGCTGGGATCTGGCCTCCACTATGGTGTCTGCCCCCTCTGGGCCTCAGCCTCTTCTCTGGGGGTCAGAAGACCTCAGAGGTCCTATACAGCTGGGAGAGAGAAGGGCCCATCAAACATTCTTGGGGCCCAGCCTGCTCTAAGACTCCAGGAAGACTGGGGTGGGAGCCAGAAGACAATATGGTATGCAAAGGGGCCAAAGGGCTCAACTTGGCATCCGGCAGACCTGGGATCCAATCTCAGCTGACGCTCACTAGCTGCCCGACTGCAGGAGAGTCACTCAAGTTATCCTGGGCTGAAGCTTCCTTGTCCGTAAAATGTGAAAGAAGGGCAATATGACATAGTGTCAGGAAGATTTGGGTTCAAATCCCACTTCCAACACTACTTGCATGACCTTAGACAAGTCACTTAACTTCCAGAGGCCTCAGTTTCTTTATCTGTAAGGGGGAGCGGGGCACGTGGTGGCACTAGATTATACTGCCTTCCAAGGTGTATATCAACCTGTCTGGTCAAGTCACCTACAACTCCAGGGCCCCAGGTAACCTGCTAAGAGTTGGGAAGTACCAAACCACATTGGTAAAGGGAACCTCCTACAGCTGAGGCAGTCAGATAATGGATAGAGCAGTGAACCCAGAGTCAGAAAGACCAGAGTTTGAATCCTGCCTCAGACACTCATCAGCTGTGTGATCCTGGGCAAGTCATTAACCTCTCTTAGCCTCCCTTTCCTCACTGGTAAAATGGAGGATAATAGCACCTACTTCACAAGGTTGTCATGAAGATTGGATGAGAATATACATAATGGCTTTTGCAAACCTTAAAATGCTATATAAATGCTAGCTTTTTATTATTATTATTATTATTATTATTATTATTCCAATGAAATCAAAGGTCTCATCCCTCCCAAGAATGACAGCACCTACAGCAGATGACAAAGACCCCTGGCCCTCCCTCAGCAGCAGACTTAAAGATCAAGGACCCCAGTCCTGAGTTTGCAAGTCCAGATTACTCGGCATTATCTCTGGGTAGGTAAGTTTCTCCTAAGAAAACAAACATCCTCGAAAGATATTATTTTAATTAAGATAAGGAAAAGGGGTTGGTCCCATGATATTATCAGTTAAGGGAATGCCCAGATGAAAAACCTTCCTCCACCAGTCAAGGGTTCCCTGACACGTTATCTCAGAAAGCTTCAGGGCAGGTAGGTAGCGCAGTGGATAAAAGCATCGGCCCTGGATTCAGGAGGACCTGAGTTCAAATCTCACCTCAGACACTTGACACTTACTGGCTGTGTGGACCTGGGCAAGTCACTTAACCCTCATTGCCCCACAAAACCAAAAACAAGCAAAGAAAGCTTCGCAAAGCCTAGAGATGGTAAGTGATCTGTCAAAGGTCACACAGGCAGGGGGTATCAGAGGCAGGGAATGCAGCCAGGTCTTCCCTAGACTCCCCAGTTTGCTGGCTTTCTTACTGTCTTTCTTTTTCTTCCTTCCCTCTCTTCCTTTCTCTTCCTTCCTTCCATGAGAAAATAATTATTAATAGTGGATTTCTAGGGGGACCCAGAGAGCAGTCCTTTCTCCCCCCACACCAGGAAGTTCAGTTCTCCTAGTCTGGGACAAACCAAGGGAACAAAAGAAATGGAGATGGACGCTTGTCTAGCTCAGTAAGGGACTGATGGGATCAAACCACACCCTCTTGGGCATGCTGATGCTCTCTCCCTGCTTTCTCTACCATGTGGCCTGAGACTATGAGAAGGTAGGAAGACACGCAGTCAATCCTTTGCTGGTACATAATATTAATAAAATAATAATATGCCTACCAAAATTGGTATCAATAGGCATAGCAATTCATTTAAAAAACACAGTTTTAGCTTAATTGAAAAAAGACACTCTCCCTCCCTCCGTTCCTTCCTCCCTCCCTCCCTTCCTCCCTTCCTCCCTCCCTTCCTCCCTTCCTCCCTCCCTTCCTTCCTTCCTCTCTCTCCTTTCTTCTCCTCCTCCAGGGACCAGGGACTCACCAATCAGAGAAGAGGGCTCTTTATCCACGATACCATAAGGCCTCCCTTTAATTTAAATAATGATAATAAATGTTATAATAATATATTACAATATATAATTGTGTCGATTTTTATATGATGTGTCTATACAGTATAACAAAAGATGTATATGTATCTGCACACACACACACACACACACACACACACACACACACACACACACACCCCTTCGGTGCTAATGAATGGCTTCCCCCAGGACTTGGCAGTGACCCCAGCGTGAGCAAAGTTCTATAAGCAAGAAGACCCACACTGCATCTGTCATTCAAGGCTCTGCCCCTTTCCGCCTGCTTGGCCAGAGGTTGATGCATTTTCACATTTTAAAGGTCCCCCACTAAGTCCCAGAGGAGCAGGGATCTCTCTTGGGGAGAGAAGCCTCTTCCTCAGTCTGTTTCTTCAGCTCTACAATGAGGGGGGTTGGACTCGGGGGGGCCCTCTCCGGCTGCAGATCTCTGTCCTGTGACCTCTCCAAGTCTCATGTCTTCTCATCTGAATAACAGAGACATTCATCACTAACACTTCTGGACGCTTCAAGGTTTCCTGAGTGCTTCTCTACGTTCTCTCATTTGATTGCCACAGAACTTCAAGGTAGCTGCTAACACTATGTCCATTGACAGAGGGGGACATTGTAGCAGTCACATGGCTAGTAAAGAAATGTCTGAGGAGAGATTTGACCACAGGTTTTCCTGACTCCTGGTCTAGCATCCTCATCCCTGCACCACCAACGCCTACATCACAGCTTGGTCCCGAAGAGCAAAGGGCTTTGCTAAGGCATAATTAAAAACCACCAGTTATTATCAAAGCTTTTAATCCCAATGTCCTTAATTTATGAATGGGAGAAATGGGCACAGCTGTCGCTCCCTAGCCACCAGAGATGCCCAACCACAACCACCAGGACTCACTGGGTGGATTCATTTATATGGCTCAGGGGGCCAGACCCCACAAGCCCCCCTGCGAAGACCCAAGTCTGGCTGGCCATGCAGTTTTCTGCTCTGAACTAGAGGTCGGCAGATAGCGCTCAGGAAGCTGCAAGGCCACCTTCCCACTGACTATCTTTGAACAAGGACGGGCTGGCAGGAGAGCATCCCCGACCCGGAGCCGGCCCCTCACACACACAAACAGAACCACAAATCATCCTCTCTCTTCCCCTCCCCCAGCCACTCACTTAAATATAGCAGAAAATCCTTGGTTGGCGGGCAGCAATCTGTTTGTACCCGGCCCGGATGAGGTCAGCACGATGTCACAGTTCATCAAGGCCTTCCTAGCTCTGCTTCCCCTCACCCCAAAGGCCAGTGGGGTGATACAGCAAGGGCTTAAAGCCACATGGAGGCAGCTTTTGTCTATTTGGAAATTCATGGGCCCATCCACATGGCTGATGAAAGCCAGGACTGGGTGCTGGAGGTCTGCAGTCAGCCAGGGAAGATGGCACCCGCTACGGTGGTAAAACTGACATGCTGTCCTCCATCCCAGGCCCCCACACCTGCCCGTGTCCAGCCTTAAGAAAGGCTCGTCGGTGTTGCCAGGTGCTGAAAATCCGGTCCAACACATGTGTCTAACAAGACTTCAGAAATGAGAGGCTTTTCAAAACGGATGGAGCCTCAGAGGTCATCAGGAGCAATTTCTTAGATTTTTTTGTGCCTGGGTAGGCAAGCCTAGGGACCCCTTCTCAAAATATGGTTTAAAAATAAAATACAGGGGGCAGCTAGGTGGCACAGTGAATAGAGCACCAGCCCTGGAGTCAGGAGGACCTGAGTTCAAATGCGGCCTCAGACACTTAACACTTACTAGCTGTGTGAACCTGGGCAAGTCACTTAACCCCAATTGCCTCACTAAAAAAATAAACAAACAAACAAAAATAAGTAAAATGCATAGGACTGCAAAGGAAACCAGAAGTTAAGAAGACAAAGATGTATTCTTTTCTCCTATCCATGTTCACAAACTACCTGCAATCCACCCATGAATCCCCAAATTAAGAACCCCTCATCTAGGGCAGCACACTCCTAAAGAAGGGCAGCTGGGTGGCTCAGCAAATAGAACGCTGTACCTGGAGTCAGGATGACCTGAGTTCAAATCTGACCTCAGACATTTACTAGCTGTAGGACCCTGGTGTAAAATGAGCTAGAGATGGGGCAGCTCGGTGACACACTGGACAAAGCACCGGTCCTGGATTCAGGAGGACCTGAGTTCAAATCGAGCCTCAGACTAGCTTGTGACCCTCGGCAAGTGACTTAACCTTCACTGCCCTGAGGGAGGAAAAATGAGCTAGAAAAGGAAATGGCAAACCACTCCAGCATCTCTGCCAAGAAAACCTCAATGGGATCACAAAGAATCAGATGTAACTGCACAACATTCCTGAAGAAGAGAACGCTTTTATAACACCTCCAACCAAGCCATCCAGCCTCTACATTCAAACCCTGCAATGACAGAGAGCTCACTAGTTCCTGAGAAAACTGATTCCACCACAGGACAAATCTAATCATTAAAAGGTTAAGAGAGGGAGCAGCTAGATGGCGCAGTGGATAAAGCACGGACCTTGCATTCAGGAGGACCTGAATTCAAATCCAGCCTCAGACACTTAACACTTATTAGCTGTGTGACCCTGGGCAAGTCACTTAACCCTCACTGCCCCACCCAAAAAAAAAAAAAAAGGTTAACTAGAAAATAAAATATTGTATAAAGGCAAGAAGTAATAGGAAATAGAGGTCATCAGTGGGGGGGGCCTATCAGAAGCCTCTGGTAGTAGAGATTGGGAGAGAGGTTAAATGACTTGTCCAGGGTCACACAGCTGAAGCCACATTCAAATTCAGGGCTTCCTTACTCCAGGTCCAGATGCAGGACACCCTGGCCTTCTGACTGGAGAGGACAATCTTCTTTCCACTTAAGAAAGGGGCAGCGGGTAGAGCAGGGGACATGGAGGCAGGAAGACTCGAGTTCAAATCTAGTCTCATATCTCTACTAACTGTGATGTGGGCAGGTCATTTAACCTCTGTCTGCCCTCAATTTCTTCACCTATGAAATAGGATGACAACGATACACCTGCCTCCCAGGGCTGTTGTGAAGATCACAAGGAGATGGGAGCCGTTACTATCAAGGTAAACTGAGGCCAGAGCTGAGGAACACTCCTTCCCTGCAGCTGCTCTGGCTCCCCAGGAAGGGGAACCAGAGGGGCCGCTATCTCAGACCCTGTTTGACGGGGCCCCATTCTGGAGCAGACCCAAGTTTGAAAAGCCCTCCCCACAAAGCCCCCCTTAGAAGGTGGGCAGCACAAAGGCCCCCCCCCCCTCCGCAGCAGACACTCCCTCTTCCATCTAGGGGCATCTGATGAGCAGAGAGGTGAGGGCCCACAGGATCCTAATGCTACATACACCGTCTCAGGAAGTCCTTTCGTGCAGTCTGTTGTGACTGTTACAAAGGCAAGTTCGACAGGGGGAGGAGGTGTAACTAGGTGGAAATTCAAAAGTAAACAAGCAAAGGCAGGAGTGAAAGGGGTTTTTTTTAACAAAAGGTTAAAGCTGGATAGTCTGAGCAAGATCTTCAGTCTGGCCGGGGCTCTCCACTGCTCAGGGAGGGAATAGGCCCAGGCTCATACAGGTAGTGGCTAAAATCCACATGTCCTTACCTCCCTCCACCAATCAGGTGTGACTACAAAGGAACTGCCCACCTGCAGCAAATCCCTGTTATGTAAGGAAGGAACCCAAGGCGGTCACAGATGCTGAAAGACATGCCAGGGTCAGATTCCACAGGAAGGGCCCAGAAGCCCACCCAGAGCTCCTTGGGGCAGAGCTGGGCAGGGCAGTGCAGGGCTTAGGCCTCCCGAGAAAGGTCTTTGGCCCTCATCTTGCTAAAGTCCACCACATCCTGCCAGGCTCCTGCAAGACCAAAGGCAGTGTGCTCCACCTCCTGGCATCAGGACCCAATTCTGCCCTCGGCCACCAACCAACCAACCTCCGGCTCTGCCGAGGAAAAGGGGCTGACACCTGCCCCGTGCCCAGGTGGAGTAGCAGGGCTAAGGCTGAACACCAAGCCTCATTCCAGTCTGGCCCCAAGAGAGGGATGGGGGAGAAAACCATGCTCCGCTTCACACCAGGACAATGTGAGAAGCGTGTTCGGATCTGTACACACACACACACACACACACACACACACACACACCCACCATCCCCACCCAAACCCTAAGCACAATCAAGTAGGGATCACTCTGGGAAACCAAGTCAGGGCCTGCTACTCAGAGGAGCCCTAAGGACAAGCCTGGAGGAGGAAGACTCACAGAGCCATGTCTGGGAGCTTCGGCCTTCCAGACACGCAACCCCGGAGCCTGCAGGCAATGTGAGGGAGAGAGCAATGTGGAGGAGTAGCAAGAACCACAGGGTCACAGCTCTACACAAGGAAGGGCCCTCAGAGGTCACTCTGCAGAGGAAAAACCCAGGCCCACAGTCACAGAAGTCCCAAAGGCCAGTGTCAGGACTTGAACCCAGATCCCTTCTGACTTCAGACGGCACTTTCATGATTCTTTATTACTATTATGGAACTGACGTTTCTACATTATTTATAATTTACAAAACGCTTAACACAGGGTCCTTTATGGGGTGCATGGGGGCCTCAGATGCACCTTGTGATCTAGTATGAGCACAGGTATGGCCTCCACTTTCCAAACAAGGAAATGGGATCAGAGCAGTTAAATCCCAGTTAGTATGCACCTAGGGGTGGGATTCGCACCCAGGCCCATGGGGACTACAGACCCAGCACCCCATTCACAGTGCCCCCCACCTTGAGAGGGTAAACTGCTGTTCTGGATGCTTCGCAGATGAGCCAAGTCTGAAGCTCAGCCCGAGCCAGGCCTAGAAGTGAGGCGGGTCCCGACTCCAAGCTGAACCTCTTTCCACAAACCACCCACCCAGCCTCCAAAGCCTCCTTTGTAAGCAGATCCCCAGCTCCTAAGTCAGGGGTTTGGCAACCATGTGTCATCCCCCACGACCTTTGCCTAAAGCTGCCACACACACCTATTATAAACCCTAATAACTGACATTTAGACATGACTTTGAAGTCTGTGCAGGCACTAGACACTCCTCAGAAGCTCTGAGCTAAACCCTATGGGTAATGATGACCCCCACTTTACAGGCAAGGAAAGTGAGGCCCCCCAGAGCCTCCCAGAGCTGCTAGATCTAAACCCAAGTCCTCAGGATTCCAAGGCTGAACTAGCAGCTCTGTGTTCACACACGGCCAAGCCTCTCTTCCTCAACACACCTCAGTGGCTTGGAAAGAGAACAGAGGCGTTCTAGCCCTGACCCTTCACTTCCCACAATGTCCCAGGGAGTCCTGAGGCCTTGGATCGGCAGTAAAATCAGACAGTCACTTTCTAGCACCATTCAAAATGCTGGGTACTACAAGGCCCAGGAATCCAACAAGATTTAAGATTCAGTTGGGAGCAACCAGCACCTACAAGCTTGGACTTGGCTAGAGCTCAGCACTGAGCCAGGGGAGGGGCAGCTAGGGGGCACAGTGGATAAAGCACCAGCCCTGGATTCAGGAGGACCTGAGTTCAAATCTGAACTTGACACTTAGTAGCTGTGTGACCCTGGGCAAGTCACTTAACCCTCACTGTCCTGCAAAAACAAACAAACAAAACCAAAACAGAAATCTTTCCTCAGACACTGACTGATCTGCGGGGCTAACCCTGGGCTAATAAATCCCTCCTCCTCCTCCCCGAGCCCCCTCACCTATAAAATGAGGGGACCGGACTCTGTGGTACCTTAAGTACCGAGCATGCCCCTCCCCAAGTCATGGCAACCTTGGAAAGCTGATTCTTCAGGAAGGCAAACCCCACACCCCACTCATCCTGGGGGGGGGGAGGGGAAGGGAGGGGCTTTTGTCTGCTGTTTGGTTTGGTTCTGGTTGTAAGGGGGGCGGGGGGGGGGTAGTTAGAAGCTGTCCAGAAAGCCGAATGGGAAAGCCAGTGTCTTGAGGGAGCCCTGGACCACAGACTGGAGCAATGTCACTGCCCCCACCCCTGCCCTGGCATCAGCTGAGCCACAGGGCTGGCCTGTGGGCAGGCTGGCTGTATGCTGCCCAGCTGGAGCCGGAGGAAAAGGAAGGAAGGTCCCCAGATCTGAGTACCTCGGGCCCTTGCTTTGGAGGAAAACCTCCAATATTTGCGTAATATGAAATGGTTTATGTAATGTGAAGTGATTTGCATACTGGGAAGGTCAGGAAATCACGGGATCAGAGCACTCCCCCCCAGCCCCCACCCCCAGAGAGGAAGAAAGGGAAGGGAAGAAGCGTGGCTAAAGCACCTACTATGTGCCAGCCCCTGAAAGGCAAAAGCAAGAGTGCCCACCATCTAGGGCTTTCCAGTCAAATGGGAAGGCAAGATGTGAACAAATGAGATGTCTACAGAAACTGGAGAGAATTTCAGGCATCAGAACACTAAGGCTTATTTGGTCATCAAGGATCTTTTCCTTGATACTGTGATTCTACAGTAAATCTCGCCCCCCCTTGTGCCTGTTTCCTGTCCTAGCCACTCCCTTACTGCCCCTCTGATATGAAGCAGGGTCGTTTCTCCAAGGTTCTCAAGTCAGAGAGGAAAGGTGCACCGAAGAGGGAGATCTATCTGATGAAATCTGCAGCCTCACACTTGGCAGCTGGCAAAGAGAGGGGCTGAGATCGCCCTTCTTGGCCACGGACCAACAGCCCTTCAGGACAGGTAAAGGAAGGGACAAGTTAATCATTACGAGGCACCACAGCCTTCGGAGGGTCAACAAACTTTGTTTCCTGCAGATGAGTCCTCTGGCCAGGAGCCACAGGCTATCTGAACCCCACCGGCAGTTGGCCCTTCCTAAGGTGCCCTTCGGAGACCCTCCGTTTGGACAGACCCTCAGCGCCCCAGATCACTCCTGGATGCGTTCTCTCAGTGGTTCAGAAACTGGGTGGCGTGTGATCAGACTATCGGCATTCGTCTTAGGCCAATGGGACCCCAAACAGAATGGGGTGCCATCTTAGCTGCCACCATCCTGTTCCTGACTGCAAGCCCCACACTCACCCGCTGTCCCCAACAGAACGCTGGAAGACCTCAGGGCACATGGTGGCTGCGTAGCTCAGAGCCCCCAGAACAGGAGTCCCAAGGTACCAGGAGGACAGGGCAGCATGCTTGGAGAATGGATGAACGTCATCATCATTTCACAGGCCACCCTGGCCAGGGCCTCTAATCTGAGAGACAAACCAGGAGAGGCGTCCAAAGTAAAGGGGCCTGACCCCCCTTCAAGGAAGGAGTCGGTCAGTCAGTCGGTCAACTAGCATACATCCTAATAAGAAAGGCCAGACAGTCTTTGCTCTCCAGGAGCTCACAGACCAGTAAGTCTTCTCCACAGTAACTCACATTTCTAGAGTGTTCTACAGGTTACAAAGTCTGTCACCAACAGAACAGGAGTTCCCAGAGGGCAGGGAATGTCCGGTGGGTCTTTGCAGGACCCCAGCAGAATGCTAATTCTTTCTGTCTCCTCTGTATCTGTATCCTTAGTCCCTGGCATGCAGTAGGATCTTTAAAAATACCAATTAAACTTCCATACATTATCTTTGCTAGTGCCTCTGTGACCCTGTCCTACCCCCTGCCAAGGAGGATGAAAGGGAGCAGGGGTATCTCACTTGTGTATCTACAACCACAGTACCCAGAACAGAGAAGCCTTAAAGAAAGGCTTGTTCAGGGGCAGCTAGGTGGCACAGTGGATAAAGCACCGGCCCTGGATTCAGGAGGACTTGAGTTCAAATCCAACCTGTGTAATTTAAATTTCTAAATGTGGGTTCTAATCTGTTCCCCCAGTTTTGGGGGAAACTGACGAAAATCACTGATAAACCGAGTTTAGGTTTTTACGGGTTTATTGAAAGGTAGTGAAAGAAAGAGAAAGATTGAGAACAGAATTCCTACAACCTGGCAATCCTAGCTTTCCTCAATTTCCCTGTGAAGTCCTCTGGAGTCTCTCCCCTCCACCACAGCGAGGTCAGGAACCCAAAGAGAGAGAACTCCTCCCTCAGCGTCTGCTTCCTACTTCGTGTCCTCCTCCCAGAAATGGGAGGCTCCTCACGTTGACTGGCTGGTAGCCTTGATAGACAGCACCCACGAGCAAACGTCACTTCCTGACGCCAAGGAAAAGCCGCATGGCCTTGCCTTCAGAGGCATTCTCCTCATGGTGGAGCTTTCCTATAGTAAGTCTCCAGGAGGTGGCATCATTCCAATCATTACAGGCCTCAGACACTTGACACTTACTAGCTGTGTGACCCTGGGTAAGTCACTTAACCCCCATTGCCCCTCGCAAAAAAACAAACCAAAAAAAAAAAAAAGAAAGAAAGGCTTGTTCACTGACAGATTCTGAGCCTTCTTCTTCAAACAGTCCATAAGTGTTAGAGCTGGAAGATCCTTCCCCTTCCCTCTCCCCGCAAATGTCACCACAAATCCACCAGATAGTCAGAGGTGAAAAGGCCCTAAAAGGCTGTCTAGTCTAATCCCGCATTTTAGAGATCAGGAAAACTGAGGCCCACGACAATGAAATGGCCCACGAGTCACCCATGGTTGTACAGGGCATACCAGAGTGGAATTTGAATCCGGATCCTCTAACTTAAGAGGAAATGCTCTTTCCTCTTAAGGAGGCAGTACAATGAACAGACTGCTGGACGCGGGAGTTAGGAAAAGCTGAGTTCAAATCCAGCCTCAGACATTCACTAGCTGTGTGACCCTCAGTTTTCTTATTTGTAAAATAAACTGGAGAATTACTATGTGTTTTGCAATCCTTGAGGCACCATTTAAATGCATCTCCAACATCTATGACAGTCCCCGGAACACCAAAAGCATTTAATAGATGTTTGCTGAGTGAACGAATGAATTCTAGTTTAGAACCTTTAAAGTCCCTCCAAGCAGTCATCAAGGACAGATAGAGGGACAAGTGGGGTGCTCTGGGATACTTCACCCTGTTCTCATGGCCATCCATCCACTGGCAGCTTCAGGGTTACACAAACATCTCCCATGATCCTCCTTGGCCCTTCACCCATCTTCCACCAGATCGCTTGGCGCTCACTGCCTGCCAGAAACCTGTTTTCAATTAAAATCATCTTCCAGTAAAAACCACACGTTCCGAGTGAGTTTAGATTGTTCCGGAATCAATCTGAAGGAACTCTGGGAACTTTCTATGAAGAAATAGCCATCTCAAGTGGCCCAGAACTCCCTGGCTGGGTCAGACAAACTCTCCCACCAAGGGAGGCTAATTATTATCCTGACAAGACACCCCAGCAGGATAGCAGAGAACAGCACCGTGGACACAGAGAAACTGACAGTTAATCAATCCCCTGACTGAGGCTCTGGGGCTGGAGTCAGGAAGATCTGAGTTCAAATCTGGACTCACACATTTACTAGCTGTGCGACCCTGGGCAAGTCACCTCGGCTTTCTCAGTGCCTCGGTTTCCTCATCTGTAAAATTAAGGAGTAAATAGGGGCAGCTAGGTGGCTCAGTAGATAAAGCACCAGCCCTGGATTCAGGAGGACCTGAGTTCAAATCTGGCCTCAGACATTTGACAGGTACTAGCTGTGTGACCCTGGGCAAGTCACTTAACCCCAATTGCCTCACTAAAAAAAAATAAAAAATTAAAAAATTAAAAATTAAAAAAAAAATTAAGGAGTAAAGCTAGACGACATCCCTCAATTTCCTTCCAGGTATAAGTCTAAGATCCCTGCTCTGGCCTAAGTAGCAGGAAAGTCACTTCCCATCTCAGAGCCTCAGCCTTCTCATCTACAGAATGGGAATAATTCAGCTCCACTTGAGAAAATCTGAAGACCTGGTTATTAGATAGGTACAGGGGCCTATGTCTGGGGGCTGGCTGGAGGTTTCTTCCCTGGGCTGCTGGGAGGAAGGGAGAAGTGCTAAATAGATATGAGCCAACAGCCCAATTTGAATTGTGACTCCAACTCCCAGCCTTGAGAAAGGCCAGGGAAAAGAGAGACGGCCCCAGCAGTCATCCACAGTGCAGAAAGCAGTCAGTAAACTCTTAAGAGGAAATCCCAGAATTAGAAACCAGGCTGGGGAGAGGAATGCCCTAGAGATAACCTCATTTTACAGAGGATGAGACTGAGGTTTAGAGAGGCCCAAATGACTCACCCAAGGTCATACAACCCAGCAAGTCAGCTGGCAGGCTTCCAGTCAGGCACTCTGTCCACTGGGCCAGGCCTGAAAAGTAGTAAATCAGCACCTGTTTTCAAAGGAGAAAGGCAGACTGGACACTTAGTTCTGCCTAATCTGCCTGGCTCATAGAACTATTAGTCAGAGATTGCCTCAGAAGCCAAGGTTCAAGTCTATTAAGAAAAAAGAAGAAAAAAAGGAGGGAGAGAAGGAGGGAGAGAGGGGGGAAGGAAGGAAGGAAGGAAGGAAGGAAGGAAGGAAGGAAGGAAGGAAGGAAGGAAGGAAGGAAGGAAGGAAGGAAGGAAGGAAGGAAGGAAGGAAGGAAGGAAGGAAGGAAGGAAGGAAGGAAGGAAGGAAGGAAGGAAGGAAGGAAGGAAGGAAGGGAGGGAGGGAGGGAGGGAGGGAGGGAGGGGAGGGAGGAAGGAAGGAAGGGAGGGAAGGAGGGAGGGAGGGAGGGAGGGGAGGGGAGGGGAGGGAGGGAGGGAGGGAGGGAGGGGAGGGGAGGGAGGGGAGGGGAGGGAGGGAGGGAGGGAGGGAGGGAGGGAGGGAGGGAGGAAGGAAGGAAGGAAGGAAGGAAGGAAGGAAGGAGGGAGGGAGGGAGGGAGGGAGGAAGAGAGGAAGGAAGGAAGGAAGGAAGGAAGGGAGGGAGGGAAGGAAAGAAGGAAGGAGGGAGGGAGGGAGGGAGGAAGGAAGGAAGGGAGGGAGGGAGGGAGGGAAGGGAGGGAGGAAGGGAGGAAGGAAGGGAGGGAGGGAAGGAAGGAAGAAGGGAGGAAGGAAGGGAGGGAGGGAGGGAAAGAAGGAAGGAGGGAGGGAAGGAAGGAAGGGAGGAGGGAGAGAGGGAAAGAAGGAAGAAGAGAAGGAGGGAAAGAAGGAAGGAGGGAGGGAGGGAAGGAAGGAAGGAAGGAAGGAAGGAAGGAAGGAAGGAAGGAAGGAAGGAAGGAAGGAAGGAAGGAAGGAAGGAAGGAAGGAAGGAAGGAAGGAAGGGAGGGAGGGAAGAAGGAAGGAAGGGAGGGAGGGAGGGAGGGAGGGAGGGAGGGAGGGAGGGAGGAAGGAAGGAAGGAAGGAAGGAAGGAAGGAAGGAAGGAAGGAAGGAAGGAAGGAAGGAAGGAAGGAAGGAAGGAAGGAAGGAAGGAAGGAAGGAAGGAAGGAAGGAAGGAAGGAGGGAGGGAGGGAAGGAGGGAGGGAAGGAAGAAGGGAGGGAGGGAAGGAAAGAGGAGGAAGATGGTTCCCTGGCCTCCTGTACAACGTGGGGGCTTTGGCTCTTGGCCCAGAAATGCTTGGTTCCTGCCCGCTTGCTCTTGCCCCAATCAGGCCATTTCATGAAATTCAAGTCGCTCTCCCTACCACATGCTCTCACCCTGACCTTCTCCTCCCAGAACAGCTGGGCGTTGTCAGGAGCCCCGGCTCCCAGGCCCAGGAGAGGCCCCAGCAGCCCCCTCCCCAGAGGGGCTGCTCAGCCAACTCCAGCCTCTGAGGTAACAGCTCCGCAGAGCCCAGTTTCTTATCATTTCCAAGCCGGGCTTGCTTCTGGGCATCTGATACACTAGGCTAGGCATGAAGGCCAACAAACAAGCCCGAAATAAAAACCTCCGGAGGCTCGGCCTTGGATCCGGTATCAGAAGCAGTTGGAGGTAACAGGATGTGGCTGCCTGGTCAGCTAAGATGCTCCCCCCACCCCCACCCCTTCCACAGTTCTCTCGGACAGCAGAATGAAGCCAAAAGGAAGTGAATTCAGATCTGCATCAGACACCTCCTAGCTGTGGGACTCTGTACAAGTCCTAACAGCTCTGAGACTCAGTTTCCCTATCTGTAGAATGGGGACAAGAATGGCAGCCGCATCCTATAAAATAATGCACACGGAGCTGGGCAAGACTAAGCTATTATTGTCATGATTAAGAACTGTTCCTGGGGGCAGCTAGGTGGCACAGTGGATGGAGCACCAGCCCTGGAGTCAGGAGTACCTGAGTTCAAATCTGGCCTCAGACACTTGACACTTACTAGCTGTGTGACCCTGGACAAGTCACTTAACCCTCATTGCCCTGAAAAAAAAAATGAATGAATGAATGGATGGACATTTTCTCCTTTTTCCATGAGAGGAAAACCCTGTCCTCCCAGCAGCCCAGACCCATTTTACAGATGAGAAGCCTGAGGCTTGAGACACGCTCGAGGTTGTGACAGCCGCCAACCAGAGGAGCCAGAGACTCAAACCCACTCTCCTGCTGCCATATAACCACAATCATGAGTAACAACAGAGACCTGGCAGCACAGTTGCAGCAAGCCCACGTCTGAACCAATTCCCATCCATCAAGGGTTTCCTCACTGGGAAGTCCCAAGGCCAAAGAAATCATAAGTCTAGGTCAAAATAATAATAATAATGAGGATGATGATGATAATAACAGTAATAGCAGCTCGAGTCTATATGATACGCCGGGGTCTGGCAAAGCATTTCACAAACATCTCACCTGTGATATGGGACTGGTGTTATTATCCCCACTTTATAGATGGGGAAACCAAGGCTCAGAGAAGTTCAATGACTTATCCAGGGTCACATAGTCTGAGGTGGGGTCTGGACCAGCACTCTATTCCACAAGGCCTTGGATTCCAGGAGAGGACCCAGTGCCCCGGCTAAATGCCCCATGTGCCAGTCTCTTCAGGGAGCACAGACAGTCCTGGGCTCTCAGGAACTGCCTCGTTACTCTCCTTAAAGATGGTGTCCCCTTCAGCCTAACCCAAGCCAGGCTTCAGCCACCTAGCTCCCCATAGCTCCTCTGCCTTGCCCACCCTCTCAGGTCTGGCTTCTCCCGCTCACTAAGCCGCGTCTCGAAGAGGCCTCGAGTGTGTGGTCAGTCCAGAAGTCAGTCAGTGAGTCAGAGTCTGCGAGAGGGGTCCAGGCTGGCTTCTGTTTCCCGGCAGGCGAGAAGCTTCCTGTGTGTCACAAGGTACTTCCTCCACCTTACCTCCCCAGAGCCAAACCAGGCAGGGTGCGGCGCCCTCATCACCAGCCCTTACACCCTATTCCATGAGCCAAGAGGCCTAAGGATTCCAAAGGTTCTTTTGTCCCACCTCCCACTTCCTCCTCTTCCATTAGAAGGAATGAGCTTATATGGGAAGATGAGGAAAAACAGAAGGTAAAAGGGTGGACAGGGAAAGCCCCAACAGCCATGGGTAGGGCAGCTTCAGGCCAGGGCAAAAGCCTCCTTTCAAGGAGCTGGAAGACACTTTAAGAGGTTATCCACTCCAACCTCCTTATTTTACAAATAGGGAAACTGAGGCCCAGAGAAGTTAAGTGATTTGCCCAGGGACACATAGCTAGTAAATGTCTGAGGCAGGATCTGAACACCCAGGTCTTCCTGACTGAGATTATGAACAGAGAAGAAATTCAACTTATCTACAACAACATGAAAGAAGACTCCAAAAAATAAAATAAAATAAAATTTTTTTAATTAAAAAAAAAAAGAAAGAAGGCTCTTCTTCATCAATAATAAGGGAAAGGCATTTCACATTGGGCTCAGATTTGGCAAAGGTGACCTGAGAAGACACTGGTTGGGCATGATAGGCACACCAGCTGGCCCTGACTAGACGGCCAGCCACGCCCTCTGATTCAGCCACACAAGGGGCTTGGCATGTGCCCCACAGAGGTTAAAGATTCCCTAGGCATAAATACTCAGAGCCGCCCTCCTTGTGGTAGCAAACAACTGGAAACCAAGTGAGTGCCCATCAAATGGGAGCATGGCAGAGCTGAATCAAGACACACGAATGCCATGGAACATCACTGCTCCCTAAGAAATACCAAAAGGGGCAGATTCCATGAACCTGAGAAGCTTTACACGGACTGATGCCAGGTAAAGTTAGTAAATCCAAGAGACCCACCATAACATACAGAAGGTGCAGCCAAATTGGCTACTTCATTTCCCACCTCCGTGCCTTTGCACAAGCAGTGCCCAATGCTTAGACTACAGTACTTTCTTCTCACCTCTTGGCTTCTTAGGATCCTTACAATTCTGCACAAGCGCCATGTCCTCTATGAAATCTTTCCTGATCCTTGCCCTAGCTGCCAGTGCCTTCCATCTCAATGTTACTTAGTTTGTTTTGTTTTGTTTTGTTTTGGGGGGGGGGTAGTTGTTTGTTTGTTTGTTTTGCAAACACCTTAGTATGTAACTCTACGGATAATATACAAAGTCTCTCTGTGCAAAGGGACACAAATTTCTTGAGGGCAGGGCCTGTTTTCTTCTTTGTAGCCTGCGCTTGGCATATATAGTAAGTTTTAATAAATGCTTGCTGACTGAATGAACCTACGGGGCCCTCAAAGGAAGGAGGATGAAGCAGAGGGGGTATACAGCATGAGGTGTACATGCTGGGGCATGGCTGGCCAAGGGTTATCCTGACTTGCCCAACTGGACTTATCTCTGTTGTAGGAAGGTTAGAAGGGGGACATTAAAAAAGAGGGGCAAGGGAAGCCCTTTCCTCCAGCAATGCCTCCTGGCTAGTTTTCTGTAGCTGTCTCAGAGCTGTCTGGGATGGAAGAGGCTAAGAGGGGAGCTTGGGCACCAGGTCCTCAAGAGAGACCAACAAGGACAACCTCTTTTTTCTCCTGAGGAGGCAGAGAAAAGGTAGATGACTTATCCAAGGTCACACAGATAGCAAGTCTCTCAGGTGGGATTTAAAGCAGGGCTTGGCCAGTCCCATCTCTCTCTTTATAAAACACTGCCTTGAGTCTCCCCCCAGTCCAGGAAAAAAGATCATTTTCTTCAATATTCAAGTGAGGCGAGCCCTGGAACACCGGGCTCGAAGACAAGCCTGGGTACGGAGGCTCTTTGCTGCAAGCAGCTCAGCAGGTGGCCAATGCCCATCTCTGTTCTCACCTTACAGGTGACCAGAAGATGCTGAGATAGGGGGCCTGTCTGAGGCAAGACAACCCCTTTCATTTTACACATGGAGAGACTGAGGCACCCTGTGCAAGGCACTTAACCCCAATTGCCTCACCAAAAAAAAAAAAAAAACTGGAGGGGTAGCTAGGTGGCGCAGTGGATAGATCACTGGCCCTGGATTCAGGAGGACCCGAGTTCAAATTTGGCCTCAAACACTTGACACTTACTAGCTGTGTGACCCTGGGTAAGTCACTTCACCTCTGCCTGCCTCAGTTTTCTCATCTGCAAAATGGGGATGATCACAGAAGCTCCCTCCCAGGGTTGTTTCCTGAGGTGTAAGATGGAGAGAATAACAGCACCCGCTTCCCAGGTTCGTTGTGAGGATCAAATGAGATCATATTGGTAAACTGCTTCGCCCAGTGCTCGGCACATAGTAGGTGCTTCATAAATGCTTATTCCATCTCTGCCTCCCTCGGAGGCCTGAAGTGATACAGCAATCATCACCCCAGCCACGCCTTCCCGGGGCTCTGGGAAGGGAAATCCCAAGCTCTTCCTCCCACTTCTATCCGACCCCAGGGCAACCTCTAAGGTCTCTGGTTCCATGGAACTCAAGGCCAGCACGACAGGAAGTCAGCTGAGGGCTAAATAGGGGCCACCTACTGAGGGTCCTGACCACACTAGAGCTCAGCCCCTCGGGCAAAAAAGGGTGAGAACGTCCATTCCCAAAGCTGTAATTCCATCTTTTCAACACAGGGGTGAGGCAGCAAAGCAGTCAATCAACATATATGTATTCTATGCTTTCTATATGCCAGCGAATGGAGGAGGGAAGGGTGATGGAAGCAGGAACCGAGCTGGGGAGCCACAGCCAGCTCGGGGTCGGCAGGGTAAACAGCAGCTGGGGTGCTGACCCTGCACTGGGAGAACCTTAACCAATCAACAAACAGTGATTCAAGACAATAATAACTAACATTTATATAGCACTTACTGTGTGCCAGACACTGTGCTCAGCACTTCACAATTACGACCTCACTTGATCTTCACAACAACCCTGGGAGTCAGATGCTATTTCCAGCCTCATTTTACAATTGAGGAAAATGAGGCAGAGAGAGATTAGGTGACTTGCCCAGGATCACACAGCTAATAAGTGTCTGAGGGCAGATCTGAACTCAAGTCTTCCTGTCTCCAGGCCCTGAGCTCCAGCCACTGCCATTTAGATTAAGTACCAACCATAATAGGCACTGGGGATACCAAGTCACTACAGGAACAGTCATTCCTTCAGTGCCTAAATTCAATCTCCTTTCCCTGGCATTCAATGCCCTGCCATGATCTAGTACTCACCCTACCTTTCTAGCCTGACCTCACATTGTACCCTTCCATGGATTTTAAGCTCCCAACAATTCTGTGCCCCTGGGCTCTCCTCCACCCACCCTCCATCCCCCTTCTGCCCACCCCTAATGACCTTTGCTCACTCCATTCTCTCTGCCTGGCCTGGCGTCTCTCCTCCTCTGCCTCTTTGTCTGCTGAAACCAGTCTAGCCCTTACTTCAAGGTTCCCTGAGCCTCCATTTTCTCACTTGCCAATGAGGTCATTATCTGTGGTCCCTCCACCTCCCCCAGCCATTGGGAAGCTCAAAAGGGGTATTGGTCAGGGACTGCTCCTCAAGTCCACAGGGAACCTCATCCCTGAACCCTTAAGGCTCTGATCTCCCTGCTGCCCAAGCTCTGCCCAAAGCCTGTACCATTTAGCACTTTGTGATTATTCCACTTACACTGCGCTCTGATGTCCTGTCCTATCCTCCCCACCCCCACCCCCGCCCCAGACTGGAAGCCCCTTGAAGACAGGTCCTGGTTCCCTTTTGTGTCCTCTGTATATCTGGTAGAAATGATTAGAGATCAGGGACTGTTTCCTTTGTTTTGTCTTTGAATCTCCACCGAACAGCCCAGTGCCTGGTAAACAGTAGGTGGCTACTAAAGGCAGGTTGAAGCAAAAGAAATTGGAACTTGGTTATTTCCCCCAGCCTTGACACAAAGCTTTGCACCAAGCAGCAAAGACGAGTAAAATGTACCTTCTTCCCTCCCTTTGTCCAAGTTGGGGGCTATGGGTATGGAATCCTACATACACCAATCAGACTTGGTTGCTGTAGTGGTTAATTTTGCTGAACTGTCCTTTTTTTTCCACCTTTCTTTTCTTTGTTCCAAGAGATGGCTCCAGTAGGCTGGGGAATATATTTGTAGTAAATGAAGGTGAGATAAAAGCAAATGTTATCGGGGCAGCTAGGTGGCGCAGTGGATAAAGCACTGGCCCTGGATTCAGGAGGACTTGAGTTCAAATCCAGCCTCAGACACTTAACACTTACTAGCTGTGTGACCCTGGGCAAGTCAACCCCAATTGCCTCACCAAAAAAAAAAAAAAAAAGCAAATGCTATCCAGCCCTGCCCCAATGAGCTGCTGGCATGAAGAGGCCAAGATTTTCTAAGGTCCCCACCCCCCCCCCACACACAGGACCTAAGGCCCTGGCCCACACGGGCCCTGAGGTTAAGTCAGACACACATAGCAACTGCCCTCTGTCCCTTCCTGTGGCCCAACCTCGGCCAGATGTTACACAAACCTGCTTGCCCGGTTGGGTAAGAGACCCCACCCTGCTAACACTTTTCCCGATGTCCACACTTTTGCTTGTCTTACCCAGAAAACACTTGGGGGGTGGGGAACCACTACATGGAAGGGATAGATTACTGCCAGTCCCACCCTACTTGGGGTTTATGGGGGGGGGGGCAAGGAGGAAGGGGGAAGAAGGAGGGAGGGGAAGGAAGGGGGGAGGGGAAGGAAGGGGGAAGAAGGAGGGAGGGGAAGGAAGGGGGAAGGAAAGAGGAAGGAAGGGAGGGAGGGAGCGGAGAAAGGAAAGGGGCTTCAGTGTTGATGTTTTTTAGCCAATGCATGGCAGCCCACGTGAGCGCCTGCAGTGACTAATCTTGGCAAAAAGGGACAGAGGCTGCGACTGGCATGCCTGTGGGCAAGAGGTTCGTGAAGCAGAAAGCGCCACCTCAGTCTGGGAGGGACCTTAGAAATAATCTCTAACTCTCCCATCTTACAGAAGGAAAAACTGAGGCCAGAGAGGGGAAGGCCCCTGCCCATGATCATCCAGACAGTGGGTGCCCTGACCAGGTCCGGTGCCCTTTCTGCCGCCTGCTGCCTTCCCTGTGCCTCCCTCTACTTTCCAGCCAAAGTGTAGCCCTCCCCGCTTCCTGGGGCACTCTCCTCTGCAGGTCTTTGGGCCTAGCCTCCCCTGCTCGTGGGATGTCTCCAGCTGGGTATGTCCCCCTAGTAAAACCTTTCCTTTCTGGGCCCCCGTATCAGCTCCCATGGGTTTACTTATCACCATCTCTATACAGATGATTCCCAGACCAAGACTCCTGCCCCAGCCACCAAACGCCCGTTGGACATTTCCTCCTGAATGTCCCACGTGCATCCCAACCTCAAAATGTCCAAAAGAGAACTTGGCATCTGCCCCCAAGCCCTCCCCCCTTCCAAACTTCCCTCTTTCTGCTAGACGCATCATCCTCTCTGATTACTGTTTCCAAATCTCATCATTATCTGGGACTCCTCATTCTCCCTCAATGGCTGTACCCAATCAGGTGCCAAAGCCTTTGACCTCCATGGTGTCTCCTGCATCTGGCCCCATCTCTCTCCTCCCACTGCTGCCACCCGGGCCCAGACCTTTGTCGCTTCTCTCCTGGACTACTGTGATGGCCTCCTCTCATCTGTCTCCCCCATATGCAAAAATCTCTACAGCAGTTCTTTTTGTGGTAGCAAAGAACTGGAAATTGAGGGGATGCCCATCCCTTGGAGAGTGGCTGAACAAGTTGTGGTATCTGATTGTGATGGAATGCTACTGTGCTGTAAAAAATGATGAGCAGGATTGGTTTTAGAGAGACCTGGGAAGCCTTAGATGAACTGATGCAAAGTGGAATGAGCAGAACCAGGAGAACATTGCACACTGTAACAGCAACACTGTAACTGTGAAACACTTAGCTATTCTCCGGAATACAATGATTCAAGACACTTGTGAAAATGCCATCTACCTCCAGAGAAAGAACTGATGGAATTTGAGTGCAGATTGAAGCATACTTTTTTAACTTTATTTTTTTTTCTGGGGTTTCGTCTGTTTTCTTTTGCAACATGGCTAATATGGAAATATGCTTTGCATGACTGTACAAGTCTATAGCAAATTGTGTGCCTTCTCAAGGATGGGGAAAGGAAGGGAGGGAGAGATGGAATTTGGAACTCAAAATTATTTTAAATGAATGTTAAAAATTGTTTTGGGGCAGCTAGGTGGCACATTAGATAGAGCACCAGCTCTGTATTCAGGAGGACCTGAGTTCAAATTTGGTCTCAGACACTTGACACTTACTAGCTGTGTGACCCTGGGCAAGTCACTTAACCCTCATTGCCCCACCCCCAAAAAATGTTTTTAAATTTAAAAAAATTTAAATTGTTTTTACATGTAATTGAGAAAAAAATAAAATAAAAAATATGAAGTCATCTCTCTCCCCACTCTAGTTTATCTACCACAAAGCTCCCAAAGTGATTCTCCTTAAGCAAACATTTGACCCCACCATTCCCCCAAATCAATCAACTTCGGTATTTGTCACCTTATTGCCTCTAAGAGAAAATATAAACTCTTCTGTCCAGATTTTGAAGCTCTTTACAATGTCTTACCAACCTCAATATATGTGACTCCCCAGCCTGTATTCTAAGGTCTGACCAAACTGACCTTTTCTCTGTTTTATACACACAGCATGCTCATCTCCCACCCCCATGCCTTTGCACTGGCTATGCTCTATACCTGAAATGTCCTTCCTTCCTCACCTCTGCCTCACAGAATCCCTCACTTCCTTTAAGACAAACCCTAAAGGGACAGCTAGGTGGCATAGTGGATAAAGCACCAGCCCTGGATTCAGGAGGACCTGAGTTCAAATCCAGCCTCAGACACTTGACACTTACTAGCTGTGTGACCCTGGGCAAGTCACTTAACCCTCATTGCCCCTCAAAAAAAAAAAAAAAAGACAAAGCCTAAGCACCATCTTCTATACAAAGTCTTTCCTGACCTGCCCTCCCTCACATTTATCTTATATTCATTCTGCTTATGCTTATATGTGAGTTTATTCTCTTCCCCAATAGAAGGTAGGCAATATTTCTATCACTATCTTGTCATCTCTCGCCCCAGCCCAATACCTGGCACATAGACACTTGTGATGAAGGAAAGGCGTCACCACTTCCTTGAAGCCTTCCCTGATTTCCCCCACCTGTCTCTCCTTCTGAGAGTCTCGTTTCATAGCTTATGCATACAACACACCATAGCTATTGATGTATTTGCCCTATTTCCCCAATGACTGTAAGCTCCTGGATACAGCTGCCTTACTCCACCTCTGAATTCAGTCACTGCTGTTCTCTCTTGTACATACATAACAAGACTCTAAAGGTTGGCACCCTCATCACAGCTAAGTGTGGGCAGTCGCTGTGTGACCCCAGGCAAGTCACTTAAGCCCAACTGCCTGAAACATCCAGGGCCATCTCCAGTCATTCTGATATGCATCTTACCACTGGACCCAGATGGCTCTGGAGGAGAGAGTGAGGCTGGTGACCTTGCCCAGCCCTCCCTCACTGAAATTCAATTCACTGCAAGTCATGATATCACCTCCTGACGCCATGGTCCTCTTAGGGAACAAAGGACAAATAGCCACCACAACCTGGGGCAAGTCCCCGCTCATGTCTGGGCCTTAGCTTGCCCGTCTGTAAAATGAGGGGCTTGGATTAAATGATCTTCCAGGGCCCTTCCATCTAGGGCTCCAACAACTCCCACGATAAGCTGGAGACTTTTCCCAAGTGACTCCAACTATCAAACATTTAATGAACACCTACTATGCACTAGGCACCGAGATACACGGGCAAAAAACGAGGGTGGGGAGAGGTGAGGACACCAGCCCGAGTGACTGAGACCACTGTCATTCACCTCCCATTTTAAAAGCGCAAGGCCAACATTCTGGGAGGTGGCTCTTCTCTCCAGACGCTAATCACCCATCTGTCTGCTGGGCTTCATGCCAAGCCTGGCAGTAGAGGGGATGTCAGCGCAGGCCCCCAAATGTCCAGTTCAGAAACATCACTCCCCACAGTTTGCATTGGGGGGTGGGCAGCAGCAGGGCAAAGACCCGAGCCTCGAAGCAGACATCATGGCTCTCCACGAATAAGCTTTTTATCAGCAAAGAAAGGACAAAAACAAATGTGGAGATGATGAATATAATTGTTTGGCCAACCCAATAGCTGGTTTCATGAAAGCAACTCCCATTTCTAGGGTGATTCAATCTTGGCAGCATCTATTAAAACCTACTATGTGCTGACAACGTGAGATGTTTCAGCTTTTATAAATAAACCAGCCTGTGAGGTCACAGGTTTACTTAAAGATGGGATGGACCTTACAAGTCATCAAGTCCAACTCCTCTCTACAAATGGGGAAACTGAGGTGAGTTCACTCTATTAGGTATCTAAGTAGCCCAGCACTAGGCCTGAAGTCAGGAAGACCTGAGTTCAAATGTGACCTATGTGACCCTAGGTGAATCACTTAACCTCTTTCTGCCTCATTTTCCTCATCTGTAAAATGGGAACAAACAACGATGATGGTAGTGACAATGGGGGCGGGGGGGGGGGGAGGAGGGGGGGGGAAATGGTGATGATGGTGAGATCACCTTCCTCCCAGGGTTGGTGTGAGGACCAAATGAGATAATAATGTAATGTCTTTAGCCCAGAGCTTGGTACATAGTAAACTCTTTATAAATGCTTATCCTCCCCTTCCCATGCCCATTTGATAAGAATTTGTCTTAAATGCAAACCCAAACCCAAACTCTATGTTGTATAAGTATAATGGGGTCCCAGGTGAACCCCAAGAAGAATGAAGAAAAGACACCTCCCCCCTTTCCTTCCTGGCAGAGCTGATAGACAGGAATAGTAGAGTCTATGATATCCCCTGTCAGGGGAGACTGTATTATTCTAACTTGTATGGGAAGGGAATGAGCATTTATTAAGCACCTTCTATGTGCTGAGCACTTTACAAATATGATCTCATTAGATCCTCTTAGATGCTACTGTTATCCCCCTTTTACAGATGAGGGAACTGAGGCAGAGAGAGGTCCAGGATCAGCCAGTTAAGTGTCACTGGCTGGATTTGCAGTTACCCCAATGTTTGTGCATAGAATTCTAACAACACAGATCTAGAAGGGTCCTCAGATATTTTAAGTTCCCTAAGGGCTGGGGCCCCTTCTTTTTCTGTTTTCCCAGTGTCTAGGATTTGTGCAGGGCACAGAACAGGTACTTAATGAATGCTTACTGATTGGCTGATACAGGACCACCAGTCTTAAGAGGCAGGCAACCCAGGCTCAGAGAAAACCCAGGACTTGGCCAAGAGCAAACAGCCAAATTGGTGGCAAGTGGGGACCCAAGTCCTGGACCACTGCTCTTTCCAAAAAAGTACACTGTACTTTGCCCCAGGGGACCCAGAGAGCCCCAGTTCAGCTGCAACTGACCCTGCGGTGTGATTATTCTTCCCCCTTCAATTTATTCCCAAGTACTCAGAAACAGAGGCAAGATCCCACCTGATAGGTAGGTTTCAATTTCTAAGGTCTCTTTTTAGCTGTTCCCTCCCTCCCTCCTCCCTCCCCCCCTCTCTCTCTCACACACACACACTCAGACACAGACACACACTCTCACACATTGTCTCTCACATGAAGACACTTTCACACACACACTCTCACTTCTCTCTCTCTCTCTCTCTCTCTCTCTCTCTCTCTCTCTCTCTCTCTCTCTCTCTCTCTCTCTCCTGGTCACCCCCAGCCCCCCCTTCTCCTCCTTGAAAACAGCCTCCCTCTCCCCTCTGCCCAGGAGAACCCTGGGTGTGGAATACTGTATATATTGATTGTCAGACTCAATGGATCCTCATTGGTTTTCACCAAATGCTTCTCTGAGTTTTTCCCTTACAAGGGATAGCTAGCTGGAAAGAGCTGGGAAGGCACAGTGGATAAAGCACCGGCCCTGGATTCAGGAGTACCAGAATTCAAATCTGGCCTCAGACACTTTGACACTTACTAGCTGTGTGACCCTGGGCAAGTCACTTAACCCCCATGGCCCCACAAAAAAAAAAATCATCATTTTTCAGGGAAAGGGGCCAGGCTGTGGTGAGCCCAGCCCTCTGGTTCCATCAAGAAGCCAGACACCACTGGACTAGGGAGTCAGGAGACCTAGGTTCAAATCTTGACTGGTGGATGCTGAAAATGTCATTTAGAGAGGCCACAGGATTTCAGAGAGAGAGAGAGAGAGAGAGAGAGAGAGAGAGAGAGAACGAACCTGAAGTTGCCCCTTCTCCCATTCACCCTCCACACAATCACCAGAGTCATCTATCTAAAGTCCCCTCCACTCCACCACTGTGTGGAATCAACTCCCTGGGAGTGGTAGACCAATCATAAACTCTTCTTTGGGGCATTTCAAGTTCTTAACAACCTGCCTCCAGCTGACTTTCCCAGGCTTCTCACACGTCACTCCCCTCCCCCACTTCATGCACACATTCCAGCCTCATTAGTCTATGATGATTCCTCATAGAAAACAGTCCATCTCCAGCCCTCCTGCTTTTGCATAAGCCTGAAACATCCCCCTTCACCTACAGGTCTCCAGATTATCCCACAAGAGCCTTTCCTGATCCTTTCAGCTGCTGGTCCCTCCCCCCAACCCCGTCCACCCTCCCACTGCCTCCAACTACCATGTACAAGAATAATGTGAGTAATCTGACCACTTTGTGATCCATTATTCTGATCCCGAAGGTCAGACAGGGACAGAAGATCCCTATCAGGGAGGTCCTGGGTTCAAATCCAGCCTCTGACACACTGTGGCTGTGTGATCCTGGCCAAGTCATTTTTAACCTCTCATGGCCCCCAAAGAGGGAGTTTTCTCACAGCTTTATATGTTTACACATTGAAAAGAATGTAATGTTTACACAGGGAAAAGAGTATCATTTCATAGCAAGCTCCCTGAAGGCATAGGCTGTTTCCTGTTTGTCAAGTATCCTCAGCACATAGCAATGCCTGGCACATAGTAGGTACTTAAAGTCTCACTAAGGAGTAAAGCCAAATTGCCCCCTTCCCCCACAAGGCTTGTTCAAGGGACACACCCACTAACACCCCCCCCACCCCACCCTCATCTCAGCCGTGATTCTGGGGGGCTCCTGCCCCTAAGGAGATGGGGCTGCTCTTTCTGCCTCCTCTCTGCTGGACAGACCTGAGCCAGGATAGAGACACGTGGCTAGAGGGCAGTGCGGCTCAGTGAGAGCACCCTGGGTGCAGGATTTTGGGACAGACTCGGCGATGGCACTTACCATTAATCAGCAAGCATTTATTAATCGCCTTCTGTGTGCCAGCCACTGACTAGCTGGGTGCCCCAGGGTCAGTCACTCTTCCTCTATGATCCTCAAGTTTCCTCATCTATAAAATGGAGACAATACTGCTTGTAGTAACCACCTCCCAGGGTTGTTGTGGAGTGCCAAGTTTTAGAACATTGCATTATTCTATCGCCATTACTGGGAAGCATTTCTATCATTTGTTATATTTGTCTATACTTACATTACAGGAGAGAAGGATGTGTAAAGCCACCCTAAAGTGGACACACATCCTAGGAAGGAGTAGAACAATGAGCTCCCCATCACATGGGGTATCCAAGCAAAAAAGGGCAGGGTCTAAATAGGAGTTTTGCTTTGGGTTTTCAGATCACATGACTGCTATGGTTCTTTTCAAGCTTGAGGGCCTGGGATTTGAGGGGTGCTAAGTAAGAATCAGAGCCCCACTTCCCCCACCTGAGGTCCTGAGAGGGAGATAGACTCAGTCACCGGAAATGTCTGCAAGGGTCCTGGGTAGCCTCTTCATTAAACCTGGAGATGTCAGCCAGGGCCAGCTGCTCCAGCATTCCTCCTACAAAAGGCTGGCACCTGGGCTAATTCCCTGAACAGGAAGGGTGATCAGGGAAAGGGCCAAGAGAAAAGCTCACCTAACACCCACCCAGGGGCCCTGCCATTGGCAGGCCCTGGGCTGGCAGGAGAAATCAGCAGATGGGACCCCACAGGGCCCTCTGTGTAGAAAGCCAGGAGTAAGGCCCCACAACTAGCATCATTAGCACCCGGGTCAGCAGGCCTATTACTGCTGGTTGCACCCACCAATTCTCTGAGAGAAACTGGATCTGAGCCAGCCATCACACGGCTAACTGAGATAGAAAGATGGAGAAAGAGGGACCAGCCCCATGCACATGTATATTTACATGGTGTACATACATGTATGTGACTGTATAAACTGGTAGTTATTGTCCTTTATGCTAGGAGGGGACCAAGACCGTGTCCACTCAGGATGCAGTGTGTCCTTGGCCGAGCAGCCCAGTCCAAGCTCCAAAGGCTCGCCCACAGGCCGGGGCATGAACATGGGGAGTGGGGGTGCCTTGTTGGCACACCTCATTTCTTTTGAGCTACTGCATGTATACATGTATACATATGTGCATGTATGTATATGCACATCTTCATATGCATGTAAGTATATAAGCATATGCCCCAAGAAAGTCAGGAAAATAAGCCATTCAGTCAATCGACAAAGCATTTCTGAAATGCCTACTAGGTGCCAGGAACCGTGCTAGGTTCCAGGTGCTAGGGGCCAGGTACACAGACCAAAAAAAAAAAAAAAGCATCTGTTCCTACCCCCAAAGAGCTTCCACTCTGCTGGAGGGGGGTAGCACTTACACATATATTTACTGGGGGGGAGAGAAGAGTTGCCAAGAACTGGTAACAAAGTGAGCACCAACTGGAGACTGGCCCAAACCAAGTGTAGCATGTGACCATAATGGGCTAGGGCTATGTAGCAAGGAATACAAGGCATTGTGGGAAGGCTGGTCTGGATGAATGCCAAATGAAGGGAGCAGCGTCCCCTGGAGAGTGGCATCCTCTTTACCTGACTGAGGTAAAGAGCCCTAAAGGGGGAGCTGTGCTCCAAGGAAAAATCATTATCAGGCTGAGAACGAGATGAGGAAGTGTGGGCCTCTCTTCTCTGGGCAGACGGGTTGAAACCGGGGGACAGAACACTGCACACTCTTTCAGACCAAAGAAACTGGATTGGGCACAGCTACTTTTCTTCCTTACTAGGGGAGGGGTTCAGTTAGGATGCTGGGGAAGTCACTGGCATTCGGAACTTCCAGGTGAAGAAAGTCCTTCTATGGATGCAGGTCAGCACCTCCTCTGCACCCTAATGGTCCGTGGTCCTGGCCACCAGGAGCTTGCCCAGGCTCACCAAGACAGATGTCTTCCTAAGACCAGCCCCCCTCACCATGACTGCCTCTCCAAAGAGCAAAGGGAATCAACAAATCTCACTTTTCAAACATCAGGCTATCAGACTAAATGATTGGTTACCCAGTGATCCCCCAAGAGCCTTCAGTGTTCGGGTACGGCCTAAAGAAGTATGAATACACACAGCCTATTTACTAACAGCCTTCCTTCCTGATCCTTGCGCACACAGTACACTGACTTACCCTAGCAGCACCACTACCTCTCCTTCCTGCTCATCGAGCCCGTTTGCTCTTGGCACCAGCTGAGTCAGGTTTAAATTCTCCCTCTTGCTCCCAGTTCCACCACACCCTCCCTGTCCTGGATCTGGAGTCAAAGCTAGTGGTTGTGACCTTGGCCAAGTCACCGATATTCCCTCACCAGTCAGAAGAGGAAAGGTTAAGACTGACCAGCTGCCCTAAATCTCTGATCTTAGGGACACCCCAAGTGTCAAAAGAGCCAGCCAGAAAGGTTCTCTGCTTCCTCACCAAAGTCACGAACAGGTTATCAAGAGTAAACAGGCCGGGGGGCAGCTAGGTGGCACAGTGGATAAAGCACCGGCCCTGGATTCAGAAGGACCTGAGTTCAAATCCAACCTTAGGATACTTGATACTAGCTGTGTGACCCTGGGCAAGTCAACTTGACCCTCATTGCCCCAGCAAAAAAAAAAAAAGAGTAAACAGACAACAAAACCAAGGGGTCAGTCTCCCCGGCCCTTAAAGGTCCCCTCCTACTCTAGGCCTGTGGCATGTGATTAAGTTATGGAAAAGGGCAGCTCCTCGATCACTGAACCAGGAAGCTACACTCCTTGTTGCATTAATAATGGAATGATATATGCACTGAGAGTCAGGAGACCTGGGCACTCCTCCTCGCCATTACTGCTAACACAACTTGACTTCACAAGCGCTCTGGGGGGTTCAGCTTCCTACAAAACAAGGGGGTTAGATGGATGACCCTCGAGCAGTGTTATAATCCTATAATATGCACCTTCTGGGCCTCAGTTTCCTGTCTTGTAATATGAGGAGGAACAGACTCAGTCATCACATTAAGATCCCCTCCTATCTTGAGATTCCCTTTAAGTAACAGAAAAAGACCTTGGAGGGGGGGGAGGACATAGAATGAGTATAACTTTGCCCTGAGGACTGGAAATCTGAGGCCTGGTTCCTGCTGTCCTTTATTTACTGCAGGGGCGCCGAAGAACCCTGGAAGGACGAGAAGGATTAAGACCTCAGGCTTACCTGGACAAAAGCTTGGCATTATTTATCAGTACTGACTCCAGAGCAGTGGGATGAGGCAAAGGGCATGGACCAAAGCCCACACCTTAGACACTTAGCTCCACAGAGGGAATAACAAAGACAATTACTTCTTACCTAAGTGACTTTGGCCAAGTCATTCTTTCCCCTCCCCTAAGCCTCAGTTTCTTCATCTGTCAAATGGGGGGGGAGCATTAGGGGGACAACTGGACAAACCTATTTCCATGGCCCTTCCTGCTGGTTGTCCTTACCAGCTTACCAACGGGGGCATTTACTACAATAATCGCTATTTTACAAATGAGGCTCCTTAAAGGTGAAAATGACTTACGCAATGGTACCAAGGCAGCATCCAGGGCGGGATTCCCACCCAGGTCTTCCTGACCCCACAGGTCAGATTCTGTTCTCACTGCTACCCTCAGGCACCAGACTTCCTCATGCTCCTGACCCTCCCCTCCCAAGCACCCTGCATTCCTGAGTGCTGAGAGCAAGTAGCCAAGAGAGAGAAAGAGAGAGAGAGAGAGAGATAGACAGACAGACAGACAGACAGACATGGGGTAGCTAGGTGGCACAGTGGATAAAGAACCGGCCCTGATTCAGGAGGACCTGAATTCAATCTGACCTCGGACACTTGACACTTACTAGCTGTGTGACCCTGGGAAGTCACTTAACCCTCATTGCCCCACCAAAAAAAAAAAAAAAAAGGAAAGAATAAAGAAAACGATATCCATTCCTGCCGTCATCCAGCAGAGGAGACAAAGGACAGATGGGAACTCATCTGAAGCTGGATGGGACCTCAGAAGCCAGTGGGTCCAACCCCTCATTTACAAAGGAGGAAACTGAGAGCCAAACAAGGGAAGGGGCTTGGACAGGGTCACAGGTCTTAGAACAGAAGGGCCTTAAAGGCTATACTCTAACCCCCTCATTTGACAGGTGGCCAAGCTGAGAGCCAGGCAGGAGCAGGGGCCCATGAGGAGCAGGGATGAAGGGCTGGCACTGCTGGCCAGGCTTCTGAACTCCCCAAACTTCTGTTTTCTCTGCCCTGACGCTCGTCATTAAGCCCCCATGTCCGGACAGGCAGGTGGGATGGTCCTGGGCAAGGAGGAAGGACCAGGAGAACACTGTCCTGGAAGCTTGCTTGCGCCCCTCTCTCGCTGCTGCCGGGACCAGCATGGGCTCTGGCTGCTGTGCCTAATCTCGTTGGAATTTCCCTCCTCCACCACCTGGCATTCTCGCTCCACTCCCCCTCTTGCCCTCCTGACTTGGAACAACAGGGCCCGTCAGTCCAAACTGGACACCCCTCGGCCAGAGGAATCCTGGGCACACCTCAAAGATGCTCACCACACCCCCACACCCCTGACCCTGGCACAGGGAGAAGGAGGGCCTGGTGAAGCCCCACCCCAACCTGAGCAGGGGGCCTGGGGAGAGTTAAGGGCCGTGGGGACCTAGACAAGGAATTCAGCCACTGCCCCTAGTGGGGCACTGCCCAGCATCCCATCCCCATCCCCACCCCCACCAGCCTGCTTAATAATATGGCATTTCTCTATAGCACTTTATTTCTATTCACTCACAACCCTCTGAGGTGGACAGCTACATCTGTCCCCACTTTACAGATGGGGAAGGTAAGGCTCAGAGGCTTCTCCACAGTTACCTAGGTGGGGCCCATGTCTGACCAGAGAGAATCAGTGCTAGAAGGGACCTCACAGGCAAGCAGTCAACCCTCTAATCGCTTTAACAACGAGGAAACTGAGGTTCAGAAAGGAAGTGATTTACCATGTGGTCACAAGCCCCAAACTCTAGCCAACAGATCACACCACCACCTGATTCAGCGGAGGCCATTTAGGGAAGCGGGAAAAAGTCGGGGGAGAAGTCCTTGAGGCTTGAAGGCAAAGTCCTGCAGTGGGCAGAGTAGATCCCTCAGCTTGGAGACAGGGAGACAAGAAACCAGACTGTCCCTCAAACCCTCCCCTGCTGAGTGGCCCTGGGCAAGTCTTTACCCCTCTGTGGGACTAGTTTCCTGATCTGTAAAACCGGATAAAAATAGCAACAATTTGCCTCCCAGGGGTTGTGCAGGGACAGAATAAGATCATATTTGTAAAAGCTCTTTGGCAGCCAAGCTCAAGCACCCACAGAAATATTCATGATCATCATTACTGTCTCCATCCAACATGCTCATTTTAAAAGGTGAAGGAACCTTTACAGAGAGAGGAAATACCTGGCCCTGCCCGGGTCACACACTGGGATCCGGGCAGTGGTGGGATTAGAATCCGGTGCTCCTGACTCCCCATCAGCTGTTGGGGCGGGGGTCCTGAAAACCTCTGCAGAGACTTCTTTGAAAAACACGGTTATGGGGGCAGCTAAGTGGCACAGTGGATAATGCACCAGCCCTGGATTCAGGAGGACCTAAGTTCAAATTTGACCTCAGACACTTGACACTTACTAGCTGTGTGACCCTGGGCAAGTCACTTAACCCTCATTGCCCCACCAAAAAAAAAGCACAGTTAACACCTGGATACAAATACACCAACACATACAGAAAGCTATTAACAAGGCAACCAAATAAAGAACCAAGTAAGACGCAAGAAGAGAAGGTGCATCCAAAGTCAAACATGGTGGGGTTCCCCCCAAAAGATCCTGAGAGTTACGAGTTTGTTTTTTTTAAGGACTAGAAGCCCCCCACCCCAGGCACAGATATCTGCAGTGACTAGGCAGAAGCATCAAGGCCGTGGCAGATGGGGCACCCTGCCAGCTAGGTGTGGGCTCCAGGTCTGAGGCACACTCAGATAACCACCTGGGCTCGGGTGTTCCCCTCAGCCTTCTTCCAAGCACCTGGAGTCCAGCCTCCAAAGGGGCAAGTTTTACTTTCGTTGATGGGAAAGACCTCTTCCTAAGGAGGACCACACTCAGTATTCTACAGCTCTTGGGGAGATGGGCTAAGGTCCTGAGAGGCAGGATCTCATCCCCTCTCCCCCCAGGACACAAGGCCAATTAACTGCAGAGGACGTCTTCTAAATCTTAGATCCCAGCCCCCAATTATAAGGTGCCACATGCTCAGCACACCTTGGCAGCCCTCTGCTCTAATAGACAGACTGGTGGGTAACAAGTGGGAAACTGTATCCTCTGAGACAAATGAGGCTGGGAGCTGTGGGGGGAGAGCAAGGGACCAGGGGGGCCAGGCTAGCATCTCAGCTATTTTCCTTGGCTGTGACCCTGGGCAGGCAAGTCACTTGATTTCCTCATCTGTAAACAGGTTGGCCTAGGGTCCCTTCCCCTCTAGCCCTCTGATCCTTGTGTATAAAACCTTACCCAAGGCCAGGTTGGGGCCACCTCACCTCTAATGCCACTCTCTATGTCCCCAGCCACCCCAGCAAACACTTAGCAGGAGCGACGGGTCTTGAACTTGCTTCTGTGGCCCAGGCTTTCTTGTGGGCAGAAGTGAGAAGTATCTGCCCTCAGTTTAAACCATTTATGAATCATCTGCTCTAAGCCCGAATCAGCACATCTTAGATAGGGCTGCACCCAACTGTGCGGCTGGACACTGAGGAGATGCGACAGGGGTCGGGCATCATCCCTGCTGTCCAGGTCAGAACTACTCTGCTACAGATGCTGAGGTAGCCTAGAAGTGCGAAGTCCTGGAGCTGGCATCAGTTCAGCCACCAAGCACTTACTGTGTGTCAGGTACTGGGGACAGAAAGAAATGAGACTGGTTCCTGTCCTCAACATGCTTATATGATCTACAACAGAAACACGGAGGTGTAGCTCACCCCATGCCAGGCTCTGCACACTCCAAGAGGCATGGATGGCAGTGGTGTTGTGTAGCTAAACTCTTAATCACCCCGGGGTGCCCGGTAGGTTACAGGTGCTTAGAGGCAGCATGGTACAGGAGAAAGAACAGAGTGCTGTGGCCACCTGTATGACCTTGGGCATGGGACTTAGCTCTCTGGTCCTCCAGCTCCTTACCTGTGAAATAAGAAAATTGGACTCGCACGACCTCCATTAGCTCTAGGGGCTAATCAGGAGTGGTCTAAAGAACCATCTACTCCCTTCTTCCCTGCTTTGGAGGACGGCGTGGTAAGGCCCGGAACAGTGACTTGCCCAAGGTCACACGGCTAAGCCAGGGCCCAACTGCTTAGCGACAGGACCAACACTAGCTAGATCTAGGATCCTGACTCGGCAAGGCCCCCGGAAATCCCAACAGGCGGCCCTTCCCGGCTCCCACTTTCTCCACGTGGTTGTTTAAATGATCCAGGGGGAGAAAAGAAACCACAACTCTCCCAGGGCCCTTCTTCCCCGTAGGGAGTGGAATCCCGGCAGCTTCCCGTTCCCCACCTGGAATCTTGCACCCACCCTATCATCTTCACTATCCCGGGACTGCCTGCCTCGGGATCTTCGGCAAGGGAGGCGATGAAGGGGCCCCGGTCTATGCAGGGCGCCAAGTGACCCCGGGCAGGCCGACAGCTGCCGGGTCCTGGAAGAGGCTGCCCTCCTCGACAGCTCAAAGCTGGGCACCCTCTGCAAAAATAAAAGCTGGGGCGGCCGCCCCCTTTCTCCCCGGCAGGGAGAGCCTGACGCCGGACCAGGAAGGGACTGGCGGATGCAGCCTTCTCCTATGCAAGCTCCCACTGCACAAGAGCACGTGTTGAAAAGTCTGAAACCCTCCTGGGTACCGGAATGACTCTTGGGGGGACAGAGGGGGAAAAGGAGAAGGTAGGGGGTAGGGGGCCTGAGTGCAGAAACGCAAGCTAAGGGCAGCGACCCACGCTCGCGGGTAAAATCCTGTTCTTCCTCCCCCCAAAACGCACACACCCACCCCGAGAGAAATGTGCTTGCTCTGGGCTAGGGGGCGAGGAGGAGCAAGAGGAGGGGGCGGGCCGAGCCCTCCCGGGACAAGGAAGAGGGCTCAGATGGCGCGCGCCATCCCCGGCTCCGAGGGGCGGGGAGGAGGGCACAGCTAGCCCGGCGGCGGCGGCTGCCGAGTTCGCTCCTCCCCGATCCCGGAATGGAACGCCCCCGGGGCTGGACGCCCCCCGGGATGGAACGTACCCAGGATGCGCTGCCCCCCGGGGCGTGACGCCCCCCCGGGATGGAACGTAGCCCGAACGGGACGCACCCCGCCCCGGGATGGGACGTGGCCGGGACAGGATGCTCCCCGGAACGGGAAGCCCCCCGGGATGGGACCCCCGGGAGCAGCGGCGCGCTCACGCGGGCTCGCAGCAGGGTCAGCCGGGCAGGCTGGCAGCGTCCGCAGCCCTGGCGCCCCGCGGCTCTCAGGGATGGTCCCCAGGGCGGGCAGCTGCCCACGCGTGCTAGCGGAGCCTCACCTTCACGCAGTCCACGGGGTACATGACGGAGTGCTCCAGGATCCCGGCCATGGCCCCAGCTGTCATGTGCGTGGAGAGGGAGGCGCTGGTGGGCAGGTTCTCGTAGTCCTCGGCGCCCGCGTCCTTGCTGCTGCTGCTACCGCTGCTGCTGCTGCTGCTGCTGCTGCCGCCGCCGCCCGGGCCACCGCCACCGGGGCCGCCGCCCTCGCGGGCGTCCCCATCCATCCTCAGCCCCGCAGCCGGGCTCGCCGCGCCGGGGCCGCCGCGGCGCAGCGCCATCCGCCCGCCGCCGCTGGGGCCGAGACGCGGGAGCAGGAGGGCGAGCGGAGCCGAGCGGGCGGAGAAAAAACTTCACTCCTTCAAGTGGGTCCCACCTCCGGGTGCAGCGGCGCCTGACGCCATGGCGGGGAGGGAGGGAGCGCGGCCCGAGGAGCGGCCGCCGCCAATCCCGAGCCGGAAAGGGCCGGCCCGCACCGCCCCATTGGCGGGCCGGCCGCAGGGGCCCGCCTCCTCTGTGACGTCACAGCTCCTATGCACATTTCCAGGCAGCCGGGGCCGCGGCAGGGGGGAGGGGTGCGGCGGCGGGCTCGGGGTGCTCCACGGGGAGGGGAGGGGACGCCAGGAGGAGGAGGAGGAGGAGGAGGAGGAGGGAGGGTGGGGTGCCCTTCTCCCTCCTTCTGGAAGGCCGCGCGTGCACGGCCCCGCGAGGGACCGGGGTGCGACACGCGGGGCGGCCCCCCGCTGGGGAGGGTTTTGCAAAGCCAGTTTCGCATTCCAGAGGCCCCGGCTGGAGAAAAGTTGCTGGGATGGCCTGTTGCATGAGCCACGGTTCTCTGGACGTGGAGAGGCGCCGGTGCAGCCAGCCCCATGCGGTCATGGAGCCCCTCCCCCCCGCGCCCGGCCCGGGTCGGGGGCTCGGTGACAGCCCCTGCCCTCCGGGGAAGCGAATCCGTGGCCCCGCCTTTCCTCCATTTCTCTCTCCACGGCGAGGCCTGCGCTCCTTCCACCCTTCCACTCCACCTAACGCAATCCAGATCGGGACAGGTGCCAGCTGCAGCCTTACCTAGGCCCCTGAATCATGCCAGCAGCTGACATTTCTATAGAGTTTGCAAAGCACTTTGGGCACTTGATCTCATCTGAGCCTCACAGTAACCCGGTGAGGTAGGGGCTGTGGGCACCTTACAGCCCAGGAGAACAGGCTGTAAGCATCTCGTGCTCGGTGGGTCACTCAGCTGGCCGAGAAGCGCTGATTATTAAGTGCTGCTGTGTGCCAGGCAGCCTAGGAATGGACTAAGGATGGTAGCCATCCACAGGCTGAGGGCAGGTGGTCCCTTGTGGTTCAGTCGTGTGTCCCACTTTCGGTGACCCCTTTTGGGCTTTTCTTGGCAAAGATACTGGAGTGGTTGGCCATTTCTTTCTCCAGCTCATTTGACAGATGAGGAAACTGAAGCAAACAGGGTGGATCGACCTGCCCGGGGTCACATAACTAATAAGTGTCTGAGGCCAGATTTGAACTTAGGGTTTTCCAACCCCAAGTCACTTTGGTGACGTTTTGCTCCAATCCATCCTCCACTCAGCTGTGGAGATTTTCCTGAACCCCAGGACAGGAATGCTCTCTCCTCTCCTCAAAGAGCCTTATCTCCCCCTCTCCCATCTCTCTGAAGGCTACATTGTATCTAGCCTGTATCCATTTTGTTTGTGCTCATTATGTGTCTGTTGTCGCCCAATAGCATTAAGCTACTTGCGATCAGAGACTGTTTCCCTTTTTGTCTCAGAGCCCAATATTGCACTTGACACCCTCATTGAAGTAAATGAAACATGCCCCCTTGTTATTGATTAGAGGCATGTCATCACCCTCTGTAAAAAAGGGTCGAGGACCTCTGTGGTCCTGTCCAGCTCTGCTGTTCTAACACAGTGTGCACCTGGGAAGAGGCAGGGAATGGACTAGAGGGGGTCTAATGCCCCTTCCAGTTAGAAAGCCTATTAGCTTGTCATTCTTAGTCCCTTAGGCCCTATCTACAAGCCTGCCACCACACCCATGCCCTTCCCTTTCTGGAGGCCACCAGATAAGGAAAGCTAGAAAATCAATGAATCACAGCTGGAAGGATTCTAGAGATCATCCATCCCAGGCCTGAGCCAAGCAGCAACCTGCTCTCCCCCCACCCTTGTCACAGTGTACAAAGCACCCCACCACCCCAGATGGGCTTCTAGGCATGTGAGATTCTGAGGCCTGCTTATGGCCCACAACAGGGGTTCCAGCCTCTCGTCTAAACAGCAATACCCATCCTGGAGTTATGAGGACCCTGATTTCAAATGTGGCCTCAAACACGTATTAGCTGGGTGATCCCAGGCAAGTCACTTAACTTCTGCCTCAGTTTACTCATCTGTAAAATGAGCCTCAGTGGGTGTCTTTGTTCCCCCAATTATTCTTCACACATGCAGAGTTCTAGGCACACTGGACAACTTGTCCAATCACACCCTCAATTTGACTGTCTGTGCTGTTGTTTCTACTTTGACATTTGCCCAGAATGCCACGTTTCCCCTCCATCCTTCAAGCCTCAGCTCAAAGACAGAGGAAGTACTGGGCAGTGGAAAGAGCTGTGGCTCTGGAGTCACCAGGGTGCTGGGTTCCAATCCTGGTTCTGCTGGATGGCCTTGGGTAAGTCACGTGACCATCTTAGGGCTGGAGGAACAACAGGAGCAAAGATGAGGAGATGGGAAATGGGAGATGGGGCACTGGGAATTTAGAACCCCAAGTAGGCCAGGATGGGTGAATTGGGGAGGTGAGTAATAAGTGGAGAGGGAGAAGAGGCCAGTGTGGCAGGAGCTTTAAATACCAAGCAAGGAGTCCCTGTTTGATCTCAAAGGGGGGGGGGGGGGGCCGGCACCAGAGCCTGATAGGAGGGAGGCCAAGGTCAGACGTCAGCAGCTTCGTGAGGATGCATCAGCAGGGGTAGGGGGAGGACCAAAGAGCAGCCTATTGCACAACTATTTTTCCCTCTTGGTTGTCTCATCAGATGCCTCGGCCTTCACTATTATCTCCATACGGATGACTCCCAGGTCCATATAGCCAAGCCTGCTCCTGCCTCTATCTTTTCCCCCTCTCTCCCCTTCCTTCCCTCCCTTCTCTTTCCTTCCCTTCTTCTCATCCTTCCCTCCCTTGTATGTGTCTTTCCCTCCTTCCTTCTTTCTCCTACTCCCATTTCTCCCTTCTCTCTCATTTCCTCCTTCCCTTCTTTTTCTCCTTTCCTCCCTCTCTCTCTCTCCCTTTCCCTCCATCCCTTCTTTCTCAGCCCTCCCTCCCTTCCCTCTGTGTCTCTCTCTCCATCTTGGTTTCTGTGTGTGTGTGTCTCTCTGTCTCCTGTTTCTCTCTATCTCTCTTTCTGTCCCTCTCCTGAATTCCAATGACACATGACCACCTGCCTATTGTATATAAACAGGGTGTCCCATAGGTACTCAATCTCAACCATTTCCAAAACAGAATTAATAATTCTTCCATTCCCCCCAGTTTACAACCCTCGGGGCCAGGTCTTCTGCTCTCTCCTCCCGGACATTGTCAAATATTCAGTTGTTAAGCCATGCCAACTCTGCCTCCACAAAAATCATGGGTCCCCTTCACTTAAGCCCAGGGCCTCATCACTGTCTAAGAGGGTTTACAATAGGCTCCTAATTGGTTTTTCCTGCCGCCAATCTCCCCTCCATCCAAAGCACCCTCCACACTGTTGCCAAAGTGGATTATCCTCAAGCATGTATCTGATCCTGCTTCTCCCCAGCTCAAGAACCCCAGTGGTGCCCCAGGGTAAAACACAAACTGCTCCCTCTTGGCATTCTAAAAGCCCTTCACACTAAGACTCCAGCCCAACTTCCCCACCTTCTAACCCTGCTCCCCTTTTGCTAATCCAGCTAAACTGGCCTCACAGAGGATCACTATGGAGAGCTGAAAAGAGACCTCCTTCAAAGGCCCCTCAGATCACAGAGAAGTAAACCGAGGCCCAGAGAATTCAGTGCTTGCCCAGTGTTACAGGGGTGGTAAACCTCAGAAATAGGATTCGAATCCAGGTTCAGCTCTTTGTTGCCTCCCCTTCACAGCTCTGTTTCCCATCTCTGGGCCCTCTGGATCCTCCTAGGATCCCTAACATCCTTCAGAGAGCCACACAGGGGCCACCTCCCACAGGAAGCCTGCAGTGTCTCCCCTGCCCCATGGCTCTTCTCCCATTAAGGCCACATATTTGTGCTGCCTGATCCGTGTACCAGGCACTGTTCTAACACTTCACAAACATCTCTCCTGATCTTCACAATAACCCTTTGAGATCAGAGCTGTTATTGTTCTCAGTTTACAGATGAGGCAGCAGTGAAGTGACTGGCTGGGTATCACACAGCTAGCAAGTAAGTGTCTGATACTGGATTTGAACACAAGACTTCCTGACTCCAGGCCCAGTGCTCTATCCACTGTGCTTCCAAACTACCTCTATGGAGTACCTGATGAGGAATGGAGGATGTAGGAGCTTGGGTCACTTGCCCTGCTCCCATGATGCTGTCTGAGGCTGGATTCAAACCCAGGTCTCTAGGTAAATCCAAGGAGCCAGGCACTATCCTGTATCTCTTTCCCCTGAATTCCAGGTGGAAGGGCCCTAAATGGTCAATGGACCCTACTTCTACAGCAATTCTGAGCCATGGTTGGTAAGCCTCTGCTTGAACACTTCCAAGGGATGGGAAAGTCACTACCTCACAAAGTGATCCATCCCATTACTGGCCTCATCTAATTGTTGAGAAGTTGCCCCTCATAATGAGTTCAGCTCTGCCTCCCTGTTGCCCATCAGTTCTGTCCTTGGAGCTCTAGGGGAAAGCCAATCCCTCTTCCACATGGTAGTACCTCAGATGCATGAAGTCAGCTGTCACGGGTCCCCTATCATATCATGTCATATCATGATTTCTTGTTATATATCACATCATGTATCATCATGTCATATCATCATATTGTGCATATATCATATCGAATGGCGTTATGTCACACTGTGTATGATTCAGTGTGTCATAATGTCATGCCATATCATATCATGTCACATATACAGTTTCATGTCATGTACTGTGTCAATTTGTATGTCATATAACATGCCATATATAGGTCACCTGTGTGGTTTCATGATGTGTGTGGTGTCACATGTATATGTCATGTCTTTTCCAGTCTAAGTATCCCCTAGTTTATAGATCCTGATTCAGAGAATTTTAGACCTGGAAGGAACTATTTAACCCATCGCCTCCATTCTGACCCCACAGGGCCCCAGGAAGAAAAATGAGCTGCCACCTGCCAAAGGTCATACAGTTAACAACAATCATTTGAACCTGAGCCAGGCCTCTTGCCTCTATCTCAGTGGCCTCTTTTTTCAGCTGTTTCCCATCCAGCATTTCAGCTCTGAAGAGGCTACATCCCATCATGGTCATGGTTCAATGGGGAAGGGCCAGGCCCTAGGTTCAAATCCCAGCTCTGCTGCCTGCCTGTGTGGCCTTGGGCAAGTCCCTTTACCGCCTTGGGCCTTAGTTCCCTCATCTGTAAAAATGAAGGGGTTGGATTAGATGAGCCTTGAGGTCCCTTCCAAGTCAGAGCTATGCTCCCAATGATCTTGTTATTTCGCCCTTTCTGAGACTCAGTTTCTCATCTATAAACATAATCAAATAATTTAATTAGAAATCCTGAAAATTAAAGGAGAGAGATATAAAATTGCGAGTAAGAAAAACTATAAAATTAAGAAATAAATTAAGAACTGATTTTATGAGGAAAAAAATAAAATAGATAAACCTTTGGTTAATTTGATTTAAAAAAAAGAAACAAACAAACAAAAATGAAAGGGGGGAATTTACCACAATGAAGTGGAAATTAAAGCATAATTGGAACTATTTAGCCCAACTGTATGCCAATAAATTTGGCAATCTAAATGAAATGAATGAATATTTACAAAAATAAAAATTGCCAGATTAACAGAAGAAATAAAATATCTGAATAGCCCCATTTTAGGAAAAAGACATTGAACAAGCCATTAATGAACTCCCTAAGAAAAAATCTCAGACTAGATGTTTTACAAGTGAATTTCTACCAGATATTTAAAGAACAATTAATTCCAATCTATTTAAAGTATTTGGAAAACTAGGTAAAGAAGGAGTTCTACCAAATTTTCTGACACAGGCCTCTTGCCTCTTGCCTTTTATGACACAAATATGGTGTTGATACCTAAAGTAGGCAGAGCCAAAACAGAGAGCAAAGAAATTATAGACCAATTTTGCTAATAATGTCAATGCAAAAATTTTAAATAAATATTAGCAAGGAGATTACAGCATTTATCACCAGGATAATAAACTATGACCAGGTAGGATTTACACCAGGATGCAGGGCTGGTTCAACGTTAGGAAAACTGTCAACATAATCGACTACATCAATAACAAAACTATTCAAAATCAATATGATTATCTCAATAGATGCAGAAAAAGCTTTTTACAAAATACAACACTCATTCCTATTATAAACCATTTAGAGGGGGCAGCTAGGTTGTGCAGTGGATAAAGCACAGGCCCTGGAGTCAGGAGTAACCTGAGTTCAAATCCGGCCTCAGACACTTGACACTTACTAGCTGTGTGACCCTGGGCAAGTCACTTAAACCCTCATTGTCCCGCAAAATAAATTAAAAAAAAATTAGAGAGCATAGGAATAAAAGAAGCTTTCCTTAAAATGGTTAGCAGTATGTACCTAAAACCATCAGCAAAACATTATATGTAATGGCGATAAGTTAGAGGCCTTCCCAGTAAGATCAGGGGTAAAAACAGGGATGTCAATTACCACCTCTATTATTTAGTATTGTACTAGAAATGTCAGCTTAGCAATAAGAGAAGAAAAGGAATTGAAGGAATTAGAATAGGCAAGGAGGGAAACAAAACTATCACTCTTTGCAGATGATATGATGGTATACTTAGAGAATCCTAGAGAATCAATTAAAAAACTACTTAAAACAACAAACTTAGAAAGTTGCAGGATGTAAAATAAATCCACATAAATCAAAGCTCAGCAGCAAGAGATAGAGAATTCCATTTAACACAATTACAAAATACTTTTCACACAAATAAAATCAGATCTAAGTCATTGGGAAAATATCAATTGCTCATGACTAGGCCAAGGTAATACAATAAAAAGGACAATTCTACCTAATTAATCTACTTACTCAGTGCCATACCAATCAGACTACCTAAAAATTATTTTATAGAGCTAGAAAAATAATAACCAAAATTCATCTGGGAGAAAGAAAGGTCAAGAACATCAAGGGAACTAATGACAAAAAATGCACAGGAAGGTGGGATAGTCATTCCAAAGCTGAAGCTATACTATAAAGCATCCAGTCATCAAAACTATTTGGTACTGGCTAAGAAATAAAGTAGTGGGTTAATGGAATGGTTAGGCCACAGGTGATACAGTAGTAAATGACTATAAATTATCTACTCTTTGATAAATCAAAAGACTCCAGTTTCTGGGATAAGAATTCACCACTTGACAAAAAACTGCTGAGAAAACTGGAAGATAGTATGGCAAAACTGGGCATGGAGCAACATCTTACACCATATACCAAAATAAGGTCAAAATGGGTACATGATTTAGACATAAAGGATGATACTGTAGGTAATTAGGAGAGGAAGGAATAGTTTTCTTCTCAGATCTATGGAGAGGAGAAGAATTTATGACCAAATGAGAATATTATGCAATGCAAATGGATCATTTTGAATATATTAAATTTAAAAGGTGGGGCAGCTAGGTGGTGCAATGGATAGAGCACCAGCCCTGGTGTCAGTAGTACCTGAGTTCAATCCAGCCTCAGACACTTAACACTTACTAGCTGTGTGACCCTGGGCAAGTCACTTAACCCCATTGCCTCACTAAAAAAAACCAAAAAACAAAAAACAAATTAAAAAGGTTTTATACAACAGAAGCAATACAGCCAAGATTAGAAGGAAAGCAGAAAACTGGGAAACAATTTTTACAGCCAGTGTTTCTGATAAAGGCCTCATTTCTAAAATACATAGGGAACTAAATCAAATTTATAAGAATGCAAGTCATTCCCCAATTGAGAAATGGTCAAAGGATATGAGCAGGCCAGTTTTCAGATGAAGAAATCAAAGCTATCTATTGTCATATGAAAAAAATACTCTAAATCACTATTGATCAGAGAAATACAATTAAAACAACTCTGAGGTACTACCTCACATCTATCAGATTGGCTAATTTGACAAAGAGGAAAATAATAAATGTTGGAGAAGCTATGGAAAAATTGGAACACTAATGCATTGTTGATGGAGTTGTGAACCCATCCAACCATTGTGGAGAGCAAACGGGCTATGGGCTGTGCATACCCTTTGACCCAGTAATACCATTACTAGGGTCTATATCCCAAAGAGATCATAAAAAAGGGAAAAGGACACACATGTACAAAAATATTATAGCAGCTCTCTTTGTGGTCACAAAGAATTGGAAAAGGAGGGGATGCCCATCCATTGGGGAACGGCTGAACAAGTTTGTGGTAAATTAATGTAATAGAATACTATTGTGCTATAAGAAATACTTTCAGAAAAACCTGCAAAGACTTAAATGGACTGATGCTAAGTGAAATGAGCAGAACCAGGAGAATGTTGTACACAGTAACAGCAACATTGTGTGATGAACTGTGATAGACTTAGCTCTTCTCAGCAATACAATGATCCAAGACAATTCCAAAGGATTCATGATGGAAAATGTTATCCACATCCAGAAAAGAAAAACTGTGGAATCTGAATACAGATTGAAGCATACTGTTTCTACTTTTTTTGTTTGTTTTTCTTTTTTGAGGTTTTCCCCTTTTGTTGTGATTCTTCTTTCACAACATGAGTAATGCAGAAATATGTTTAATGTGATTGTACATATATAACCTATATCAGATTGCTTTCTGTCTTAGGGAGGGGAAAAGGAAAGGAAGAAGGGAGAAAAATTTGGAACTCAAAATCTTATAAAAATGAATATTGAAAACTATCACTACATGTAACTAGGAAAATAATAAATACTTTTATGACTAAAAAAACCATAGATAATTATGGCACTGATCTCACTGGGTTGCTATCAGTCAATCTTAAGTGTTTCCTGTGTGTCAGACACTGTCTTAAGAACTGGAGTTACCAAGATAGGCAATAATGCTTGTCTCTATTTAGGGATCAGATGGGAGGAAGAGCCCCAAAATGCTTTGTAGACATTAAAGTGCCACGTGAATATCAGCTATTATTGACATTGGTATTTATTCTGGTTTGCGGGGCACAAGCTGGAACCCAAGGCAGTTTGCTAACCTAGATTCTTGGCTGCTTCCTCTGCACTCCTGCCTCATTACCAAACAGGAAGGGAGAAGCCCCTAGCTGTGCTATGCAAGCAGGGGAAAGGGGAAAGACTTCGCTGGCTTCCCCCTGCCAGGTCCCAAGACCAGGAGATGTAGCTACTTCCAAGGAGCCGATCAGAAGCAGCCTCACACATGGCTGGGAAGGCAGAACCATGCACTATGACTTGCTGTTCCTGCCAGGCTCTGATGCAAAGTTCCTGGACATTGAGCCTGTGCTCATCCAGGGAACGGAAACTCAGAAAGATTGAGTGCTTTACCCAAGGCTACACAGGAAAGCAGATTCAAACTCCAAACACAATAAAATGACCAGAAAGATCACCCTCAGCACATTACTCCCAGGGCTGATAAGAAGGTTAGC
Organism: Dromiciops gliroides; assembly: GCF_019393635.1. Taxonomy (NCBI): domain Eukaryota; kingdom Metazoa; phylum Chordata; class Mammalia; order Microbiotheria; family Microbiotheriidae; genus Dromiciops; species Dromiciops gliroides. The sequence continues at coordinate 679,988,335 of NC_057862.1, read as the reverse complement.
AGTAATGGCGGCACTCCCTAATCAGATATAGTGAGGAGTGGCCGCACCCCATTGCTCACTAGCACACTTCCATCCTAATCCACCTCCTAGACTTTGCACATATTCTGAGTATTGGTGAAAACAAAATGAGTGATCTGTGAATAGGTTGTTTTTCCGAGTAGAAGGAAAGCTCAGTGAGGCCAAGAACAGATTCCTTTGTCTGTACTCCCAGGGCCTAGTACAATGTGAGACGTGTACTGTGTAAGGAACGCAAGCATGGTCAAATTACATTGTACCCCCAAGCATCCAGCTCTAGGAGTGTGAGCCTATGAACCTCTGCTCATAGAAGCATAGATTTAAAGTTGGAAGAACCTGGAGTACATGCTAAGAGAGAGCGATGGATGAACGAATGCAGACAGACAGACAGACAGACAGACAGGCATTGTTGTTTTTTAATTTTGAACTGTGTCTGACAAAGATACTGGAGTAGTTTGCCATTTCCTTTTCCAGGTCCTTTTACAAATGGAGAAACTGAGGCAAACAGTTCGGTGACTTGCCCAAGGTCACACAGCTAGGAAGTATCTTAGGCTGGATTTCAACTCAGATCTTCCTGACTCCAGGCCTGACACTCTATCCATTGATCTACTTAGCTGCCCATATAGATGGATGGACAGACAGACAGAAGATGGATGGATAGACTGACAGATGGATAAAATACAGGTTCATTAGTGTGTGGCTCACAAGAACATAGATAGATAAGAGAGGAGGGTAGAAAGAGAGGGAGGGAGGGAGGGAAGGAAAGAAGGAGGGACAGAGAGAAAGAAAGAGAGAGAATATTTATTAAGCACTCATTACTATATGCTAGTCCCAGCTGAGAGCTAGGGATGCAATCTTTTTCTCAAGATGTTCCCATTCTAGTGGGGAAGCAAACACACCATGGGAAGCTGGGAGCTGGGGCGGAAGGAGGGGCTCTCACAGCAGCCTACCATGGGGGTGCCTGGGAAGTAGCCCAGAGCCTGGTCCCAGGCAGGACAGGAAAGCTCTCCTCTCAGAGAGGCAGAGTCCCAGGTTGGGGGTAAGGGGAAAGAGAGGCCAGGGGAGGAGGCTGACTGGGGTACATGTGGCACAATGAGGGCACAGTTGGAAATGCATCACGCAGAATCATTGATTTAGTTCCGGGTGGAATATGGCAAGCTCCAGAGAGACTTCTGTGCCCTGATCCCCCAAATGCCAATCCGGCCTTCTTTCCTTGTGGCCTCTACAGCTCAAGCTAAGCACATTTCTCTAACTAGAGACCTTGTGGACATCCCTGTTGGGAGAGCAGCTACATCTTCCCCCTGGTTATAGCTCCATCAAAGCACATCTCCCCCAGTTTGGTCTTTGCCTCTCCCCCTTTCCTAGACTCATTTCCCCAAATCCAGATGGGCCGACTCCAGAAGAACCCCGCTACTTTTAGGCTGCCTGTGCTACTTGGTAAACCTATAGCTGTGTCCCTGGTCCACGCTGGACACGGAATCACCACGTGACTTTGAATATCTAGGGGCCTTCTTGGCAAAATCTAGGGAGAAGCCAGGGACGAGGAAGGGCCTGGAGCTCAGAAGAGAGATTAGCTCGGTGTGTGCACACTTGGGCACCATCCACATAGATATGACACTTGAATGGTGGGAGCAGATAAGACTATCAGGGGAGATGATGTAGAACAAGGAGAGACTTGGACAGAGGCTCACAGACTCCATCTCGGTGAAGTTGAGGTGTGTGATATGGATGATGGGAAGGCAGAGGAGCTGAGGAAGCAGTCCTGGAGGCAGGAGGAGAAGCAGGGAGGGACAGGAGCTTTCCAGAGGCCAGCCCTCTCCCCTCTGAGCCCTAATAGCTTTATGACCACAAGCAAACCATTTCCCTTTGCAAAGCCTGTTTCCTCATCTCCAGCTTACCCAGTCCAGAGCCTGTTTGCACCTAGTGGTGTTGGATTGGAAGCCCTGGAGGGCAGGGACTGTATTTTGCCTTTCTTTGTATCCCCAGCACTCAGCACAGTGACAGGCACACAGCAGGTGCCTAATAAATGCTTCATGACTTGTTGACTCCACAGCCACAACACCCAGCACAGGGTTCCCCACCCCCATGCATACATCTTTTCTCCCCTATGGTTTCGCTATCAGGGAGGCCTCCTTCTATTAGTAGGGATTAACATCTGTTGTAGAGCCCAGAGATTTAGAATGGTCTAAGGAATGGAGAGGTTCATAATAACAATGAATGTAGCGCTTAGTAGGTATCACACCCTGTACGAAGCACTTTACACGAGAGAATCTCATTTCATATTCACAACAACCCTGGGACTCGGATACTGTCATTATCCCCATTTTACAGATGAAGAAATTGAGGCCAAAAGAAATGATGTGACTTGCCCAGGGTCCCATGGAAGTAAGTATCTAAGGAAGAATTGAATTCAAGTTTCCCAGCATTCTGACCATTCTATCCACTGCATCATCTAGCTGCCTAAAACATCCAATGTCTGACTGGGGAGGTCCCTCAGAGCCCATTTTACAGGTGAGGACACAGGAAGAGGCTGTGTGGTAGAATGGCTAGAGTCCTGGACTAGGAGTCAGTTTTAGCTCTCACCTCTGAAGCTTATGAGCAGTGGGATCCTGGGCAAAGCAATTTCTTCATTTTTATTTTATTTTAGGGGAGAGGCAATCAGGGTACAGTGACTTGCCCAGGGTCACACAGGTAGTGTCTGAAGTCACCTTTGAACTCAGGTCCTCCTGCCTCCGGGGCTACTGCTCCATTCACTGCCCTAATTTCCTCTTTTTAAAAAGGAAGGACTTAGACCAAACAGCTTCTTAGGTGCCTTTCACCTCTCAATTTATGAGTCTCTTGAATCTCAAAGAATCACAGGGGTTTGCTAAAGGTCTCACAGCTAGTCAGTGACAGATCAGAGATTAGATTTCCAGTGCCTTGACTCCCAGCTCCAGGGTCTTTCCACAACGCTGGGCTGCCAGCTCTGTTTTCTTTGTAGATGACATTTTGTTAAAAGTCCGGGAGCCCGATGGGAGCTTCTTAAACCTCCTATCTCTTGAGCCAGCCTTGGCCACACATTTATAAACTTCCCCATCCCCTGACTTCCACCAGGCTGATGGACACATTTACTCTATATGTCTTGGGTCGCTTGATACCCAGCCAAAGTCGGGGGATGGCTGTTCACACACTGATTGTACAAGAAAAAATAATAATAATAAAAGGGACAGGCTCTAGCCCAACCTAGCCATCTGGTAGCTTGGATTATGACTTTCAGAGAAATTAAAATAACAGCCCTCCCCTCCCCAACTTCCTAAACCAAAAGAATTTATTTATTTGTCTGTTTTCAAATGGCAGGGAAACAGCTGGGGGGAGGGAAGGTCCTCTGCTATGGGAGGCAATAGACAACGTTTTTTTAGTCCAAAGCCTACAACAAATTAGCTGAAGCAACTCGATTCTCTCTAAACCTCAGGTTTTCCATCTGCAAAGTGAGGTGGCTGGTCTACATGAAATCTGAGGTTCTCCATGGTACACAGTATCAACAACATTGTGTGGTGATCAATTGTGATAGACTTAACTCTTCTCAGCAATACAATAGTCCAAGATAATTCCAAAGTACTTATGATGGAAAATGCTCTCCAAATCCAGAAAAAAAGAACTGTGGAATCTAAATACAGATTGGAACCATTACTGTTTCTACCTTTTTTTTTGAGGTTTTCCCCTTTTGTTCTGATTCTTCTTTCACAACATAATTCATGCAGAATATGTTAATGTGATTGTACCTATATCAGATTGCTTGCAGTCTTGGGGAGGGGGAAGGGAAAGGAGGTCAGGAGAAAAATTTGGAACTAGAAAATCTTATAAAACAAATGTTGAGGGGGCAGCAAGGAGCGCAGTGGATAAAAGCACCGGCCCTGGATTCAAGAGGACTTGAGTTCAAATGTGACCTCAGACACTAGCTGTGTGACTGTGGGCAAGTCACTTAACCTTCATTGCCCCCCCCCCAAAATGTTGAAAACTATCTCTACATGTAACTAGAAAAAGAAAAGAAATCTGAGGTTCTCTCCTTGGTTGACAGGCCTTAAGGTCTGACATCACCTTCTAAGACTGTTCTATGCTTTCCATCTCTTGGATCTCTCACCATCTCTGTTCTAAGGCCCCTCGTAGTTCCGACATTCACGTTCTGAGCTCCTTCTCGCTGAGCCATCCTCTTTCCTAAGGCCCTTCTTAGCCCCGCCCGCTCTAGAATCTGTTCTCCTCATCCCTCTGCCTGGAGGAAGCTGCGGCAGAATTCTTCGAGCACTCCCTGGGGTTTTGCTGATGAGAAGAGTTTTTTGCTCGGTTAATTAGTGGGTTGTGCAGCGGCCGCCCTTCGGAGGTTTCTGAATGCGCCTCCGCTGCCTCAGGGTCTGCTGGTTGCCCAAACCCACCTCTCCAAGGGGGAGGGGCAGGGCCAGGATAGCGCTGAGAGGCCTGGGCAGGAGCCGCTTCAGCCTGTCTGGGATGGAGCTCGCCCTCAGCCAGGCTGCTCAGCTGCAGCGACCCTGGGTTCTTCCCAGCTGTGACCGCCGCCCACCCCCCCCCCTTTCAGGGACCAGCTCACAGACCCCCTCCCCCAGGACCCTCCTCCACCAGAAAGGACCCCTCCCTCCTTCAAACTTCAGTTTTGGGTCCACACCTTTTAGGTCATTTGTGTTGTTGATCGGAATAATTGGTGGCAGATCCCAAGGGCTGGAAATCACCCAGCCTCACTCCTGGGAGGGAGTGGGGCTCACTGGATTTGGAGCAGGAACACCTGGCTTCCAATCCTAGCCCTTCACTTTCTCCCTGAGTGACTCTGGACTAGTCACCTTTTTCCTCCCGACCTTTGTTTCCCTGTCTAGGAAATGAGTGGGTGGGACCAGCTGACCCCCAAGGCCCTTTCCAGCTCTGAACTTACGGTTCCAGGCTGTATCTACGTGGATCATTGGATCCCAGAATCATCATGACAAAGCAAGGGAGAGGGAGGGGGAAGGGAGTAAGCATTTAGATTGCGCCTCCCATGTGCCACCGCGCCAAGAGCTATTTACAATTACTCTCTCACTGGAGCCGCACAAGAAGCCTGAGAGGGGCTGGTTTTATTCCCATTTAACAGAGGAGGGAACTGGGGCAGACAGAGGTTCACAATAATTGAGTCTGTGGCAGGTTTTGAACTCCGTCGTCATGACTCCAGGTCTCTGCACACTTTGTCGAGGTGCCTGTAATGCTAATGACCGACCTTTCTATAACGTCCAACAGAGGCTTATAGGATCAAACTTGGGAAGGATACCTGATCCACCCCCCCCCCAACCCCCATTTTACAGACAAGCAAACGAAGGCCCAGGGAATGACTTGCTCAGAGTCAAACAACTAGTAAGTGTCTGAGGTCAAATTTGAACCCAGGTCTTCTTGGTTCCAAACCCAGAACTCTATCTACTCACTACATTATGCTGTTGGTATCATTGTTGTTGTTGTTAACCTAATAATAGTATGACTGCAAATAGTTCTCCTTTATATGGTACTTTATAAATGTTATCTCAATTTTCATAACAATCCTGGGAGGCAGGTGCTATTATTATCCTCATTTTATAGGTGTGGAAACTGAGTAAAACAGAGGTCCAATGACTCACAAAGCTAGCAAATGCCTGAGGCTGGATTTGAACTCAGGGCTTGCTGGCTCCAGGTCTCCTGCTCTGCCACACCTCTTTGCCTCACACATTAGTATATAATTAGATAGAATGTAGACTCCTTGAAAGCAAAGATTATTTATTCTTTTAACTTTGTAACAAAGTGCCTGGCTCGTAACTGGTGCTTAATAAGTGTTTGGTGAGTGATTGAAATTTATATAGAACTTGAAAAAGCACTTCATAGAAGCTATCCCATCTGATCATCTCTCCCCAGCCACTTGAGGTAGGAAGGGTAGAAATTATTATTCCCATTTCATAAATGAGAAAACAGGCTCCGTGAATTGACCTGAGGTACTTGTGCAAGGTCAGTAAGCAGAGGGCAGGTCTTCCCTGATCACCCCCTTACTAGCACATTCTCCCTCTTGAAATCACTATTTATACCTTTCCTTCCTCCCTCCCTCCTTCCTTCCTTCCTCCCTCCCTCTCTCCTTCCTTCCTTCCTTCCTTCCTTTGGAGGCAATTGGGGTTGAGTGACTTGCCCAGGGTCACACAGCTAGTAAGTGTCAGAGGCTGAGTTTGAACTCAGCTCCTCACATCTCCAGAGCTGATGCTCTATCCACTGTGCCACCTCACTACCCCTTATAGCTTTTCTTTATCAATTTTCTCACGTTGAAGATTCCCCCAGAAGGGGAATCCAGCAAAAAGTAAGTTCCTTGAGCACAGGGACCGTTTCTGGTTTTCCCTTTGTGTCCCCAGTGCCCAGAACACTTAGTCAAGGCTTGTTGGATTGAAAGGAATTCAAAAAGTGATAAAGCCACAGTCCCAATTTAACTCTTTTGCTGCAGAGCTAGTAGTGTTTCCATTAGGCCCCAAGGGCACTGAGGAGCCCTGTATACAACAGGTGCTTAATTGTTCCTTGAATAGAAGCAATATTGTACACTCATTGTCATGGGCAGAGCTGGAAGAGAAATTGTCATCCCAACAGGATGACAGGATTTAGAACTTGAAGGGACCTTGGAAGGTCCCTGCACTAATCAATTATCTTTAGGGATGAAGGCGCTGAGGCCCAGCCAGAAAAGACTTGTCCAAGGTCACACAGCAAGTTAGTGGCAGAGGCTGGGCCAGCCCCTGAGACTTCGGGCTTCCAGGCCATCGTATTTTTGGCCCCACCACGTTTTACCCTTTGGGTATGAGTGGAAGCCTTAGTGGAGATGAATCATTCCCAGGCTCAGGTCCAGAACCTTCTAATTTCATCAGATTTTCCAGGGTTCGTGATGGCTGATGGGGTTGGAAGGAGGGGTTGGGAAAAGAGACCTTTGTTGGCGATCAAGACGCCCTCTGTGGCTTTTACTGATTGAGATGTGGACGGCTGGAGGTCCTTCTTCCTTCTGCAGCCTGGCAAGGGCTATCTCCCCTCCACTGGCTGGATGCTTCTCAATTGATTAGAGGGAGGGCAGGAGGGGTGGCGAGGTGGGGGAGGTATCAGACACTATCTGCGCCCCAGCCCAGGACAGATGCAAGAAGCAAGATTCTGCCCAAGGTGGTGGAGACTCCAGATAAGCTGGGTGTGTCCTGCTTGGAGAAGACCCTTCTTAGAACTGGGCATAGGAAGGGAGGACCTTAAAGAGCCAGGAGGGGGAATTCTTCTTGATGTTCACATTCAGATTTGTACATCATCAAATCAGCTAGGTGGAGGAAGGAAGCCTGGCTTGGAATGACCTGGCTCGCAAGCCGGCCCTGTCATGTAATATCAAAGAGACCTTGAGCCAGTCACTTCCCCTCTGAGACTCAGTTTCTTCATATGACATAATAATACTGACCTCCCAGGGCAGTGATGAGGCCAGGGTTTGGCATCAGTCCTGCTGGGCAAGCTCAGCTCTGCCATCCATCAGCTGTGAGAACTTGATCTGGTACCATCAAAAGAGAGGCGAGTTTTGAATCACAGAACTGGTACTAGAAGAGGCCTCAGAGGCCACTGAGTCCAAACTCCTCAATTTCCAGAGAAGGAAACTAAGGTATTGGGAGGTTGGGTAACTCCCAGGGCCACTCCGGTAGCCAGGACTTGAACCCAGGTCCCGGACTTCAAATCCAGCAGCACTCTTTCCACAAGACCACCATGCCAGACTCTTAGGAAGCAATCCTGCCCCCATCAGCCAAACCCCTGTAGATGTCCACAGTTCAAATTCTGGCCTTAGCCCTTTTCTTAAGCTTTTTGGGGAGAGAAACCATCTCATTCATCTGTGCCTTTGAGTCCTCTTGCACCTAGCACCATGCCCAGCTCACAGTAGGTGATTAATAGCACCTTGATTGTTTGAATGAGCCTGGGCAAGTAGCCATATATTTAATCCAGAACTTATTTGTGCTTATCAGTTTATTGGACCTAATAGTTTCAATGATTTTTCAAAAAAAGTTTAATTTTTTTTCCTAATTACATGTTTTTTTTTGTTTTTGTTTTGTTTTTTTTGTTTTTTTTAGTGAGGCAGTTGGGGTTAAGTGACTTGCCCAGGGTCACACAGCTAGTCAGTGTTAAGTGTCTGAGGCCGGATTTGAACTCAGGTACTCCTGACTCCAGGGCCGGTGCTCTATCCACTGTGCCACCTAGCTGCCCCCTCCTAATTACATGTAAAAGCAATTTTCACATTCTTTTTTCAAGTTTGGGGGGCCTTGAGGATCTTTACAGACTCTTAAGACTGTGAGTCACAGGCTCTTCTCTGAGCCTCCGTTTCCTCTCCGCTAAGAGGAGGGGAAGGCGAGGCCTGCAGCACTTGTTCTTTCAGAAGCAGCAGCAGCAGGCCCCTTCCTCTCTCCAGGCCCCAGACAACTCTCAGATTGGGATCCTTAACTTCTAGGCCACCTGGATGGATTTCAAGGGACCATGAAGTTGAATGGGATGAAATGACATCTTTGTTTCAATACCACTGGATTCCTTGCTAATTTTAAGGTTTTTTTTTCCTGCATCTTTGGGAGAAAGGCTCCAGAGACTCCACCACCTCCAGTGCCAGAGGGTGTCCAGGACACCCCAAACAAGTGAGGAGGCTTTGCAATTCAATTCACTAAACATTTATCACACCTACTATGTGCTAAGCGCTATAAAAGTCCCAGATAAGTCCCACACTTACTATGTGCTAAGTGCTATATAGGGGGCACGGGTGATACTAACCCACCTTCCTAGCCTTAATGTACAGAACACCCCTTTTCCTGCTCTAAAGTTCAGCCCAACTGGCCTTCTTACTGGGCCTCAAAAAGAATATTCTATCACTTATCTAGAGGCGAGTGGATAGTGTGTTGGGCCTGGAGTGAGGAAGACCTGAGGGTTCAAATCCAGTCTCAGGTATTTACTAGCTGAGTGACCTTGGGTAAGTCATTTAACCTCTCCCTGCCTCAGTTTCCTCATCTGTAAAATGGAAAAAATAATAGCACCTCCCTCCCAGGGTTGTTGTGAAGATCAAATGAGATAATATTCATCAAGTATTTAGCACAGTGCCAAGCATACAGTAAACACCAAATCAATGCTTGTTCCCTCCCCTCCCCTGTCTGTCTGTTAAGCTGCCAACCCCAGGAAACCTTCGGAGGAATGCTGCCCACTTCTCCCTTCCACACACTGTATATTCCAACCAAGCTGGCCCACGTCTTAGTGCCCAGGCAGGACAATCACAAACTGAGGCAAACCGGGTGAAGTGACTTACCCATGGTCACACAACTAGTCAGTGTCTGAGGCTGGATTTGAAGTCAGGTCCTCATTACTCCTGGCCTGGTGCTTTATCTACTTCACCCCCAGCTGCCCACCAAAATGTTTGTTGATTGACTGATTAACCAGGAAAGGGGAAAGGGTGCTTCACACTAATATTTCTTTACCCCACAGAAATCACAGGTCCAGACACAGTCCACAGGCTCCTCCCAGCTAAGGAAGGGTCTGTGTTTCTAATGCCTGAACAATATTAATTTCTCTGTGTGAGGGTGAACTTGTGATCATTCTTGTGCTCCAAGATTCTGTCTGAGCTGACATTAAGCTGTTTGCAATGCCATCCAGCCCTCTGGGGATATGACATCACCCACTGGCAAAGGGCAGGGCAGGTTCTTTCATAGGTCTTCCAAGAGGGGCGTGTGTGACTGAAAGGTAAAGAAACCACATACAGCTAGGGAGATTGGGAGGTCTTCGCTTCAAAGGGGGAAATGGCTGCAGAGGAAGCAGGCTTAAGGGAGAAGTGAGGCTCGTCCAAGAAGGGCCCAAAGGGCTGGCTTAGGAAGTGGGGGATCCCCCCTCCCTCTCCTGACCCCTGCCCATTTGGGATGGGGTAGAGAGACGTCTTCCTCAGGTGTGGGCTGCAGAGATGATGGCTGAGGTCCAACTCTGCCAATCTGGGATTCCACGAAGGAAGGTCAGGGGACCTTGGATTGAGAGCAAGACAGGATGGGAGAGGCCAGCAAAGTGTTGGGGTGAGCACAGGGCTGGTTCTCATGTCTGGATTTGCAGAGAACTATGTCCCCTGGAGAAAAGGCTTCCGCTGCTCTGGCCAGGGGACTACTTGTCAGCTGTGTTGTAGAGAGGATTCCCGTTCAGGCATGGGGAAGCCACTCCAGCACCCGGCCTCAGCTGCCTTCTCACCCTGGGCACTCCCTTCCTCCGGACCTGGGGCCTTCTCGTCTTTTCCCACTGTAACCTTCATTTTGGGGAAGGAGGCAGGCCAGTGAGCCATCATACCTTTCCCAGCTTTTCTTCTGACTCTATTAACGTTGTCATAACCTCTGTCCCCCCTTCTCATGCTGGAGCAATCTCAAACTCCCTCCCCCCAGGGACTGTCTTTCTTCTTGCTTGTATTTGGAACTGAAAAATTGCTTAATAAATGCTTGGCGACTTGATCTCATTGCTTGGGGTTTCAGTTTCCTCCTTTTAAAAATAAGGAGATGAGATAAGCTCCTCTCTGAAGTCACTTCTACCTCTGACAGGCAATCCCAGAGCTAAAGGGATGTCCCAGGCCATCAGACCCAATCCCTTAACTCCAAAAGGAGGAAACTGAAAGGGGGTTAGACCAGATGACCCCCCAGTTCCCCGACATATGCAAATCTTCAATCTCATGATCCTCCTGCTCCCTTTTCACTGGGCCATGCTATCCTTGTGAAAGGGGTCAGAGCCAATGACCTCTAAGGGCCCGTCCAGCCTGGTTTGCCATGATCCAATGGGTCCTGAAGGAGTGAAGTGATTCCTCCAAGCCTGAACAGGCATCCTTTCTACAACATTCCTGATCAGTAGTCACTCTTGTAGCCTTTGTCTGAAATTCTCTGAGTGATGAGTAACTAACTCTTGCCTCATAAGTCAGTTCATTCCACTTTGTTACCAGCTCTAACATTCCATGTTCTAAGGGCCTGCCTAGTCTTGCCACTTCATTTTCTAGAAGCAGCTGGATGTCACAGTGGATAGAGTGTGGTGGTCCTGGAGGCAGGAAGCCCTGAGTTCAAATCCAGCCTCAGATACTTACAAGCTGTGTGACCCTGGGTGAGTCACCTGCAGTCTGCCTCAGTTCTCTCATCTGTAACATCCCAGGGCTGTTTTGAAGATCACATAAGTTAATGTTTGTAAAATGCCATATGAATACAAGCTATCATTATTATTTTCTAAAGGCCCTCCTAGCTCTGACATTCTATGACTTCAGCCCATACACAACATACCTTCCCTTCCACAGCTAACTGTATTCCAAATCTCCTATAATTGTAGTCAACCCTCCAGCTAAGCTTTATATCTTCGGAGGATCAGTGTAAAAACTCACAAAGTGTTGGCTTCCAAATTATGCCATTCTGGAGAGACATAATGCCTTGCTTTGATCTAACTTAATCCCTTCCCCATAATAGCTCCAAGTACCCCACAAGGGATCTCCATTACAAAGATCACAGGACTCCGGAATCTCTGAGTGGGAAGGGTCTTCCAAGGCCAGCTGGCCTGGTCCATACCTGAATGAGAATCCTCTCTACATCCTAGCAAGCAGTCAGCCAGCCTTCCTTTGAGGAGAGACCTTCTGCCCCCGAGGCAGCGGGCTCCACCTTGGCAGAGCCCTAATCCATAGGAAGCCTACCTCGACATTGGCTCAACGTCTGCTTCTCAACAATTCCCATTCGTTACTTCTAGTGTTTTGGGGGGCTGCTTTTAAAGAATCTGTCTTCTACTTCATTTATTGTTTTTCAGTAATTTCAGTTGTCTGACTGACCCCATTGGAGGTTTTCTTGGCAAAGATACTGGAGTGGTTTACCATTTCCTTCTACAGCTCATTTTACAGGTGAGGAAATTGAGGCAAACAGGGTGAAGTGACTTGCCCAGGGTCACCCAGCTAGTAAGTGTCTGATGATAGATTTGAACTCAGGTCTCCCTCACTCTAGGCGCAGGGCTCTATCCATTGAATCACCTAACTGCTTCCTTTTACCCTGTAGCCTTTCACATACTTGAAAAAAACTTTCATGTGTCCCCTAAATCTTCTCTCCTCCAAGCTAAGCACCCCCAGTTCCCTTAATTAATTTGCATAAGGCACAATCTTGTGGCAGCTAGGTGGTGCAGTGGATAGAGAGCACTGGCCCTGAAGTTGGAAGGACCTGAGCTCAAATCTCACCTCAGATACTTACTAGCTGTGTAACCCTGGGCAAGTCACTTAACCCTAATTGCCTTAAACATCCAGACTGCGCGCGCACGCGTGTGTGTGTGTGTGTGTGTGTGTGTGTGTGTGTGTGTGTGTGTGTGTGTGTGTGTGTGTGTGTATCTTACTCCACTGGACCCAGATGGCTCTGGAGGAAAGAGTAAGATTGATGACCTTTCCACAGCCCTCCCCGCCCCCACTTGAATCCAATTCAGTGCAAGTCATGACATCTGCTCAATGTTACTGTCCTCTTGGAGAACAAAGGACAAGCAACAGCAATAAGGCACATTTTTCACAGTCCTGACAGAATGTAAACTCCTCGTGGGCAGGGATCATTTCATTCTCTCTTTGTTTCTACAGTGCCCAGAACAGTGTCCAGTATAGCCAGGGCTTAATAAATGCTCATTGATTAATCAGTTCTGGCCCTCTTCCCCTGAACAAGTCTATTTGAATTTGTTTTTCTTACAAGGAATCCCTCTCTGAATCTACCCTCCCTCTTATCCTCTCTCCTCTCTCCCAGTTTGCTGGTTTCCCTATTGAGTGGAATGTATTTCTATACTAAATTCTATGCGTGTGTGTGTGTGTGTGTGTGTGTGTGTGTGTGTGTTCATTCCCCCTCCTCCATCTGAAGGTCAAACTGAAGCCCAGAGAGATTGAAGGGTACCTACTCTGACCTAGTTAGTAGCAGACAAAGAAGGAAACCCCGGGGTTCTTTGGCTTTATTCTTTCTTCATTAGAATTTTTTTTTTTTTGCATGGGGCAATGAGGGTTAAGTGACTTGCCCAGGGTCACACTAGTAAATGTCAAGTGTCTGAGGTCGAATTTGAACTCAGGTCCTCCTGAATTCAGGGCTGGTGCTTTATCTACTGTGCCACCTAGCTGCCCCTCTTCATTAGAATTTAAGTTCTCTGAGGGACCAACTTTCTTTTTGCTTGTATCTATATTATCCCCAGGTCTTAACAGTGCCTGGCACATAAGTACTTAACAAATCTTATTTCCTTTTCATTCCTCCTTCCTTCCTTCCTTCCTTCCTTCCTTCCTTCCTTCCTTCCTTCCTTCCTTCCTTCCTTCCTTCCTTCTTTCCTTCCTTCCTCCCTCCTTTCCTTCTTTCCACCCTCCCTCTCTCCATGTGTCTTTGTATGAATCACTTAATGTCTCTCAGCCTCAATTTCCTTATCTATAAAATAGGGTCAAACTAACACCTATCTCTCAAGCATGGTGAGCATCTGATGAGATAATATAAGCAAAGTGATTTTCAAACCTTAAAATGCTATAGAAATGCTAGTTATTATTATAATATTACTTAAAACCCTTCATAGTCTGGCTTCAACCTAGCTTTCCAGGCTGATTTCACATGACTTCCCCTTGGAGATATTCCATCTAAGCAGAGTTCATCAGAAGCATAATATGTTTTCATTTCAGTCCCTGATTTTAACTCCATGTGAATCTTATATTTCTTGTAAACAACATATTATTGGATTCTATTTTCTAATCCATTCTGTTATCTTCTTTCACTTTATTGGTGGGTTCTTCCCATTAGCATTCATGATTGTTTAACTATATATTTCCCTTATTCCATTCTTTTATTTTTTCCCTTCTCTGATCTTCTCTTTACAAAGAAGAAAAGGATGGTGAGAGAAGAAATATGTTCATTAATGATGACCCATACACTAGATACAATTTACCTCTCTTCCCTTAACCCTCTCCTCTTCGGTCACCCTGACCCCAGTCACAGGTTCTTACCTTTTCTTTCTCTGTTACACCTTCCCTTTCACAATCCACTCTCTGAGACTGGAGCTTGTTTTGCTTTATGACTAATCATTTTCTGAAACTACCCTCTCTCTTCTCCTACTCTCTCTTCTCCCAATTTCCTCCGGTTTTCCTGTTGTTTTGAATGTATTTCTACACTCAACTCGGTGTGTTTATTCTCTTCCCATTTGCCGGCTTCAGATGAAAATGAGGTTTCAGTAACACCCACTTCCAGTCTCGTTTTTATTATTTGTTCCATCTTCTACCCAAACACCCAGATTCTGAGGCAGTTTCCCCCATCCTTCCTCCTTTACTCTTCCTTAGTGTATCCCTTTCCCCTCCCCCTTTTCTTTCTTCTTTTAAGATCATCGAAACATAACAAAACCACCCCTGGGCCCTTTAACTCCTTCTATGACCCTTGAAAATATTAGAGTTGTGAGGAGACATCTATTTTTAAACTCTTTTTAGAAAGTAAATACTTACAGTTTTCAAACGTATTTATCTGTTATATTTCTCTTGACTCCAGTGGTTTGCACGTCTAAGTTTACTCCAATCTGATCTTTTCTTCAGGAATGCTTGGAAGTCCTCGATTTCATTCAAGATCCTCCCTGCCTCCCTCAAGTACTTAGTTGTGTTGACTGGCTTATTTCTGGCTGTAAACTTGTATGTTTTGCCTTTTGGAATATCGTGTTCCAATGGCAGTGGCTTCCAAATCCTGGCCATTTCTGAATGCTTACAATATTTTTGCTTTGACATGGAAATTCTGGATTTTACCATGATGTTCTTGGGAGTTTTCATTTTGGGGTTTCTTAGAGCCCAAGCCTCTTAGCTCTCCTCCTTCTTACCCAACTGCTTTGCAGGATAAGGTGCCAACTCCTTAGCTTGCCATTCTTTTTTTTTCTTTTAGTGAGGCAATTGGGGTTAAGTGACTTGCCCAGGGTCACATAGCTAGTAAGTGTTAAGTGTCTGAGGCCATATTTGAACTCAGGTCCTCTTGACTCCAGGGCCGGTGCTCTATCCACTGTGCCACCTAGCTGTCCCTAGCTTGCCATTCTTAACCTGCCTCTCTAGCCCACTGTATCTGGCCAGCCCCAGTCTCTGCCCTCTGGCCTTTGGATTGGCAGCCAGCCTTCCTGTCACTGTCCCTTCTGTGTAGGCAAGTATTTAACAATCAGCTCTCTGATAGATAACAACTTACCACATCATTCACTTTTAAGTTCACTCCGCATTAGTAACATTTTCTCTTTCACTTTCTTACGTCTAGATGAATAAAAAACAATAAATAAACCCTGCTTTGTAGCATCTGTTGATTTCCAAAGTGTAAGTGATCAACACTGAAAATTTAACTATCCACTCTTGTGAGCCAGTTGGAACTGGCTGGATCCAGCCTCTGGCTGGGGAACCTTGTCATCTGACCACCTCTAATCAATAGTGCCATTGAGACTGTAAAAGGCTTGTCAATGATTTTCCTATCCCTTCAGTCATCATCCCTGTGACTTCCCAAGCCTGAAAACCCCTCCCAGGCCCCCAAAGCATTATAAAATCCTGGAGGGCTGGAAATGTCACCCGTCTGTATTTATAACCCCAGTGCTTACCATGTGGCCTCCCATCGTACCCAACAAACTCCATTTCATCCCTTCATTAGAGAGCTCACATGACTCTGGTGAAATCGATCTGCTTGTAGTTGCCCAAACACATGCCGTGGTATTCTGTCTCTAGACCCTTGGTCACGCTGTTCCTTAGGCCTGGAACGTCACCCTGCTACCACTTCTGCCAGATGAAATCTTTCCCAACCTTCAAGGCTCTGCCACATCCCCCTGGTAACCACCTTGGAGCCCCCATCCAGGAATGAATCCTCTCTGTGGCTGGCGTTTTGAACCTCATGCCCTTCCTTGGTCAAGCTTGTTGTTGCCAGGATTTGTTTCTATAACTTATTTGGCTCCTACCAGAAGGGGAAGTCTTTGATAGGAGGAAGAAGTCTTACTCCGTTTCCCTGTGACCTCCAGCTTTGGGCTTTATAATCAGTGTCTGTTGAATTGAATTGGGTAAGCTCTGTGACAATAACCTAAGAGGAAAGAATGCTGGAGGTGGAGTCAGGAAGACCGGCTTCCTGCTGTCTCTTACACTTCCAACCCAAAGCAATGCATCGCCAGCCTTCTTTGTGCCAGTCTGGAATAGGGAAAGGACCAGGCTCGGCGTCAAGAAGCCTTGCCTTCAAATCCTGCCTCAAACATGCATTATCTGTGTGACCCTGGGAGAGTCATTTAACCTCTGCCTCAGTTTCCCCATCTGCAAAATGGGAATAAAAATAGCACCTACCTCCCAGGGCTGTTGTGAAAATCAAATAAGATCACATATAGAAACTGATTAGCACAGTGCTTGGCACATTGTAGCTGTATACATGTTTGGGGTTTTCTTTTTCTTTCTTCTCTCCTCCTTCTCTCCCACCCTCCCTCCTTCCTTCTTTCCTTCCTTCCTTCCTCCCTCTCTCTCTTTTTCTTTTTCTTTCTTCTCTTCTATATCAAGTCGACCCATTTGTCTGGAATGGAGAATACATTAGGATGAACACTATGTGCAATGAACCTGGGAAGCTCAGTTGGAGCCAGGTTGAATGACCAGTCTTGCACTTCTAGAAGATTACTTTAGAGGATGGTATGGAAGACCATCTGTCAATCAATCAGTAAACATTTATTAAGCACCTACTAATATAATAATACAATAAATGTAATATAATATAATATAACATGAGTGCTGAAAGGGACCTCAAGGGCCCTGGGTCCAACACCCCCATTTTATGGAGGAAGACACGAAACTCTTGAATATCCAATGATTTGCCCATGATCACACAGCTAAGTGTCTGAGGTCAGATTTGAACTCAGGCCCTCATGACTCCCAATCCTCTCTCTTGCAGTGAAGCTGAGCCTCCTCTCCCCACAGGGTCACTGCCTCTGACTGGCATCCCCAGCAGCTCTTGGGGCCCTGCTCCGGCCTTCCCAGCACACGGCTGGCATGTGTCCAGTGAGCTGGAGGGGTGAGAGGCTTCCTTCTGTGCAGGCATTCAGAACGTGTCAGATGTTTTAAATTCCAGCCCGTCCCTCTAACCTTAGTGAGTGATAACATCTCACAGACAACGACTTCCTGCACTCAGGGTCCCTGAGGTTGGTTAGGAATCCTTTCTCTCTTCTCCTTGCTGCCCTGGCACACCCATATGAAGACAAGGAACAGGAGCAAAGAAGGCAAATGAAATCGTTCCCTTTTCAGTATGGCCAGGAAAGGCAGGCCAAGTCCAGTATTTATAGAGTAGGGAAGAAACCAAATGAAACGATTGTCTCTAGAAGCATAGCCAGTGGAGGGGCCTACTCCTGCCTTCACCACCAGCTCATTCAGCTGCACGAAAGAGAGCTTGGGAGTCAGGAAGCTGGGGTTGCTAGCTGTGTGACCCTAGACAAGTCATTTAACTCATCTGGCCTCAGTGTCCTCATTTATAAAATCTCTAAAATAATACTTACTATCAACCTCGAAGTGTTGTATGGCAAAGAGTACTTTGAAAATGAGAGTGTGGACTAATAATGTTTATTTTTTGTGCCTTGCCTTCTCCTCCATAAAATGGGTAGATTTCTGTTTTATAGACTTTAGTGCTAGACCATTTATTCTGACACTGTCATCATACTGAGAAGCAAATGAAGGTCAGAGTCACCTGGACTTTGTTGTCTTTGATTCAAATACTAAGGGATCTTCCCTGATTTCAAAAAGTCCAAGGGGGGTGCGGGGTGGGTTAGGGAATGGATAGAGGAGAGGAGCAAAGAGCTTGAGGGCCTTAAGGATGTTGTTGATGATAACCTGGGCCATTGAGGGAAGGTAAAATTGAGTTTGGTTTGCTCTGTTTAATAAGGCAGGGAAATGTGAAATACCTCATTGATACAGATCTGCCCAAAGGCATCCCCATTTTAGAGATAAGTAACAGAGGCCCAGAGAGGTCCACAGGCAGCCATTCCTCCAATCTGGGCATGAGTTTGCTCATCTACTAAATGAGGAGGCTGAACTAGAATTCTTAGCTTCTTAAACTGTGGGTCACAACGCCATATGGGGTTGCATAACTGAATGTGGGAGTCAATAAAAATTTGGCAACAGTAAAAGCTTACCTATACCTATTTTATATATCTATGCGCCAGGGTCAAGGAAAAATTTCTCTAGCGAAGAGGGGTCGAGGGTGGAAAAAGTTTAAGAAGCCCTGGACTAGATAATGTTAAAGTAAATCTCTTCCTCTCTCTGGGTATTGGCTTCCCTCCCATTAAAAGAGACCTGATGACACCTGTGATGTTTACCTGGAAAGACTTAATGAGGTTTGATAGATAGATAGATAGATAGATAGATAGATAGATAGATAGATAGATAGATAGATACACACACATATATGTATATACATATATATATATACATACATATATAATTGTTTTGTATACTACAGATCACAAACAAACAAAAGGCATTATCTCACTGTGTGGTTGCCTTGTGCTGTAAGGCACCTCATTTTTTACATGAGAAAACTGAGGGCCTGGGGGTAGGAGTTGCTGGGCCAAGGCCAGTGGATAATAACATCATAGGACTGGATAGATGGAGCTGAAAGGAATGTCAGGGACCATTTAATCTAACCATTTTGCAGATGGGGAAACTTCAAACCAGAGAGGTGACGTGTTTTGCCCAGAGTAAGAACTTGGGCATGACTCAGCAAACATGCAAATTCTTCAAGGTAAGGGATTGCTTCATTTTAGTCCTACTATGTGCAGTCAATGTTGATTGATTGAGGGCTCCCTGTGCTAGCCACTGGGATATGAAATGATAAATGGTGAAGTCCCTGCCTTCAAAGTCAAGTCAACAAACATTTATGAAGCACCTACTATGTGCAGACACTGTGCTAAGCACTTATCCAAACTCTTCATCCTGTTGGTTCTGTTCAAGCTTTTTACAATGAGGATCTCATGTTCTTTGCCAATCTGGTTTCACATGATTTCCTCTTAGACACTTTCTGTTTCATTCAAAGAGATCTATTTTTGTTCCCTAAATCAGACATCCCACCTTCCATCTCTGCCTTAGTACTGACTATCCTCAATGCTAGCCATCAACTCCTTCCTCATTTCAGTTTTCCCAGCTTCTAGCAGGGCTCAGATCAGTGCTTGCCTCTGCCCCCCCACCCAGAGCTTTTCCTGATCCATTCCTCCCCACCCCCTCCTCTTTCCCTCTTAAAATGATTTCGCATTACTTCAAATGTTCCTTATGTATCTTAGTCCATATCTCTGTAGTATTCCTCCAATCAAATGTAAGCCTCTTGATAGCAGGGACTTATTTCCTTTTTTTGTCTTTATATCTCTGACACATTACCTGGCACATAGTGGGTACTTAATAAATGATGGATTGGATTAAATTAAAGTGAATCGAACAATAGGATCTGGGGAAATAACATGTAAACAAAAAAAAGGATACTTTTTTTTTTTAAAGAGAAAACTCTAGACCACAGGATATCAGAGCTGGGGAGGGACCTCAGGGATACTTTACGCCAATTCTCTCATTTCACAGATGGGGAAACTGAGGCTGAGGGAGGTAAGGTGATTTGCCCAAGGTCATTTAGTACTTCTATTTGAGGATTTGGAAAGACGGCAAAGGGATATCGATCCGGGCCAGTTCCTATCGTGGCTGACCTTTGGGTGGCTTCAGGGCAGGGTTGCAATGCTTCTAGAGGGTTGACCCCCCAAGATTCTCAGGCAAGTTTAACAGCCTGGAGCTCCTGCTCTCTGATCTCCATCCTTTCTAAAAGAAAGACTATGTTGGGCTAGAAGGGCAAGGCCAAATGCCCTTTGGTGCAGTCCTACCCTGAAGTCGGGAGTCTGGATGTTCCTATTAGTGGAAGGTGAGGTGGGACTCCATTCAAAGCTGGCATAGGACTCACAGGACTCTTCCTAATAAATAAAGCCAAACCAGCTTTTTATTGCAGTTTTCTACAAAGCTTTTCCAGTCTCAACTGGTCTGCATAAGCTTGTCTTAAAGGGCCAACTCCCCATACTCAAGTTAGCCAGGATGGAGTCATGCTCAGCCTATTCATTCATTTATTTCTCTGTGTCAGTGTAGTCTGGGGACTTTCAGCACCGCCCCCTGCAAGCTACACCCAACTTCTCATTAAACTTTGGGTCAGCATCTATTCAAAGTCTCTCCAATGATCCTTTATTAACCAGACCCAGCCAGATGACACAGGAGTTCAAAGCAAACACACACACACACCATTTAATAGAACAAAAGCTGACAGTTTTCAGTACCCTTGGTCACAGGTCTACTTCCCATGACCAATAGGAACATAGTGAGTGAGCTCCCTAGTCCATCCCCACTGTACCACCTTGCTAAGAAGCCCACACACAACCTTGTGGATAATGTAGTCCATAGACATTCAATGGAGGAGGGGCTTCTTAGAAAAATTAGAGTGGGGGTGGCTAGGTGGTGCAATGGATAGAGCACCGGCCCTGGAGTCAGGAGGTCCTGAGTTCAAATCCGGCCTCAGACACTTAACACTTACTAGCTGTGTGACCCTGGGCAAGTCACTTAACCCCAATTGCCTCACTAAAAACCAAAACAAAACAAAACCAAAAAAAAGAAAAATTAGAGTGTCTTCTACATCCATAGCATTGTGTGAGACTAGACAAAAAAAAAAGTGCTGGTGCCTGCCCTCAAGCTGCTTACAATCAACTTACAGAGACAAGGCATGAGCATATAACCTTATATCTCTATCTAAAAATTCTTCCACTCCTATAAAAGATATCTTGTATACAAAATTATAAATTTAAACAAAATTAAATTATTATTAAAATTATAAATATTATTACAAAATTTTAAAAAATAGATTGCTATACAAAATATCTTGTATTGCTACACAAGGCCATGCTTCAGGGGATGTCCCAGAGTGTATTCTAAGTGGCCCCAACAACTGCTCCCATTTTTATAGGATGTTCAGCTTATAGCAGGCTTCTCTCCCAACCTCTTGTGGGGCAGCTAGCATTATTAACATTCCTGTTTTACCAATCACAGAATCTTACCATTGAAAGGAGCCTCATAGGCCATCCAAGAATGGGCTTGTTTTGCTTTGTGCATTCCCAGAGGGCTCTGCACATAGTGATAGATTTTTTCATTCATTTATTGATGGTAGAGCTCACAGAATGGGGCCCCTTTGTCTTCCAGTAGCCTCACCTTATCCAGAGACCCACAGGATCACCCTTCTCAACAGGGCAAGCTAAAGACCCCTGAACCTTGCCATTGGTCCTGCAGCTTTCTTCTCTATAGTGTGCTGCTCCTTTAATTAAAATGACTACCTGAGAGACAGTCAACGTTTATTAGAGACCTATTATGTTTCCGGCACTGTGCTAAGCACTAGGGATACAAAGAATGACTAAATAAATAATTAAATAAGTTAAAAAGTGGCCCTTTCCCGGGGCAGCTAGGTGGCACAGTGGATAGAGCACCGGCCCTGGAGTCAGGAGTACCTGGGTTCAAATCCGGCCTCAGACACTTAACACTTACTTGGGCAAGTCACTTAACCCCAATTGCCTCACTAAAAAAAAAACCAACAACAACAAAAAAAGCGGCCCTTTCCAAACCCTGCCCCACCCCCCACCCCCAGACTTGGGAGACAACATGCAAATAATTATGTAAAAACAAGATAAATAAATTGGAGAAAATCAATGGAGGGAACACACTAGCACTAAGGGGCATAGGGAAATTCTTGTAGAAGGTAGGATTTTTAGCCAGGAGGTAGAGCTGAGAAGAGAAAGAATGCCAGGCATGGGGAGCAGCCCAAGAAAACTCCCAGAGTCAGAAGGTGGAGTCCTGTTTGAGGTAGAGCAAGGAAGCTGGTGTCACTGGATCCCACAGCATGTGGGGGATTAAGATGCAAGAAGACTAGAAAGGTAGGAGGTGGCCAGGTGATAAAGGCTTTCAAAGCCAAACAGCATTTTCTATTTGATCCTAGAAGTAATAGGGAGCCACTAGAGTTTGTTGAATTGGGGGAGGGTGACACAGGCTGCTGAATAATGGAAGTACTGCAGAGAGTAGAGACTAGAGGCTGGCAGACCTCCCTCCCTCCCCCGCCCCCAGTTACTTTGATAATCCCAGAATGAGGAGATAAGAGCCTGCACTGGTTATGTGTGTGTGTGTGTGTGTGTGTGTGT
Organism: Dromiciops gliroides; assembly: GCF_019393635.1. Classification (NCBI taxonomy): domain Eukaryota; kingdom Metazoa; phylum Chordata; class Mammalia; order Microbiotheria; family Microbiotheriidae; genus Dromiciops; species Dromiciops gliroides. Next base: position 679,966,120 of record NC_057862.1, on the reverse strand, counting down.
GTGTGTGTGTGTGTGTGTGTGTGTGTGTGTGTGTGTATGCTTGCTCAAAAGTGTAAGAGAAGAGAAGGGGCTATGTTTAAGAGACATTACAAAGATAAAATCAGTAGACTTTTGCAGCTGATTAAATATGGCGGTGGTGGTGAAAGAAAGGAGGTGGGGAGATCCTGGGTTGTGAGCCTGCGTGATGGGCAGGATGGTCTTCATAGTAATGGGGAAGTGAGGAAGATGGGAAGGGTTAAAGGAAGAGATAATAAGTTCAGTCTTGGACATGTTGAGTTTTGGATATCTACAAGACATGTAGCTTGAGGTATCCAAGAGGCAGTCAGGAATGTGAGTGTGGAAACGATTGCAATATTCCAGGCCAGAGGTGATGAAGACCTGGACTGGAGTGAATGGAGAAAGATGGATATTGGGGGGCAGGATGGACCCTATTTGACAGCTTTTTCACCATGGGGGCATGAGGGAGAGGGAAGAGTGGGTTGAGGATGAGTCTGAGGTTGTGAACCTCAGGATCTGGGAGGATGGTGAGGCCCCAGACTACCCCAGGTTTCCTCTACAAAGAACATCTAATATCACCTTCCACACCGTTCCTTTGCCTTATAAGGTGACGTGATCAAAGTCAAACAAAGACACCTGGTGTTCCATAGGAGGTGTAATTTGCCTCAAATAGCCATGTAAGGAGATAGGTGTGATTAACGTCAGTAGAAGCCCAACAGTTGAAAAGTCTTCCCCTCCTCCCCCCCCCCAAAAAAAAAGAAAAAAGGGGAAAACGAGCCCCTTGGATGAGATGAAGAAATCCCTGCAGCTGGGAAGCCCACTGGGTCGTGGAGTCGTCCCCTTCTCAAGTCCCCAGAGTAGCCTGGTGCTACCCTGCCCTCCTCAGCCTCTTCTCCTCCCTTTGCTTTATAACTCAGGCTTTAGCTCCAGAATTTCCAGGGCAAATCATATGACTTAAGTCACTATTATCTCCCACCAGGGTTTAGGATAACAAGGAAAGGCAAGCTCTGATGTAACTCTGTAATTAGATGCCAGGGCCCATTTGCAAAGGGAACTCACCTTTCCGGTTTGGGGGGCCTGGGAAATGGTGAATGAGGTACTGGGGCAGCATGGGTCCTGGGTGAGATTGTGGCTGTGTCTCTGTTCAAGGAGCCTCCGCCCTAACCCCCCAGTATGGCACCTGCTGATGCCATCCTGGCCACAGGCTGACATCCATCCTTCCAAACCTCAAGGCTTCCTGCCTGCCCTACACATGCCCATCTCCTTGTCCTATATCTCATAATAGCATGTTCAGAGACTTGACTATGCACAGGCATTCTCCCCAAATAGATTGTAAGCTTCTCGAGGACAAGAACTATTTTGCCTCTTTTTGTATCTTTGGTACTTAGCACACAGCAGGGCACATAGTAGGTGCTTAATAAATGCTTATTGACTGGCTGGCATTTATCTAACTGTACATGCAATTTATTTTTATTTTTATTTTTTTACTTTTTTTTTTTACATGCAATTTATAATGGCAAAAACTTGGAAATCACCCAAACGTCCAACTTTAACCAAATGTCTTAGTACTCTATTACAGTTTAAAAAGACCAAGAGTTAGCAGAGAATGAAGAGTTCATGTAATATGGCCCCCTCCTTGTACAAATGGGGGAATTAAGGTACAGAAAAGGGAAGTGATTTGCTCACAGTTATATAAAGTTCTTTGTAGATCTTAAAGCACTCCATGATAACGTTAGCTATTATTAGTATTATGAGGGGGTGCCTGTTAATTTGTGGAATGGCTAAACAAAGTGTGGTATGTGAATATAATGGAATTATTGTGTAGTAAGTTAAGCAGAAAGGAGCAGTATCAGTAAAACCTGGAAAGATTTGTATGAACAAGATACACCCACATATATCTATATGGATGTATATACACACACACAGAGACTGGTATTAATATGTCTCTAGATCTATGTCAGTCTCTTTCAATATACACACACACACATATGGATATACACAGATGCACACATATGTACATTTATGCACATGTGTGTCTATATGAACACACATGTATCCACGCACATAACCACATATATATGGGTACACAGAAATGGATGTACATTCATGCACATGTCTATATACATGTGTACATACACATGACAGCATACATCCGCATGTGGATACACACGTGCCTGGATGCACATACATATGTGTGTATGTGTATATATACATGTATAATTATATACACATATATATGACCAATGAAGGAATATGTTTTGCTTGACCATGCATATTTTTTCTTTTTTCTTTCTTTTTTTCTTGCTTCAGTGACAGGTAGGAGGGAAAGTGAATCAATTTTTGTTCAACAAAAAAGAAAACTAATTTTAAGCAAAAAAGAAGAAGGAGAAATGGAGAAATGGAGGGGTGTAAATTATATTTAATGTGCACAGCCTTGTAGGCCCAGTGCTTGGTGCAGTGCTTGGCACACCATGGGCACTTAATAAATATTTATGATCCATTGATCGACCATAGAATCTTGGTAGGGTAAAAGAATACCAGGTTTGAATGCTGACTTCACCACTTGCTATCTGTGGAACCTAGGGAGTCACTCGCTTTGAGCCTCGATGTCCTTGTCTGTAAAATGGGGGGAATGAGCTAGATGAGCTCTCAGGTCTCTTGAAGACCAAGATCACATTAAAATGACACTTCAGTTTCCCAGGAAAGAGCTGAGGGAGTTAGAAGAGACACTGCAGCTCCACCAGTCCACCCCGCTGAACTTTTCCAAGGACAGGTTGCATCAGACGGCCTCCGAGGTCCTGTGAGATGCTGTGATAGAGAGGATGAGAGTGAGACTCAGGCCAAATATCAAGTTAGGGGCAGAGCAAGTAAGACAAGATCAGCATCTTCCTTAGGACCTTTGTAGATGTGGGCTGGACTGGTGTGATGGAGAGAGACAACCTTCATCAGGAAGTCAGACTCACATCCCACTTCTGACAAATGCCTGTGGTGTGACCACATCGAGCCTTCACCTCTGCCTCCTGGATGCCTGGCTTCCTCCCAGACTCAGCTGTGTCTCACCTTCTCAGGTGGCCTTCCCTGTGCCCCAACCCCCAGAGGCCACAGTCTTCCTTCCAAAAAGTCCACCCTTCACCCTGCATCAATCTCTAATGATTAGAGTATGGTCTCCCCCCACTAGAATGTCACTTCCCATGAGGTCAGGGATTGTCCTTTTCATTTCTTTGTGCTGGTCACAGTGTCTGGCACATTGTTGTTTGTCCTTCCTTTGGAAGAGGACTGATGACATTACCACTCATGGTGGACTTGCGCAAAGTCCTAGCACACAGTAGGGGCCCCAGACAACTTGTAAAGTTAAGAAACCAGAAGAGAGCTTCCGGGGGAGCAAGTTCCCCACTGCAGTGAGATCACAGGTCTGACGGCAGCCCCCAAAACAAAGAAATAAACTAACAAAACACCCAAGTGTTTGTGTTAGATGCACTTTAGCTGTCACTGACATCACAGATGGGAGACATGCCAGGAGTCTCTTCTTCCACTGTTCCAAAGGCAGGAAGGTGATGTTGAAAGTGAAAATTCATGCCCAAAGGGCTATAGAACTGTGCAAACCCTTTGATCCAGCAATATCACTGCTAGGTTTATATCCTAAAGATATCCCCCAAAGAGAAAAAGACCTATCTGTACAAAAATATTTCTAGCAGCTCTTTTTGTGGTGGCTAAGGATTGGAAATCAAAGGAATGCCCAGCAATTGAGGAATGGCTAAACAAGCTGTGGTATATGATGGTGATGGAATATTTTTGTGCTATAAGAAATGACAAGCAGGATGATTTCAGAAAGGACTGGAAAGACTTGTATGAACTGATGTACAGTGAAGTGAGCAGAACCAGGAGAATGTTGTGCACAGAGGCAGCAATATTGTTTGATGAAGAACTTCGAATGACAACTATTCTCAGCATTACAACGATCCAAGATAATCCCAAAGGACTAATGATGAAGCACACTATCCACCTCCAAAGAAAGAACTGATAAAGATGGAATAGACTGAAGCAGACTAGTTTTCACTTTCTTTCATTTTTTCTTTTATTCAAGTTTTCTTGTACAAAATGACTAACATTATAATATTTTACATAATCATACTTGTATAACCCATATCTGATTGCCTGTCACCTCAGGGAGGGGGGAAGGCAGGGAGGGAACTCAAAACTGTAAATAAAAATGTTTACTACATTTAAAAAAAAGAAAGTGAAAACTCAGAGAGAGGAGCCACCAGGAGTCTGCAGTGGGGAGGATCAACTTTGGGGCTTCCTTCTCGGGTTAGGGGTGCTCTGGCTGGCTTGCTGAATTCCCCCTATCTCAGAAGCACAGGCAAAGTTGCCTCAGCTCGTCAGCTGCAGCCCCTGCACAGCTGGGCATCTCTGCATCTGGCTCTGGCCATCTCCCATCTCCAGCTGCCACAGGGCAGGGAGGAGTGTCGGCAGCCACCAGATGTGGCAAGGAGAGATAAGGGGCCCCCACCCCCTGTGTGCCTGGCCTGCCAGATCAGCCTTCTCTGCAGATGGGGATGGGGGGTGAAGGGGGGCAGGGGATAAAGTGGGACAAATATAACCAAACTAAAAACAGAGAAAGAGAGGGAGGCAAAGAGAAAGACAGAAAGGGGTTTCCTTTGGATAAAGGATGAAGTCTGTAAAAGAGGTGGTATTGGCTAGTGGGAAGTATGGACAAGGAATGCTCATTGAAGAAGTGAAGGACTAGATCATCTGCAAACAGAAGAGAAGATAGCTCTTTCCTGTGCCTTAGATTCTTCACCTAAAAAATGAGGAATTTTAATTGAGTGATTTCTAAGATTTCTTCCATTACTAATATGCGTGTATATGCATATACGCACATATAAATACACATACACACATATACATCTATACATATATAAACATGTGGGGGGAGAGAAGGAGAGAGTGAGAGCGGGAGCAAGAGAGAGAGAGCGAGAGAGAGCAAGAGAAAGAGAGCAAGAGAGAGCGACAGAGAGAGAGCAAGAGAGAGAGAGCGCAAGAGAGAGAGAGCGAGAGAGAGAGAGAGCAAGAGAGAGAGAGAGAGAGCAAGAGAGAGAGAGAGCAAGAGAGAGAGAGAGAGCAAGAGAGAGAGAGAGAGCGAGAGCAAGAGAAAGAGAGAGCGAGAGCAAGAGAAAGAGAGAGAGAGCAAGAGAGAGAGAGAGAGCAAGAGAGAGAGAGAGAGCGAGAGCAAGAGAGAGAGAGAGAGCAAGAGAGAGAGAGCAAGAGAGAGAGAGAGAGCAAGAGAGAGAGAGAGAGTGAGAGAGAGCAAGAGAGAGAGAGCAAGAGAGAGAGAGAGCGAGAGAGAGAGAGAGAGAGAGAGAGAGAGAGAGAGAGAGAGAGAGAGAGAGAGAGTGCTAGATGGTACAATGGATAGAGTGCTGGTCCTGGAGTCAGGAGGACCTGAGTTCAGATCCAACCTCAGACACTTACCAGCTATGTGACCCTGGCCAAGTCACTTAACATCATTTACCTCAGTTTCCTTATCTGTAAAGTGAGCTGGAGAAGGAATAATATCTTTACCAAGAAAACCCCAAATGGGGTCACAAAGAGCTAGACACAACTGAAACAACACAACAATATATATGTCTATACAAATACACATGTGCATACATATAGATATATGCCATATATCTACTCATATGGACACATATTCATATGCCTGTTTCATATATTGATTCACATACAATAATCACATAGGTAATAAATGCCATCTAGCTAATATCCTAACACTACAATGTCTAATATGACATCACAGCCTCCCCCATTAGATTATAAGTGCCAAAAGACTTCAGAGGAATTAGAAATCGCTTTGTGGCCGAGTAATCAGGGAAGGTTTCATGGAAGAGGGTGGCCTTCCATGCTGGATTGGCATTTGGAAAGGCAGAGAGAGGAGTGGAGGGGATTGCATTTCAGAGCAGGGAAATGACATGAGAACATTGGAGAAGGAATATCCAATTGGCTCGTGTTTCTATCGTGTTGTAAGGATTGCAAAGTGCTTTAACATTTAATATTTCATCTCAGTGGAACCTCCCAGACACCCTGGCTGGTTACTGGTATAATTACCCCCACTTTACAGAGGAGAAAACCGAAGTTCAGTAGTGACGGGGAGAGGCTTGCCCAGGGTCACTCAGCTAGCAAGAGGGAAAGGTGATATTCAAACCCTGACCTCCCCCCAGCTCCAATTTCCAGATTCTTCCAGGAGACCACATTGTCATTCAACATATGATGTGTTAGACTGTGTATGTGTGTGGGGAGTAACCCACAAGGAGGATATGGGGGAAGAAGGAGGGGAAGGAATGAGGGTAGCATAGTGAAAACATTGTAGTCGGCTCTACTACATGAACCAAAAAGTACAGTTCTTGTGCCGAGAATGTGCCCCTTCCTCACCTCCTTCTCCCAACTCTGCCACCACCCTTCAGGTGCCTTCTCCCTGTGCCCCTTGGATCCCCTTATCCCATTGCTGAAGGGAGCCTCCACTCTGAGGGAGGTCCCAGACCAGCCATGGACCCTCAGTCCATGAGGAAGTAGCAATGACCCCCAAGAAAAAAGAGTCAAGAAGGAGGAACAGGCGGAGACAACTTAAGCCACATAGAAGAAACCGAGGTTGCACGTGACTCAGCTATAAGAGCACTCAGTCTGATTTTCAAAATATCTCAGAGAATAAGAGAAAGAAACAAAAATCAGAGATAGTACTTTTACCTCCCAAAAATGTTGACTTGGAAAATATCAGCCAATTCAGACTGCTGGGTCTATATCTCATTTCTATAAAATCCTTATAAGAATGGGGTGTGTGTGTGTGTGTGTGTGTGTGTGTGTGTGTGTGTGTCCTGAGATTGCAGAATTGTTGAGAAAGAGCCAGAGCCAGCTCCAGAGAGAGCTGATTGTTCAATGTTCATTGTGAGCATTTGCAAAGTGATGGAGAGAATGTTACTAATGCATTTTTTTTACTAATGGATTTTTAATGAAAAAGGGTGTCATAGGTACTCTTCCCTCCCCCTCCCACTCCCCCTGAAAGCTGATTGTTAAACATCTACCAGCATACCTGGATGGAGAGGATATCAGAGGCTTTCTTCTTCAACCCCTTCATTTTACAGCTGAAGAAATTGAAACTCCCAGGGAAGCCAGCTGATTTGCTCAAGTCACACAGGGTGTGCATGGGGTAGAGAGGATAGGATTGGAATGCAGTTCTTCTCATACTAAAAGCAGGCCTTTTCCCACATTGCCATAATTTCAGTGGTTGAGCAAGAGAAGTGAGAAGGAAGAAGGAGCTTGGAATAAGTGACTGGAGAATGAATCAGAGAGGGGATAAGTGAGTGAGTGTATTCAGGAAAGAGTGGGGAAAATGTTAGAGGAACTGCGAAAATGGTGAACCCCAAGTTGACATTGGGTGGAAATATGCAGCAGGGGAGCCTGGGATCTAATTTTCTTTCAATACCGTGTGACCATCAAGAGAGAGACCCAGTGGAGAGAGCGCTGGGCCTGGACTCAGGAAGACCAGAGTTTAAATCTGGCCTCAGTCCCTTACTGGCTAGTGGTAAAACCCTGGGCAAGTCACTTAACCACTGCCTCAGTTTCCTCAACTATAAAATGGGGATAATAGCCACCCCTACCTCCCATCTGTAAAGTGCTTTACAGATTTTAAAGAGCTATATAAATGCTAGCTGCTATAATGCTCAGAGCAGCTTGTCCAGATGTCCTGTTCCCCCTTTCCCCCAGCATCATTCTTCCCCACCTGCACTTTATTCCACCTTGCTGCCTGGACCACAGACCATTTGCAGAAGGACTTAACTCTTTGAGCATCTCATGTGGCCAACTGGATGGAGACGATCTTCTCTTTACTCTCTGGCTGCTTTGTTTCAGGAAGACAGTGCTCTGGGGGAGCAAAGAATGACTTCAGCCATGGGATATATGGCACCTTATGGCCCATGAGTTGGGCTCAGAATCACAGAGGAAGAGGAGAATGTTCTGAGATCCTTCATGGATCTCAAGCTGCTATCAAAGCCCACCTTCTCACAGAGCTTCCCCCGAGACTCCCTGAACATGACCATCTCACAGCACTCAGAACTGCAGATGACCCAAAGAGTGATGGAGGGAAGTGCAGGAGGTACAAATCAGCCACAGCCCCTTGCCCATGCTGACTTGTGAATAAGAATAACAACAAGTAGCCAGCATTTTAATAGTGTTCTAAGGTTTGCAACGCACTTTACAAATATTATGTCGTTTTATCTTCACAATAACCCTGGGAGTTGTTGTTGTTCAGTCGTGTCTGACTTTTTGTGACCCCATTTGGGGTTTTCTTGTCAAAGATACTTAAGTGGTTTGCCATGTCCTTCTCCAGCTCATTTTACAGATGAGCAAACAGAGGCAGAAAGGTTAAATGACTTGCCCAAGGATACACAGCTTGGAAGTTTCTGAGGCCAGATTTGAATGCACAAAGATGAATCTTCCTAGCTTCAAGCCTGGTACTCCATCCACTGTGCCTTCTAGCTGCCCAACCTTGGGGGCAGGTACTATTATTATCCCCATTTTACAGATGAGGTTAGTGACTTTCCCAATGTCATAAGCTATTATGTATGGAAGACAGAATTTGAACTCAGATCTTCCTGACTCCAGGTCACCTGAGAAATGGCATGAAATGCTTTATCCATGACTCAGTCATGTGGCAAATACAAGGAATAACAGATGGTGTACTGCAACCACAAAATATTAAAATCATTCCATCAAAAGGCATTTAAAATCAACCTATTATATGGCAGGCCCTGCCATGGGCACCGGGGATAAGGAGACAAAAACAGAAGCTTGCATTCTTTTGGGAGATAGAGGAGGAATCGGCACAGATATGCATCTGATTCTAAACAAAGCAGGCACAACATGAATCCAAAAGGGGGCTTCAGAGCCCTGCTAAGAGCCAAGCACTGTGCTAAGGGCTGAGGGTACATAGAAACGCAAATTCAGTCCCTTCTCTGAAGGACTGTCTTGGATTTGGGGAAGATCAATTAGACAATTGAGTGGTGAATGGCCTGGAATTGGGGAGACCAACCAGAAAGCTACTGTGATGGACCAGGTGTGAGGAGAGGCAGTGTCAGAAGAGAGAAGGAGGGCATGTTTGAGAGAAACTGCAGAGGTGAAATCAACAGACCATGGCGCCATCTTGGATAGGGAGGGTGAGAGACAGTGAGGAGTCAGAATGATTCCTACATTAGGAGCCCAGGAGAATGGGACGACGGTGGTACTCACTACAGTAAGAGGAAAAATGGGAAGAGAAGAGGCGTTAAGAGGGGAAGACACGTTGAGTTGACCTTGTCTAACAAGACATCCAGTTCAAAATATCCATTGAGCAACAGTTGGAAATGTGAGACTAGAGGTCAGGGCCGGATAAATAGCTCTGAGAATCACCTGCTTAGAGATGATAATTGAATTCTTGGGAGCTGCTGAGATCACCCAGTGAAATAATAGTGAGGGAGAGGAGAGCCTTAAGGGACATCCATGGTTAATGATTGTTACCTGGATGAGGTCATGGGTCTGACCCAGAGGTCAGACAGGTAGAAGAACCAGGAGTCATTAATAACATACTTATGGGACTCTTTAGGGCTTATGAAATGCTTTCTTTGCAACAATCCCATGAGGCAGGTTGTGCATGCTAATACTTAAAATAATGTGTTGTTGAGTCATGTCTGACTCTTAGTGACCCCATATGGGGTTTTCTTTGCAAAGATACTGGACTCATTTGCCATTTCCTACACCAGCTCATTTTACAGATGAGGGAACTGAGGCGAACAGGGTTAAATGACTTGCTCAGAGTCACATAGCTGGTAAGTATCTGGGGCCAGATTTGAACTCAGGAAGAGTAATCCTGACTCTGGACCTGGTGTTCTGTGCACTATGGTACCACCTAACTGCCCTATTATAATAATTAATAATAGTTAATACTAGGGGCAGCTAGATGGCGCAGTGGATAGAGCACTAGCCCTGGAGTCAGGAGTACCTGAGTTCAAATCCGGCCTCAGACACGTAACACTTACTAGCTGTGTGACCCTGGGCAAGTCACTTAACCCCAATTGCCTCACTAAAAAATAAAAAAATTAAAATAATAGTTAATACTAAATCATAATTTAGCCCCATCTTACCGGTAAAGAAATTGAGGCCTAAAGCAATTAAATGACTTATTCAAGGTCACACAGGAGCCAAGATTTGAACCAAGGTCTTCTGAATCCACGTCTAAGAGACCCGGCCTCTTTATTTTATTTTTTAATTAAAATTTTGGTTCAATTAACAAGAGTTTGTTTTCATCCCTTCCCATTCCATCCCATCACCACTACCACCACCACCCAAATGAAAAAAAGAAAAACCAAACCCTTTTAATAAATATGCTTAACCAAGAAAAACAAATTCGAAATGTCCAAACATTGAATTCGTCCCGAAATGTCTCTCATTCTCCATGTGGCATCCAGGGCTCCTTCTGCCTTCAATGCCCCTTTGAAGAGGCTTTTTGGCTGTCTGGAGACATCCTGGGGAGCTCCTGCCTCAGGGTGGGAGGCCATCCAATGGGTGAAGCTTGGAAGCAAAACGGGGAAAAAGGGACAGAGCATTGTCCCAGGCCAAAGCAAATAAGTGGTCAGGGGATACAAAAAAGAGCTTTTTCAGAAGGGGAAACAAAGTCTTATCACCAGGAATACCCCCAACCCACTGTCAGCGCAAAGATTTTCATAGCAGAATGACAGATCATTGGAAAAACCTGGATGCAATCAATATCTCCAATAAGAGGGGAGTAGCTCAGTACATTATGAGTACACTTGTGTATGGGTTTCCATGTGTAGAATCCAGAGTGAGAGAGGATTAAAGGGCAGTTCTGCTGCTCTGCCGAAATCTTCACAATGTTGGGAGAACCCAAAGAATTTCTCTACCACCTCAGCTGGATGGAGGGGACTCACATGTAATAAGCAGGCATGGAAGCATCCCATTCCCCATCATTGGAAGGATTCCCAATGGGCATGAGATCACAAAGCCCTTGGAGGACTGGGGTGTATTAACGTGATGATGTTGGCAGTGGTGTGATGACAATGAGGAGAACAGCTAACATTTCCATACCACTTTAAGGTTTGCAAAGCACTTTACAAATATCATCTCATTTATCCTCCCATCAACCCCTATAACCACAACAACACGGTGACCCTATAAGAGAGGAAATGAGTGGAAATCAATAAATAGGATCTTGATGGAGATTTAGAGATTGGTGAGTTATGAGATTTTATCTAAGGAAAATAATCAAAGCATGAACTGTTAAGAAGCAAGTTTAATTAATTGTATTGATGTTCTTGTCACGTCTGAAAATATATTTAACTGGGGAGGGGCTTGTCAAATTTATGATTCACATTCCGTTATTTTTTTTAAGTAAATCATTGAATAAGGAAAAATTAAAGCTGAATGTACAAAAAAGGAGCACTTTACTTGGAATCAAAGGCATTGGAACAAAACTAATGGTAAGTGTGTAGCCTTGGGCAGAGACCCTCTGATCTCCAAATTGTGGTGGTCAAGAGGCCCAAGTTCTTGCTTTCGGCAGGGCTGATAACTGTAATCTTCTGCAGGGCAGAGTTCTTGTACCTCAGGGAGCAGATGGGATGAAAACTGTCCTAAGGGTTCTTCCCTTCCCCCAGTGGTGGCTATGGGGATCTGAGGAATGTGTGTACATACCTTCCCTGAGACTCCTTGAGGAAGGTGGAGTACTTGGGTCTTTCTCTCCCACCGATTTAGGCCAACTTGTCTGGGCAGGGCCCTGCTGCTTCCAACCCTGCTTGGAAGGAAATAGCCTCCCAGTTCAGCGATGCCCCATGGGAAGGGAGGCGCTTGGCAGGATCTCACCCCTTCAGACGCTGGCACCATTCCTGGTCTAGTCAGAAGGAGAAGGAGACAGAATGCTTGTCTTTATGGTCAATCGGGCTGGACTCTGGGAGGCTCGAAGTGCTGCCTTGAAGGACATCCTGGCAGCCTGCAAAACAACTTGCACTTTGGTAGGTAATTTCCTGGCAGGATGAAACCCTTCATGACTTAGCTCCTAGTTACCTTTACAGATCATTACACCTTGGTCTTTGTCATGTTCTCCTGCTATATCGACCCATTTGATTTCCTTCCACCCCCAGACCTTTGTACAGACCAGCCCCCTCCCCGGCCCCTCCTCACCTCCTCTATTCCCTTCACACCTCAACCCATGCCTATGCTTTGCCATGGACTGCTCACTTCCTCTCTGCACCAGAGGAGAAAGAGGTCTCTCAGAGGCAGTGTGGTGTGATGGTTGCAGTCAGAATCAGGAAGTCCTAAGTTCAAATCCAGCCTCAGACACTTCCTATGTGACCTTGGGAAAGTCACTTAACCTCTACTTGCCTCAGTTTTCCCATCTGTAAAATGGGGAAAATATTACTTCTACTGCCTCCCTCATGGAGTTATTGTGAGGATCAACGAGGCAATGTAGGCAGAAGTGCCTTAAAACACAATACAGGGTGTCGCAAAAGTCTTAGTCTCTCTCAAACTTAAAATAGCCTTTTGAAATGATTAAATCTGAAAGTTCATTAAGATTTCTGGGACACCCCCAGCTATCATTTGGGATTGTGTAACACATGGTTGGAATGGATTTTGTCCGCCATTCCATTTCCTTCTCTTTGGAGTAGTTCTTCCATTTTCATCCTTGAGGATGGTTTTGCTCAGTTGGAGGGCTTGCCAAGAATGCTTTGGACTGGTTTAGCCTCCACTGCCTTCCTCTGCTTTATAAGATGACACCGCTCATAATTGCCCATCATCATCTGCTTCTCTGTAAGATTTTCCAGACAAGTTCACATTCTAACTTAGTAATGCTTTGGGCAGAGGAAGGGAATAAAGATTTATATAGTGCCTCCTACATGTGCCAGATACTGTGCTAAGCACTTTTTACAAATATTATCTCATTTTCTTTTCACAAGAACTCGATGAGGTAAGTACTACAAACATCCCCATTTTTCATTTCAGGAAACTGAGGCAGACAGCAGTGAAATGACGTATCCAGGGTCATAGGGCTACTAGTATCTGAGGCTGAATTTTAACTTGGGTCCTCCTGACTCCAGGGTCAGTTCTCTATTCACTGAGCCCCCTAGCTGCTAATAAACCCATCCTCCGTGATCCTGCCTTCCCTAGAAACTATTTTGTTGTTGTTGAGTTCTTTCAGTCTCTTAAAACTCTTCATGACCCCATTTGGGGTTTTCTTGATATAGATACTGGAGTGGTTTGCCATTTCCTTCTCCAGTTCACTTTACAGATAAGAAAACTGAGGCAAACAGCGTTAAGTGACTTGCCAAGGGTCACACAGCTAGTAAATGTCTGAGGCCCAGAAGATGAGTCTTCCTGATTCCAAGTCCAGTGCTTTACAAGTATTATCTCATAGGATCCTTACAACATCCCTAGGATGTTGGTGTAAATACTATACTCATTCTACAAATAAGGAAACTGAGGCAGAAGTTAAGTGACTTGTCCAAGGTCACATAGCTAGTATCTGAGGCCAAATTTGAACTCACGTCTTCCTGACTTGAGGCCCAGTGATCTATCCACTACACCACCAACTGCAGCCTTTGGGCAGTCATCTCTCTCAGTCTGGACAAGTAAGTTAGATGTTTGGTCATTAAGGTACTTTCTGGGCTTTTTTTTTTTTTGTAGCCTTGTTGTGGAAATTAATTTACATCAATTAAAATTCTGAGTGAATTTTTTATACTTGGTGTCAATATCATTTCTCTTGTCCATTTCCCATACTTAAATTTTCAATAACGTATTGAAAAGATTCAAGGTTAAATCATTTTAATTTTACATCATTATCTGTTTCTCATTTTTTTTATTATTAATTCTGATTTTAGCTCTAACTCTACACAAATAGCTGACTCAGAGATAGCTCCCACACTGGTAACAAGTTTTTTCCTGTCTATTACAATAGTCAATGCTATTCTTTAGAGTTTTATTTGGTACTCATTATGCTTAGTGCCTACCAATTATTTTTTTAAAGTATTCATGATATAGGGGTGTGAAACTCCTGGATAATTTATATATATTTGGCCTCTTTCATTTCTTTTTCCACAAAGTTTAATTCAAATGTTCCACTGTGGCACTGAAGTGACCCTGGGTTATTGAGGGCTACAGCTGTGTCCCACAGGCTTAGACAGGGCCTTCCATGTTGGAAAGACTCCAAGGATGGCCCTAGCAACAGTCCGAGTCTATTTTCTTAGCCTAGTCTAACCAATTACTGACAAGGCACCTCACTACCCATCTGGCTTCCTGGTAATAGACATTTTTTTGCCATGGTAACCCCTGAAACAAAGTAGCAAATAGCCCTAAGTCCTCTGAAGCCCCTTCCCACTCGGGGAGAGTTGCAGAAGGGGGAGAACAGAACTTGGCAAGAATAGACTATTGATGAACTTCCATTTGACTGCAGGTATTTTAAGTGAGGGGTCCTTGCCAATGACCAAAAAGGGGATGCATTGCTAGAGGAACTTAATAATATAAGTTGTGTAATGATTGGAATAATGCCACCTGCTGGAGACTTACTGTAGAAAAGCTCCGCCATGAGGAGAAGGCCTCTGAGGGCAAGCCATGTGGTCAAGGTCCTTGGTGTCAGGAAGTGATGTTTGCTCGTGGGTGCTGTCTATCAAGGCTACCAGTCAATCAACTTGAGGAGCCTCCCATTTCTGGAAGGGGAACATGAAGGAGGAAGCGGAGGCTGGTGGGACTGTGCTTCCTCTTTGGCTGTGAGACATTGGCATCGTGGCAGGGAACTTCAGAAGTAGGAGATTAGGGAGGCTAGGATTGACAGATTATAAGAAATCTCTTCTCAATCTTTCTCTTACTATCTTTCAATAAACCCTTAAAAAAAAGGGACAGATTAGAACCCACATTTAGAATTTTAAATTACACAGTTGCGACATTCTTGACACAACAAAGCCAGCAAAAGAAAATTGCTTCTAGACGGAAGGATGGCTCATGAATCTACCTTAGAGAAACAAAGACAGGAGGAGCTGCCCACCTGAGGTCACCATCACTGTTTCATGGAACATGTAATCAACATATATTATGGTACTAATGAAAAGTATTTGCAACAAAAGAAGAAAGAAATGCATGAAAATAACTTTAGTTTGCACACGTTGGCACTGATGGATGTGGATGAGTGGTCAAGAAATTCCACAAAGAAGTAAATAGGACCCTGTGCGTGGTGACTTCAGTGCAAAGGCAGGAAAGGGTAAGGACAAGGAGAAATATATGGTAACATCTGTGAAAATAATAAAATAATTCAGAAAAAATTCTGTGGAATGGGAGGTGGAATTAGCTTTTGTAGTGCCTTAAGGGTGGTATTATTAATGATGATGGTTCCTAACCATCTGGTACCTTTCTATTTTAACTAGTTATTCTTTTAAAAAATAATATTTTATTTTTCACAATTACACATAAAAACAATTTTTTAACATTCATTTAATTTTTTTTACTTCCAAATTCTCTACCTTGATCCCCTGCCCCCTCCCTGAGACAGTAATTTGATATAGGTTATACATATGCAATCATGCAAAACATATTTCCATATTAGTTATGTTGTGAAAGAAAATACAGACCAAAAAAATCCCCACAAAAAGAAACAAGGGAAGTGAAAAATGGTATGCTTCAATCTCCATTCAGATTTTATTAGATCTTTCTCTGGAGGTGCGTGGTATTTTTCATCATGAATCCTTTGGAATTATCTGATATCATTGTATTGCTGAGAATAGCTAAGTCATTCACTGTTGATCATCATACCATATTGCTGTTACTGTGTACAATGTTTTCCTGGTTCTACTCCCTTCACTTTTTATATCAGTTCATGTAAGTCTTTCCAGGTTTTTTCTGCCCTGCTCGTCATTTCTTATAGTACAATAGTATTCCATTATATTCATATACCACAACTTGTTCAGACATTCCCCAATTGATGGGCATCCCCTCAGTTTCCAAATTCTTTGCCACCACAAGAACTTCTAAATACTTTTGTACGATTTCCCCCATTCGCCACATTTTGAAAGAGTATTAATGAGCTGGAGGGAGTCCAGAAAAAGGTATAAGGATGGTGGAAGTCCTCTAGATCATGACATATGAGGCTTGGTTAGAGGAAGTGGAGATGTTTATCCTGGAGAACAGAAGAGTCAGGGGAGACATAATAATATCTAACATTTATCGAATGCCTACTATGTGCCAGGCTCTGTGCTAAGCCCTTTACACATGTCACAAATGAGCTGGAGCAGGAAATGGCAAAGCACTCTAGTATCTGTGCCAAGTAAACCCCAAATAGGGTCACAAAGAGTCTGAAATGACTGAACAACAAGCTGGTTCTTCAACAGCAAGCAAATAATCAGCCACTGGGCTCTTTACCCCTCTGGGGTCCTTGGTGCTCTCAGCAAATCCCATCTCTGAACCCCACCTTCATTCACGTAACAGAATATTTGTGAAATGCTTGGAAAGAAGTAGCTTATGGTCAGGAAGACCAGAGTTCAAGTTTCATCTATGACACATATTGACTGTGTGATCCCGGGGCAAATGATTTAAACTCTCAGTTCCCTGGGCAACTCTCCAAGACCATAGGTTGCAGAATAGTTACTCATCTGCACTGGCAAAGGATCCTCTTCACCAGGACTTCCTTACATTAGCAAAATTACAAGGCTAGTCCCAAAAGATAAAAAGGTGGATGGAGATAGAGACAGATAGATACAGAAATATGTAGAGATAAAGACAGATGATTGAGAGGCAGAGAAAGAAAGAAAGGAGGGAGGAAGATAGGGCTGTGTGAGTGTGTGTGTGTGTGTGGTTCAGTCATTTCAGTCATGTCTGACTCTTCATGACCCCACTTGGGGTTAAGTGAACTACCCAGGGTCACACAGGTAGGAAGTGTCTATCTATGGCCAGATCTGAACTCACAAAGAGAAGCCTTCCTGACTCCAGTCCCAGAACTCTAATCACTATGTCACCTAGCTGCTATATATTTTTCTTTCTTTTCTTTCTTTTTGTGTGTGTGTGTGGCAATTGGGGTTAAGTGACTTGCCCAGAGTCACACAGCTAGTAAGTATTAAGTGTTTGAGGCCAGATTTGAACTCGGGTCCTCCAGATTCCAGGGCCACCTAGCTGACCCTAGCTGCTACATATTTTGTTGTTTTTCTTGTTGTTCAGTTGTGTCTGATTCTTTGTGACCATATTATTCATGGGGTTTTCTTGGCAAAGATACTGGTATGTTTTGCCATTTCCTTCTCCAGCTCATTTTACACATGAGGAAACTGAGGCAAAAAGGGTAAAGTGACTTGCCCAAGGTTACACAGCTAGTAAGCATCTGAGGCTGAATTTGAACCTTGGTCTTCCTGACTCCAGGCCCAGCACTCTATCCACAGAGCCACTTAGTTGCTTCTGCTATACATACATACATACACACACATATGCATGCATGCATACACATGTATATATATACATGCACATATATATATATATATATATACATATACACGCACACATACACACACACACATATATATATTAATCTGTCTAAAGATATTTATAGATATCTTTCTATCTGCCACTACGTTCTGTGATTACTTTTTGGGCTGGAGGGTAAGGGGGAGGTTCCTCAGAGATCTCCTCCACCCACTTACATTTGTAGTAATAGCTGTGGGAGTGGGTCAGATGGGAGGAGGAGGAGGAGCAGCAGCAGCAGCAGCAGTAGCAGGAGTGACCTGGGGCTTAGAATACATCAGAAGTTTCTCCTGAGAAGGAAAACCAAAGATGACCAGATAACAGGACCGACATATTGAGGAATCAAAGAACTATTAAAGTTCAGACTGGGGGCAGCTAGGTGGCACAGTGGATAGAGCACCAGCCCTGGAGTCAGGAGTACCTGAATTCAAATCCAGCCTCAGACACTTAACACTTGCTAGCTGTGTGACCCTGGGCAAGTCACTTAACCCCAATTGCCTCACTAAAAAAAAAATAAAAAGTTCAGACTGACCAGTTAGATATCAGGACAGACATATCTAAGAAGTAAGGGGAGATAAAATTCTAGAGTAAGAAAGTCAATTAGGCGTGGCTACTCCCAGGCCAGAGCTAGGACACAGAGATAAGCCAGGACTATCATTTCATTTATTTATTTATTGGTGAGGCAATTGGGGTTAAGTGACTTGCCCAGGGCCACACAGCTAGTAAGTGTCAAGTGTCTGAGTCCGGATTTGAACTCAGGTCCTCCTGAATTCAGGGCTGGTGCTCTATCCACTGTGCCACCTAGCTGCCCCTGGACTATCATTTCAAAAAAATCCCCTTCCATTCTCAGGAATATGACAAGCATCCAAACTTTCCCCACCCCACTCCAAAAGGGAACTTTCCAGTTTTCAAGTGGACATCCCATCTATCCTCTAGAAAAGCTTTTGCCTTCTCTCTCTTAATGGAGGAGAAAAATGTTTCTAAGCCCTCTTCCCAGAAGGTGAATTGACTTCACCACTTAGTCATTTTCCCTAGCGACAAATAAAAGACCACTTTAATTCTAATTGGACTGAGTTTGAGAGTGTAATTATTTATTTTTGTGCGTGTGTGAGGCAATTGGGGTTAAGTGACTTGCCCAGAGTCACACAGCTAGCAAGTGTCAAGTGTCTGAGGCGGGATTTGAACTCAGGTCCTTCTGACTCCAGGGCCAGTGCTCTATCCACTGTGTCACCTAGCTGCCCCAAGAGGACAAAGAGGAAGAGGGAGAGGAGTAGTATTGGGAGATATTGTATGGGAAGTGGCAAACACACTGTCTAGACCAAATTAAAATATAATCAGGAAATATTTAGCAAAAAATATGAAAATGTAGTAAAACACAGACAATGTTACTGCACAGTTTCTGAGTCAACATGAAGCCCAAAGGGATACTTAGCGGCCCACAGATGGATGGCCCCTAGCCCAGGACTGGCTCTATAGTCAGTGACCAATGAATAACTATTTATGGCATTAGATTCCTTGCTTCTGAACCTTTGGTGCCACTGTTGGCCTTCTCTCTATGGCCTCCACTGCCACCTTTTCCTTAATGCCAATGGGATTTGCCCTCCAAGGCAAAATGCCCCCTCCCCTGTCACTAGTTAACTAGGCTGCTGCTGCTGCTAGTAATTCACCTTGAGCCCTTTACTATTCAAATAGCTGAAAACATGGACTGGCTGAAGGGGGAAGTATACTGACTTGGGACTCAGAGGGATCCAGGAACTGGGCTTGAATTCCCCCCTCTGACATTTGTGATCTAGGTCAGTGGGGGCTTCCATTTAATACAGCTAACACCTAGAGAAAGAGGAAACTGAGGCTCACAGGCATTGAATGACTTGCCCAGAGTGGCAGCTGGTAAGTGCCAGTGATGGGCTTTGAAGCCAGGGCTCGCTGGTTCTAAATAAAAGCCAGGACCCTGTCTCCCGTGTCACACACTCCTGCCAGTTAAGCCACTGCCTGCTGCTAGGCAAGGTGTGGGAGGCCCCTTCCTCTCCCACTGTGGCTACTCCTTCCCTCCCATTCCTGATGCTGCCTCTCGAATTCCCCCAGACTTCCGGAGGTCTACCCCAGGTTTTATTCAGGAAATCCCTGAGGGCACTGGAGGTTTGGGGGAATCCCGGTGATGGTGTAATTACCCTTTCCCGGGCAAAGGCTCCCTGTGGCAACCAATTAAGGCTCTGAGAAGAGGGAAAAAAGCAGGTCTAAACTTCAAGGAAAGGTTCTAACATACTTCCCAGACCCATGTCCCTCACTGTCAGCCCTGCCTTCTGAGAGGAAGAGGGAGTATAAAGGGGTGGGGAAGGAAACAAACATTTATTAAGGACCTACAGTGTGCCATGCACTTTACAAATTCTCATTTGATCCTCACAACAACCCTGGGAGATAGGGGTTATTATTATTCCCATTTCACAGTTGAGAAAACTGAGGCAGAGGTTAAGTGACTTGCCCAAGGTAAGGTTCTGAGTCTGTACTTGAACTTAGGGATTCCTCCTCTATCCTCAGCAGCATCTAGACGTCTCATAAAGGAAAGAGCCCAAAACAAACCCAAGGCAGAAGCCCTGGAGAGGGGGTAGGGTGGCAGCAGTAGGAGTCCACTCAGAGGTCAGGCAATAACTCGCTTCCCTTTTCCTCCCTCAAAGGGAATGCGCAACGCCACGGTTCAGTTATGTCCTTGAGTCTCCAGAGCCTTGGAGCCAAGAAAACCTGGGTTCAAGGCTTGCCTCGCACGTGCACTCTCCATTCTTGACAGCCTGTCTGTGCCTTAGCCCTCTCACCTAGGAAATGCCAGAGCCTTGCAGCCCTCACTTCTGATTTTTTTTTTTTTTTGCGGGGCAATGGGAGTTAAGTGACTTGCCCAGGTTCACACAGCTAGTAAATGTCAAGTGTCTGAGGCTGGATTTGAACTCAGGTCCTCCCGAATCCATGGCTGGTGCTTTATCTACTGTGCCACCTAGCTTCCCCCTCTTCTGATTTTTAAAAATTATTTTATTTTTAATTTATGAAATAAAACAAGCATTTTCATGACACAGAATAATTAAAAAATAATTGCACATGAAACTGCAAATCTCATATACAACTTGCTATCCTTTTAAATACATAATAAAGTTATCTTGGAAATTTCTCCCCCCACCACCTTTTTTTTCCTTCTGATTAATGAGTCTCTGGTCCGGACGCCATATCACCAGGCACCCCAGTTATGATTCTTTCACTCTTGGCTCTGAGGAGGAGAGAACCATCTCTTCCCCCCCGGAGTAACCCCCCCTTCCTTCCAGCTCCCCTTTGTATCTCATCTTCCCCTATTAAAATGGAAGCTTTTCGAGGTCAAGGACTATTGATTTTGCTTGTCTTTGTATCCTCAACACTCAGCACAGTCCTGGGCATATAAGTACTTACTAAATGTTTTATTGCTACAGGACTCTAGATTAATTCATCTCAGTGTTGTAGATAACTTTCTAAGGACACAAGTTGCCCAAAATGTACAGATTAGTTTGGGGAGGGGGAGTTTCTTCAACAGGAAGTTCACTAGAACAATACAGTCGGAGACCCAGTCTGAATCCACACCCCATTCCTAGCCCGGGACCTGGCAGATAGTAGAACTTAATGAATGCCCCTGGAGTTGAATTGAGTTCACCTGCTGGCCTCACCTCCAGGGTGGCTTGAAGCCAAGAGCCGTGAGGACACAAACAAGGCTTGTCAGTGGCACAAGTGGGTGGCCTAAAGTCCATCCCCTGACTCAGGAACTTTTCTCCCTCCAATCCAGTAGGTGTGTGTGAGGGCAGAAGGGGAGTAGGACTTGAACCTAGGACTTCCTGACTCTCATACACACACACACACACACACACACACACACACACACACACATTTACAATTCAATGCATGTCTTTGTCTATCAAGCCTCATTGTGGCTTCTGGGGTGACTTCAGATTCTAAGGTCATGCAGGGAAGTAGGAGCTTGGGCAGGTTCTCCTATAAGAAAGGGACCATTAAAGCTGTCCTGTCAATAGGCTGGGTTGTCTTTCCAAAAACCAGCTCAGCTAAGGACAGAGAAGCTCTTGGCCAAGAGGATGGCTCTCAGATGATGAATGTGTTGGCCATGGCCACCCAAGTTAGTTATTAAAAGTAATTAACTCCTGAGTTCATATCAGGCTTCAGACAATACTAGCTGTGTGACCCTGGGCAAGTCACTTAACTCCAATTGCCTAAAAAAAAGATAATTAGCTGTTGGGGGTGGGTGGAGGTATATACTCCCCATCTTTTGCTTCCCCCATATTGGAGCTTTTCCCCCTACAGTTGTAGAAGAAGCATGGGCAATCCTCATTGCTCAGGAAATTCCTTTCTCTCTCTAGAAAATTCAGTCACTGAACTCTCAACCTTGAGGCCACCCTTAAGCCTTGTGCTTGGACACCTTGTGCTGTCCATGAAATCCTCCTTTCTCTGAATGAAGGTGAGATTCTGAGAAAATGCTGCTAGAAGCTCAGGATGCTTCCCCTGCCCCCTTCTCTTTTCAAGGGACTGTGGTTGGAAACCATCGTCCAGGCCCTTCCCACCCCCACCCCCTCACTCCACGTAGGCATGAGTACGTCTGCCTTAGCCGTGAGTTTCTGCAGAATTCTCAGGACCCCACCACCAACCAGCTCTTGGTACTATTATCTTGGGCTAGGGAATAATATTCTCCGTTTTCTGATCTCTGACCTGGGCTCAGTAAGGGAACCTGGCAAATATCAGTCAAGAATTTGAAGTCCAGGAATACCCCTCTTCCCTCTCAAGGTTATCTGGATGAGTTCATGTAGCTCACAACAGGTTTCTGTTCCTAGTCACCATTAACTGTTCCTTGCTGGGCATAGGAGGGAGACAGAAACCCCTAACCCCCTGAACTTTGGAAGAAGGCAAGAGTCAAAGGAAAGGGAGAACCATTTGTTAACTCAACTTTATAGACCAATGGCTCCGATGAGAATTCCTTACATCCTTTCATCTTAGCTAAATATTTTTTGAATAGCTTCCATCTGTGATACCCAAGCATGATACAGTAGAAAAAATTCTGGTTTGTGAGTTACAGGAACTGCTTCAGATCCTGCCTTTGACATTTATTATCTGTGTGACCTTGGGAAAGTCTCCTAACTCTTGCTTTCCTAATATGTGAAATGAGAGATTTGGACAGGTAGCCTCTGAGCTTCCTTCTTGCTATAATCCTTTTATCTTGAGAGCACAGAAGACATCCCTGTCCTCTCCAAACAAAGTAACAAAACCCCTCAGCTTGACATTATCTATGACTCTTATTGATCTAGAGAGGCTTCCATCTTGGACTCATCTCATTCACCTATCAGCTCCTTGAGGGCAAAGAGTATAGCTTAGGACTGTTCGGCTGCTAGCTCAGTGCTGAAAGCACAGCAGATGTTATATAACCCTCAAGGCTTAGAATCTCAGAGTTAAAGGGACCTCAAAATTTATCCAGTCCAGGGGGCAGCTAGATGGTGTAGTGGATAAAGCACCGGCCCTGGAGTCAGGAGAACCTGAGTTCAAATCTGACCTGTGTGATCCTGGGCAAGTCACTTAACCCCCATTGCCCCGCACCCCCCCCCCAAAAACAACAAAAAACCCTTATCTAGTCCAATCCATACCTGAACAGTAATTCTGCACCTTCTACCTCTATCCCCCTCCCCACCCTACTCATAAAACATCCCTGATAGTGGTCATCTGGCATTTTTATGGCAACTTCTGATGAAAGGGAACTTGCTACCTCTGAAGATAGACTGTTCCATTTTTTGGACCATTCTAATTGCTAGGAAGTTTGTTTTTTTTTCCCCTGACATCAAATCTAAGAAACTGAGAGAAATGTCCACCCCTGATTCTTGATTCTACCCTCTAGGGCCAAACAGAACGAATCTCATCGCTCCTGCTCAGGACAGTCATTCAAGTATCATGTCTGTCTCCGAGTCTTCTCTTCTCCCGGTTAAATATTCCCAATTCCTTCTACTGATCCTCATATGACCTGGACTCAAGGCATTTATTTCACCATGCTAGCTGCCCTTTCTTCTCTGGATACTCTCCAGCTGAACAAGGTCCCCTTTAAACCAAGGCGCCTAGATTCTCTCATTCACTGATAACCGCTTATTGATTTTGAAAGGTAATTAGAATAATCAGCTCTTTCCTCTCAAATAGAGAAGCAAAAAGGAACTTAGTTATTAAAATTAATTAGCTGTCAGGAGAAACATGAGTTAAAAAGTACAACTGATTAATTTGTTAATTATTATTTTTTTAATTTGTTAATTATTAATATCGCTACTAGTATATTGGCCTTTGAGCCCAGGATAATAATGATAGTGACAACTCACATTTCTATAGTATTTAAGCAGAGGGCTTTCCTTATAGCAAAGGTGGCTGGTAGGCAGAGCCATGGGCATCCCATCAGCCTCCAGCATTGAAACTTCTAAGTTGTCCTGTCATTCAGTGGTGTCTGATTCTGCGTGACCCTCTTTGGGGTTTTCTTGGCAGAGATGCTGGAGTAATTTCTCCAGTAGTTCCTTCTCCAGCTTATTTTGCAGATAAGGAAACTGAGGCACTAGGGTGAAGTGACTTGCCCAGGATCTCACAGCTAATAAGTGTCTGAGGCCGGATTTGAACTCAGGAAGATGAGTATTCAAGCTGACTCCAGGCCTGGTGCTCTGTGCACTATGGCGCCACCTAGCCGTCCATAAGCTTAGCTTCCTTCAAAGGCTCAGCCCAAATGTCATATTCTATGGGAGGCGTTTCCCCATCCCTCCCCCTTTATCCAACTACTGCCAACGTGCTTAATGAATGCTTCTCAAAGGGTGGATTATCATAGGTCTCCTACCTCCTCTTATGTCCAATGTTAGCTTCTTGAGGGCAGGGACTGTCCCGTGCTTGTCATTGTCTTCTCAGCAGTGGGGCACCAAGTTGAATATCATGGATCAATCAATCAATCAGCCAATCAATCAACAAGCATTTATTAAGCACATATTATGTTCCAGGCACTGGGCTAAGTAGTAGGAATACAAAGAAACAGGCTCAGGAGGGGAGGTGCTCGTGTTCTAATAGAGGGACAATTCTAGAGTCCAGGGGACTCGTTTTGTAGATGAGCAAACTGTGACCCAGAGGTTAAGTGACTTGCCCAGGGTCACTCAGCTATTTCGGGACCTGAGATAGTATTTGAACTCAAGTTTTCCTGACTCTGTGCGCAGTGAAATATCATCCACTCTACCGCGATGGCCGCCTGTTTAATGGGTAAGGAAAATGGGGCTCAGAGAGTTTAAGTGAAGAGATGGCACAGTTGAAGCAGAAGTGCTCTGGAGACAGAGGACCTGGGTTCAAAGCCTGATACCATCTGTGTGACCTTAGGCGAGTCACATAACTTCCTTGGGCCTCAGTTTCCTCATTTGTAAAGTGATAGGGTCGGACTGAATGACCTGAAGGGCCCTCGACTCCAATCCAATGAGAGAATTACTGGCTTATAGTAGGTGGCTGGCTGTTGTCCTTCCCTCCCAGAGAGGACCAATGTGACATCGCTATGTCGGAGTCAAGGCACAGTGTGTCCCACTGTGGCTGACGAGCTCTCCATGCCCTACTGCAGCTCAGGCACAAATAGTCTGTGTGAACACAGGGGAAAATAGTAAAATGTGTATGCGTGATGCCCTGCTCCTGGTAACTAAGGGAACACATGTGGGCTGCAGGATTCATTCAGGCGGGGGAACTCCAAAGCCCAGTGCCCTTCCCAGGGCAGCGGGCTGACTTACTTTTAGTCTAAGCAAAAAAGAAGGTCACCTTCCTCCCTCCCCTCCCTCCTTCCTCCTTCTTTCCTTCCCTCCTTCCTTCCTCCCTCTCTCCCTTCCTCCTTCCCTGACTTCCTTCCTCCCTTCCTTTCTTCCTTCCCTTTCTCATTCCTTCCCTTCTTTCCTTCCCTCCTTCCTTCCTCCCTCTCTCCCTTCCTCCCTCCCTCTCTCCCTTCCTCCCTCCCTGACTTCCTTCCTCCCTTCCTTTCTTCCTTCCCTTTCTCATTCCCTCCCTTCTTTCCTTCCCTCCTTCTTTCCTCCCTCTCTCCCTTCCTCCCTCCCTGACTTCCTTCCTCCCTTCCTTTCTTCCTTCCCTTTCTCATTCCTTCCCTTCTTTCCTTCCCTCCTTCCTTCCTCCCTCTCTCCCTTCCTCCCTCCCTGACTTCCTTCCTCCTTCCTTCCTTCCTCCCTCTCTCCCTTCCTCCTTCCCTGACTTCCTTCCTCCCTTCCTTTCTTCCTTCCCTTTCTCATTCCTTCCCTTCTTTCCTTCCCTCTCTCCCTTCCTCCCTCCCTGACTTCCTTCCTTCCTCCCTCTCTCCCTTCCTCCCTCCCTCCCTCCCTGTCTTCCTTCCTCCCTTCCTTTCTTCCTTCCCTTTCTCATTCCTTCCCTTCTTTCCTTCCCTCCTTCCTTCCTCCCTCTCTCCCTTCCTCCCTCCCTGACTTCCTTCCTCCTTCCTTCCTTCCTCCCTCTCTCCCTTCCTCCCTCCCTGACTTCCTTCCTCCCTTCCTTTCTTCCTTCCCTTTCTCATTCCTTCCCTTCTTTCCTTCCCTCCTTCCCTCCCTTCCTCCCTTCCACCATTCTTCCATTCCTTCCTCCCTATTCAAAGCAAAGTGTGAATAGGACAACACCTTTAGGGAAGTACATCATTCACAACTTTTCCTGGGCCCATGCATGCCTGTTAACAGTAACCCAACTTTAGACTGAAGGTGGCTTTAGGCAAGGTCTTTTTTTTTCTTTTGGTAGGGCAATGAGGGTTAAGTGACTTGCCCAGGGTCACACAGCTAGTAAGTGTCAAGTGTCTGAGGCCGGACTTGAACTCAGGTCCTCCTTGAATCTAGGGCCGGTGCTCTATCCACTGCACCACCTAGCTGCCCCCAGGCAAGGTCTTTCATAAAGAATGATGTGAAGTTAGTGGCAAAGTCTGTGCTCCCTCCCTCCCTCCTTCCCCAGTTGGCTTCTCCTTTAGTAATTACAGGACCCCTTTTGCCCTAAAATGAATCCTTTTTGAAATGCTCCAGAATATTTGATTCTCCTAAGTAGGTGAACATGATCCCTTTAAGCCTGGGTACACTCAGCATTTTCTTTCTGTGGGAAGGTGGGTAACCTTCTGGCCTGATTCAGTGTCAGGACTTTCCTCCTGCAGGGTTCTGCATTGGGGGGGCGGGGTCTTTCACACCCAGAGGAAGAGGAACTCCCTGGGCCTGAGGACAGGCACATGGGCCCTAGAGTATTCTAGGGCCATCTTGGGATATCTCAGGCCTCCATCTAGGGCTGGAAGGGCTCTCAGAGGGCATCTGGGCCAACCATCTCAGTTTGTAGTCTAGAAAGAGGAAGTACCTGGCCCACCTACTGTCTCACACACGGGCCCAAAAGGTAAGATTCAAACCCAGGCCTACTGATGCTAAATACCTTCAGAATTGCAGAATGTTCACTTGACTGGGCTCTCTGAGGTCACCCAAGTCCAATCTGACACATAAGAAAGGAATCCCCTACACACCACGCCTAACCGTTCAATAGCAAGCATCTATTAAGTACCCAGTGTATACCAGGTGCCTTGGAAACCAAAACAAAGAAATGAAACAGTTCCTGCCCTCAAGAAGCTTAGATCTTCCTAGGTGGGGGTGGGGGTGTACAGGTAAGTAAAAGCAGCAACATAAGATGCAGGGACTGGTCATGTGATTTCGCTGGCACAGAAAACACCTTCACTGATGTGTGTCAGCAGCATCTTCCCTACAATTTATGGTCTCGAAGATTTTCCTAGAGCACAGACTTGTTAAATGATGTGCTGGGGTTTTCTAGCCAATATGCGCAGGAGAAAGGAAGGAAGCAGGTATTTATTGAGTACCCACTGTCAGGCACTGATACACACTTTACAAATATGATCTCATTTGATCTTCACAACAACCCTGGGAGCCACATCAAGTGTCTGAGGCCAGATTTGAACTCAGGTCCTCCTGACCCTTGGGCCAGTGTTCTGTCCACTGTGCCACCTTGCGGTCCCACAGATATGTATATATAATATATGCATATTAGATATAAATATGTATATAGGTATGTGTATGTATATATGTGTATAAAAAGTATTGTGTACTTATATTATAGTCATAATTATTGTATTAGAATACCACATTTATATTACATATAATAAATTATATTTATATTAAAGATAATTAAAATAAATTATGTATATATGGACACATATATTATATGCATATGTACATAGGTATACATGTATTATTTCATATATACCTATATATAAATACTATGTACTTACAATATTATAACATATTACATTCTTATTGTATCAGAATATTATACTCATATTACATATAATTAATATCAATAAATTATATTTATATTACAAAAATAAATATAATGAATTATGTATATGTGCATTTGCATATCATATTAATAAACAGGTATCATCTATTAGTGTTGCATATATCCATGTAGTTCAAACACATGTATATATATAGATACACATCACATAATATGTATATACACATATATGGACACACATGTATATATGCATACATAGAATAAATACATTCTAATTTCTGGATGAGGACATTAATTAACCCCTGGGCTAATGAGGACTATCTACAACTGTTCCGCTCCATATCTACTTTCACACAGACATAGATAAAACTTAGATGAGAATAATCCAAACATGCACTGAGGAAGGATTTGAATTCAGGACTCTCTGGACTAGAGGCCTGGTACTCTACCCCATACATTCTCCAGAAGCAGAAGACAGATTTTCACAAACTAGATTCCAGAGGAAATCACATTTTTACCATGACAGAATTGACAGAAAGATGCAGACAATGCACAATCCCATTGCACTTATTGTTTGCAGATTACTCCCCTCCGCCCAAGAAAGGGCATTTGACGGGGAGGTACAAAGCCCGGGCAAGGGGACTCCTGAGCATTCCTTGAATCCAGTAGGAGAACACAGACTAAGTCCCACAAAATGGGGGTGTTTGGGAGACCTCACCTCAAATCCGACGCAGATTGTTGCAATCTGTGACTGGGGACAGGTCACTTCCTTCTTTGTGATTCTCTTTCTTCTGTAGAATGAGAGGACTGCACTCAGTGGCTCTCAAGGCTAAATCTCTGATCCTATGGCCTGCCAACATGACCCTGGGCAAGTGGAGAGGCCTCCCTGGTCTCTCCTTCATCTGTAAAGGGAGAGGGTTGGTTCTGACGGCCTCTGACATCTCTCAGCAGTGAGCCCAGGAGATAGCGTGATCATCTCGGGACCAGCGGGATCCTGGATTCCCCTGAGTATGTAAAAGGCGTGTAACAAAGACCAGGGAGGAGACAGGATGGGGCTAGTGAGGGTGGTTCAGGAACATTTATGTGTCAGGGAGAGGACTCAGTCACAAAATCCGAGAACTGGAAGAAACCTGGGAGTCCTTTTGGTCCGAAAATTCCCTCCACGACATAACTGGAAAATCCTTTATCCAGACTTTGCTTGAGGCTCTCCAGTAGGGGGCAAAAAAGAAGCCTTTATTAAATGCCTACTATGTGCCAGGCGCTACACTCGGCTCTTTGGCCTTTGAACAGTCTAGTCTATTTAGCTCCAATTATTAGCAAGGTGTAATTATCATTTTTAAAAAGAATTATTCCTAAATTTACATCATTACAACTGTGACCCCTTACTGTTAGTTCAGCCATCTGTGATCAAATGGAAAAAGTCTAATCCCTTATCCATGGCATGGACGAGGTCCTAAAGTGTGGCGCCCATGCCTCAACCCAATATTCCAGGTATGGGGAGAAGACTCTTGCCACTGACTGACTGTTTGACTTTGAGTAAATCAGAGTAAATCTCTGAGCTTATTTCCTTATCTATGAATGGGAGATAATATTATCAACCCTACCTTCACAGGAGTGTTGTGAGCACCCCATGATATAGTACTTTGTAAACCATATCTCATAAATCTAAGTTAGCCTAAAGATATAATAAGGGATCATTGTGTCTGCTCTCAAAATGGCTGCTCCCACACCCATCTTGGAAACAAGGGGCAAGAAGAGGGAGGCTCCAAGATGGGAGGATGATGGTTTGGGAAGGGGTAGTGACAAACATGCTGGACTCCCACACAAGATTACTGTTACGGGGGGAGCTAGGTGGCAGAGTGGATAGAGCACCAGCCCTGGATTCAGGAGGACCTGAGTTCAAATGTGGCCTCAGACACTTGACACTTACTAGCTGTGTGACCTTGAGCAAATCACTTAACCCTCATTGTCTGGCAAAAAACCAAAACAAAACAAAATAAGATTGTTGTTAGAGAGGCCAGGAAGGCAGGGAAGAGAACATCAGGGAAGAATTCACCAGGGGCCCACCATCTTGTAGCTTTCTACTTCAACTAATTATTCTAGCTAACACAAACCCTTCCATTTCCATACTACTGAAGAACTGTGAGTGCCATTAGCAAACTCCAATTTCAGCGTCCTGGGACAAAGCTCTTCCCATCCCACTCTAGTTATTGCTCCGGGTCACATAGCAAGGAGGGTAGTTATGGCTGAAGTTTCAAGTGGGAAGTCCATGGAGCTGGCTTGAATAGCCAAGTTTTTGTTTTGGTTTTTTTTTGAGCCAATCTCTGATTTTCTCATTGTGGGGAATTACCTCTACCAATACAGTCAGATCGTTTTTCTGAAATGTAAGAGGCACCATGGTCATGCAGCCAATATGTGTCAGAAGCAGGACTTTACCCCAAGTCTACCTGATTCTAAGAACAGTAATTTTTCTGCAAGGCTGGCTCTTCTTACTACTTTAGAGTTTTATCCTCTGTGACATGACTACCAAATGTACTATTATGCCTGTCTTCCAGAGAAGAACCTGAGGCTTTGAGAGGGAAATGAGAGGCAGCTGGGTGTCAGAGAGATGGAGCCAGGGAATGAGAAACCCGAGTTCAAATCTGACCTCGGACACCAGTTGTATGGCTCTGGGCATGTCTGCCTTGGTTTCCTCATCTATTGTTTTGTTCAGTTGTTTTCATCTGAGTTCGACTCTTTGTGACCCCATGTGTGTGTTTCTTGGCAAAGATACTAGAGTGGAATCAAGGGGCAGCTAGGTGGTACAGTGGATAGAGCACTGACCCTGGACTCAGGAGGACCTGAGTTCAAACCCGACCTCAGACACTTGACATTTACTAGCTGTGTGACCTTGGGCAAGTCATTTAACCCTCATTGCCCTGCAAAAAAAAAAAAGTTTAAATAAATAAAAATAGAGTGGAGTAATTTTCTTCTCTAGCTCATTTTATAGATGAGGAAACTGAGGCAAACAGGGTCGAGTGACTTGTCCAGGGCACAGCTTATAAGTCTCAGAGGCCTGATTTGAACTCAGGTCTTTCAGGTTCCAGGCCTGGAACTCTACCCACTGTACCACCTAGCTGCCCTGTCCCCCATCTCTAAAATGGGGATGACAATTCCCATCATTGTTATGAGGATCAAAAGAGATAAAAAATAAAAAAAAATATAATAAAGAACAAGCTTGGCTCCAAAGAAGAAATATGAAAAGATATGTTCCCTCTCCTCCCCACTCATTCCTTTGTAGAGATGGGGGTCCAATTTTATACAGTGCCACATTTTAAAATGTACTAATCAGTTTTCTTTTTTTCTTTTTTTTTTCTTTTTCTTTCTTTCTTTTTTTTAAACAGGGCAATGACGGTTAAGTGACTTGCCCAGGGTCACACAGCTGTCAAGTGTCTGAGGTCAGATTTGAACTCAGGTCCTCCTGAATCCAGGGCTGGTGCTTTATCCACTGCCCCCTACCCTCTTTTTTCTTTTTTAAAATTTATTTATTTAGTGAGGCAGTTGGGGTTAAGTGACTTGCCCAGGGTCACACAGCTAGTAAGTGTCAAGTGTCTGAGGCCAGATTTGAACTCAGGTACTCCTGACTCCAGGGCTGGTGCTCTATCCACTGTGCCACCTAGCTGCCCCCCTCTTTTTTCTTTTTAAAGTAAAGTGTTTGTCATATGGGATGGCTCTGGAAGGGTAAAGGATATAGGAGAGAACTGAAAAATTGTAACAGTGTATGTAAAAATTTCAAAAATAATACTAATACTAGATAATATTTATCTAGCTCTCACCCCTTGCCAGGCACTGTGCTAAGCACCTTACAAATATTATCTCATTTGATTCTCACAACAACTCTCTGAGGTAGGTGCTATTATTACCCCCATTTTACAGTTGAGGAAACTGAGGCTAACAGACATTGGATGTCAATAAAAATGCATCTATCCAAAAGAATGTAAAGAAATAAGATCCAGAGCCAGGAAGACCTGGATTCAAGTCCCACAGGCAACCTATACAAGAGATCCAGGGAAGGCTGTAAGACTATAAATTGTGAGCAGAGCTCTGCTGTTCTGCCCTGGTGGAGCCTTCTCTCTGGGAGTTCATGGTACCAGTGGAATCAGAGACTTAGACCAAAACAAGGCAGAGTGGCCTTGGGGATAGGGGACTGGGCTGGCTGTGCCCCATCCTTCTCATTGCTATCCATCTAAGTCACCACATAATGGAAACACTGGAGGGAACGGCCCATCAACTGACCCTGGGCAAAGACAGAGGGAAAGCCAAAAATGTCTGGCTCTCCCCCAGGGGCCCCATTTGTTCCCTCTGCCTGCAAATGAGTTACTACTTTTTTCTTGAGGATTCTCTGATTCTGGCCTGCCCGGATTCCCAGACTGGAAGCAAAGGCCTCTGGACGGCGTTCAGCTCTCTCCCAACTTCAGCCCTCAGTGCCCAAAGCTTTTGTCTTAGCCAAAAAACCAAAGCTTCCTGTTTCTAAGAAAAACAGCCCACTGGGGATGTCCAAAAGCTGGAAGAGAAAAAGGTAGATTCAAAGCAGCTACATATTATTTCCCTAAAAAACTCCAGGAAAGAAGAATACCCCACCCCCATACACACACACCCTCCACCCCCGCAGGCAAGACTCTCTCAAGGATTCTGTATTTGGAATGAGAGCATTTGGAACCAAAGGAGCAAATGGTTTGGACTCCAGCCCTCTTACTTATTTACTGTATCATGTTGGGCAATGGTTAGAGGAGCCGACATTTATGTCACACTTTAGGTTTACAAAGTCCCTTAACAACAGCTTTGTTGTTGTTCAGTGTTGTCCAACTCTTTGTGGCCCCATTTGGGGTTTTCTTGGCAAGATACTGGAGTCGTTTGTCATTTCCTTCTGCAATTCACTTGACAGATGGGAAACTGAGGCAAACAGGATGAAATGACTTACCAAGGTTCATACAGCTAGTGTCTGAGGACAGATTTGAATTCAGGTCTTCCTGACTCCAGGCCTGGAACTCTATTCACTGTACCACTTAGCTGCTTTTTCTTAGAGCAGGCATTGTTAATCCTTTCTGTGCCTTTGGAAGGAAGGAAACAAACATTTATTTTAATTTTTTCCAGAATATTTAATTTTTTTCATATTTCATAAACATTTTTATTTCAAGTTTTGGGTTCCAATTTTTATCCCTCTTTCCCTCCCTCTCCTCCCCCATCCCTGAGGCAGTAAACAATCAGATATGGGTTAAACATGTGCAATTATGCAAATATTTGTCATTTTGTCCAAGAAAACTGAAACAAGCATTTATTAAGTGCTTACTATGTACCAAGCACTGTCAGTCTGGTGAAGCCTACAGATCCCCTTCTCAGAATATCATTTTTAAATAACTGAAAGAAATGCTAAATTTCAGCAAGAGGTTGGTGAAAATAGATACATACAGACATGTATTTGTGCGTATGTATGTGTATATATACATATCTACACATATATGTATATATAAATATACACATCACACACACATATATATATATGTCGATATACATACATATACACATACACATACATATACACACAGACACAGACATATTTTTCCCCTGCCAGGTTCACAGCCCTCTAAAATCCATTGCAGACCACAGTTAGGAACCTCTGACATAGATGATCTCACATTATCCTCACAACAACTCGTTGAAATAGTTGCTGTTATTATTGTCATTTTACACAGTGGGAAACTGAGGCTGAGAGAGGTTAAGGGGGTCACTGCTAGTAAATGACTGAGGCAGGATTCCCACTCAGGTCTTCCTAAATCAACCTCTGATACCCTATCTACTACACCAGAAGCATCAAACATCCGGGCCATAACACTTCCCAGTAAGATGGGAAGCAGATAAAAAGAATTGGGAAACATTTAAAAAAATAAATAAGTACACTAAAACATAGCCGATGTTACATTTTAAAATGAAATTCATGTGCGGCCCCCAGGGATCCTTGTGTATGATTTAAAGGCCCTGGTTTCTGTTTGAGTTTGACACCACTGAGCCACACAGCTCAGCCAGTCTCTGAGACTCAGTTTCCCCACCTGTAAAATGGGCAGGTTGGGCCAGCTGACCTCAGGGGCCCCTTCCAGCTCAGAATCTATGATCTCCTGTTCCTCCTAGCCCACTCTAAATCCCATCTTACTTAGTAGCTGTGTGACTCTGGACAAACAGCTTGGTCTTTCTCTGTCTCAGTTTGCTCAGCTATAGAATGGGAATAATAATCATGCCCACCTTATGGGGTTGTTGGGAGGGTCAAAAGGTGACAGGTCAACGTTCTTTGCAAACCTTGCCAACATGAATGTTAACTGTGACTCGCTGTTGCGGTCTAATGGGAGCCTCACAATAAGTAGCCCTATAATGTAGGTAAAGAAGCCGAGTCTCAGGGAGACAGAGATGGGATTTCTCTAACTCCCAATCCAGTTCTCCTCGCACTATGTCATTTCCTCCGTAATCCAGTTACATTTGGCCTGCATTTGTCAAGCACCTACTGTGTACGGAGACCATCCTACCTGTTGGCTACCCAATATGTTCAATGAGCTGGCGAGTCCCCCGCTGGGTCCCAAAGATAGGATGGAATGAATGAGCACTCTTAACACAGCTTCACGTGGGCTTGAGGCTGGGCCAACTCACCCTTCTGTTTGTAACGATTGGAATGATGCCACCTTCTGGAGACTTCTCATTGCTATACATCTAAGTCACCACATAATGGAAACACTGGAGGGAACGGCCCATCAACTGACCCTGGGCAAAGACAGAGGGAAAGCCAAAAATGTAGGAAAGCTCTGCCATGAGGAGAAGGAGTCTGAGGGCAAGCCATGCGGTCAAGGTACTTGGCGTCAAGGAAGTGACGTTTGCTCGTGGGTACTGTCTATCAAGGCTACCAGCCAATCAACTTGAGGAGCCTCCCATTTCTGGTTCCTGACCTCGCCATAGTGGGTCCAATGATGGGGTCTCTTAGAAATAGTTAGATTTTTACCTTTCTCTCTGATCCTAATGCTCTTTAATAAATACTTAAACACTTAAATACTCTTGATAAAGCTTATAATTTATTGGCAACCACTCATTAGATTTTCAATAGTATAGCTAGAATTTTAGCCCCTTACAGGTTCATGGTCAGTAATGTTTCTTTCAGCCCTGAATGCTTCCATCTTCCCTGGGCTTTGGTTCCCTCAACTGTAAAGTGAAATGGTTTCCACCAGAGCCAGCATCCTTCACCTTCTTTGGGTCACTGACCCCTTTAGTATAGTTTGGCAAAGACCGTGACCTCGTTCTTCTCAGAGTCATGTTTTTAAACAGAGAAAATAAAATACATATGATTACAAAGGAAACCAATTATATTGAAATAATAAAGGAAACCAATTATATTGAAATATTTTTTCCCCATTCGACTTCATAGACCCTTGAACTATATCCCTGGGGGGCTGTCCACGGACCCAAGTTTAAGAGCCCCTGGACTAGTCATTCCCAGAATCCTAGAACAGGAAAAGATTTTTTGAATCATTTAGTCTAATTTCTACTTTTTAAGGTATTTAAGACACCAAAGCAAGTAATTGACTTGTCCAGAGTCACACAGGTAACAGCAGCACCAGGCCTTAAAACTCAGGTCATCTGGAACCCAATTCGAAGCTATCTCTACTGTATCATAGAATCCTTCCTAAGAAGTCCCCCAATTGGGAAATTCTCCGACTCTATAACAAGATGCTAGTGTCTTTCCTATGTTGCTTACTTCCAATTTGTCCTGTATATACCTTGTTTGTACATGTTGTCTCTCCCCATTATACTGAGAGACCCAAGAGAGCAGGGGCTGTTTTGGGCCTTGCTTTTCATCCCCAGTGCTTAACTTAGTATCTGGAGCATAGTAGGTGCTTTCCATTCTGTAATGGTTGTTGACTGACTGGAATGAGGGCTGATGCACAATGGCCCAGAAGCCAAAGGTTGCTCAAAGGGATGGATTCTGGCCCAATGGAGTGGCTCCTATAAACCCTGTGGAGACCCGGAGAGTCTCACCGGCCTGAAACTCAAGCACCTCTCTTTGGTCAGCTGACCAGCCTATCTCTCCTCTACCCATCAGGCTCCCCAGGAAATTTCCACTGGGGAAAGTCTGTGGGGCAGCCAGACTCATGGAGGGGCTGAGCACTTGCTGCTATGCCAACAGAAAACCGACTCTGTGAGCTTCCCTCCCAAACCCTGGCTAGCTTTCCTCCTTCGGCTCACCACAGCCAGAATCTCTCGTGCATCGTCAGGGAAGCTGCCTGCTCTCTCACCCCCACCCTCACTGCTCATCCATATAATCCAGCTGGGCTGTTCTTTCCATGATGGGTTTCCATTCTGCCCCCTTCCTCTCCAGGCCCTTTGCCCCCTCTCAGCAGGACCATCTTATGAATGAATGAAGTTCTTTTTTTTTTTTTTTAAGTGAGGCAATTGGGGTTAAGTGACTTGCCCAGGGTCACACAGCTAGTAAGTGTTAAGTGTCTGAGGCTGGATTTGAACTCAGGTACTCCTGACTCCAGGGCTGGTGCTCTATCCACTGCGCCACCCAGCCACCCCCAGACTGAAGTTCTAAGAGGAGGCCATAAGATCTTCACAGGGTGTTATGAGGTCGAAATTAGATGACATCGAAAGTGCTTTGCAAACCCAAAATGCCCCAGATGCAGGCTAGCTATCATCATTACTAGTGCCCAGCATTGCACAGATAGTAGTCATCATACATTCGGTGCAGACTCTGCCCTCGTATTGCTTACAACCCACTGCCATGAGGTATATGTGGGGGGGGGGGTGTTGTGTAAAGAGAGCAGATTTAACACCCAATCCAACTCAGTAAACATTTATTAAGTAACTACTGTGTTTTTTGTTGGGGAGACAAAGATAAAATTAGTGCCTGCCCTAGGGGGCTTACTTATTACTAGGGAGATACAACATATCATATTAACATGTCAGTGAAGACAAAATAATTCAAAGAGAAAGAGAGCAGTAACAATTCGGGAGGTGGTCTAGTTTAGGAAAGAAATATTGTAGGAGAGGCAGCAAGGATTAATAGAGCACTAGATTTAGAATAAGTAGTCCTGGGTTCAAATCCTTCCCCTAACCCTTCTTTGCTGTGTGACTCTGGGCAAGTCACTTGGCCTCTTTCTCCTCTATAGAATGGGGAAGATAATGCCTGTAGAACCTTCTTCACAGGGATGTTTTGAAATACATACTTTGCAAAATGCGAGAGCCCCTCGAATGAGAGGGAGATGAGAAGGAAGCAGTCCTCGACCCCTACGGGGGACTTTTGCTCTGCCAAGGGAGAAAGGACACCTGTGCAGGCAGGTGATGCCAGATAGTTACTGCAGTATGGAGAAGGGTAGAGATAGGGTAGCCTAGTGGATAGAGCTCCAGTCTTAAAGACGGGAAGACCAGAGTTCTAGCCCTATCTCTGATGCATCTTCTTGGTCCCTGGTAAGTCACTTAACCTATCTCAGTGCCCTAGGCAACTCCAAACCACTGCAAGTAGCTGAGCTTCCTATAGAAGTACAAGCTCAGTCCAGTCTCCATCTCTCTTAGAAGGGTACTGTTGGGGCAGCTAGGTGGTGCAGTGGATAGGGAGTCAAGAGGACCTGAGTTCAAATCCAGCCTCAGATACTTAACACTAGCTGTGTGATTCTGGGCAAGTCATTTAACCCCAATTGCCTCACCAAAAGAAGAAGTTATCATACATTCGGTGCAGACCCTGCCCTTCTAGTGCTTACAGCAAACTAGCATGAGGTGGTGGTGGGGGGGTGTAAAGAAGAAGAAGAAGAGGGGGTGGGGTGGGGAGACATCTGTAAGATTTTAATAGCAAAGATGAGGGGAATGTCCCCCTCTGGCTTCCACACAGACACATTGGGTTGTGATATCTGTTTGTCCCATGAGACAGACCCCCACTACCCTAGGGAGGTCAATCCTTCTGGGCCCATGGGATTCTGGGTGACATTATCCTATGACGAGTGGCCCTAGTCATACCTTGGGCTGACGAGATCCCCAGGTTACAGCTGTCAGGCTGGAAGGGGCCTCAGAGGTCACTCAGGCCCACCGAAGGTCAGACAGATGACCGGGCAAAGGTCACTCAGCCAATAAGGAAATGAGCTGGCATTCAAATTCAGGATATTTGACTTGCAAATCTAGGACTCCTTCCATCAAACCTCCAAGAAGCCTTAGACACATTTCCAGGCATCCCCAATCCCCTGACCACACCTCTACTGTGCAAACAGAGAAACTGAGGTAACCAAAGTATGACTTCATACAAAAAAGGGCAAAGTTGTTGGATTCAGTCCTACAGTTTCATCAGTGGGGAATTTCTGGTCCAGATGTGAAGGATTTCACTGCTGTGGGGGAATTTCCCCATGAGGAAACTTCTCCGTGTTGATTCAGATCTGCAATTCCTCTGTGCTTAGAGTCTTGGAGAGTTTCCTGGGGGCACTGAGAGGTTAAGGGACAGCTAGCATCTATTACAGGCAGGTCTTGAACCCGTTTCCCAGACAAGAAGGTTGTATTCTATCTATGATGCTTTGAGTCATAATAAAAACAGCCACCATCCTCAAATATTCATAATTTCCAAACTCCTTGAAAAGCTTTCAAAAAATTGGAATTCTAAGTTAAGGGCTGCTAGATGGCTGGAAAGAGTGGCCTAAAGTCTGGAAGACTTATCTTCCAGAATTCAATTCTGGGCTCTGACATTTATTAGCTGTGTGTCCCTGGGTAAATCACTTAACTGTCTCAGTTTCTTCATCTGTCAAATGAGCTGGAGAAGGAAATGGCAAACCACTCTAGTATCTTTGCCAAGAAAACTCCAAATGGGGTCACAGAGAGTGGAGCATGACTGAAACAACTGAACAACAAAACAGAGGAGATTTGGCATATAGTAAGTGCTTAATAAATACTAGTAGATTGACCAGTCCAGTGGAAAGAAAGCTGAATTTGGAAGCAGAGAACCTACAATTGAATCCTGGCTCTACTACTCACCACTTAAGTGACCTTACTTTGTCTGTGCCTCAGTTTCCTCATTTGCAAAATGAGGGAGTTGGTTTAGAGCAACTGTCAGACATGGAGCCTTGCAATGCCCTAATCAGATTTACATGTAGTTGGCAAATATTTAACAAATAAAAATACAATAGAGCACAGATAATGTTAACATGTGGTTTTCTAAGTCAATGTGCAACCCACAGGAATCTTTTTGTAGGTTTTAATGGCCATTTCTAATTGAGTCTGAGGCTGCTGTCTAGGTGATTTCTTTTTTCTTTCTTTCTTTCTTTTTTTTTTTTTGGTGGGGCAATGGGGGTTAAGTGACTTGCCCAGGGTCACACAGCTAGGAAGTGTCAAGTGTCTGAGGCCAGATTTGAACTCAGGTACTCCTGAATCCAGGGCAGGTGCTTTATCCACTGCACCTCCTAGCTGCCCCCATATCTAGGTGATTTCTAAGTTATTTCAGAGATACTGTAATGGTTTGTCATTTCCTTCTCCAGCTCATTTTACAGATGAGGAAATGGAGGCAAACACGGCTAGGTGACTTGCCCAGGATCACACAGCTCGTAAGTGTCTGAGGCCGGATTTGAAATCAGTTAGATGAGTCTTCCTGACTCCAGTCCTGGTACTCCATCACTGAGCCTGCCACCTAGCTGTCCTGACTTCTAAGATACCAGTTGTAATTCTATAATTCTAACACTTGGGTTTTATTTCCCTCTACTAAAACATCAGCTTCTTGAGGCAATGACTGCCTCATGCTCCCACACTCCCCCAGTGCTGGGTACCATAATAAGAGTTGAATGACACAGGGTCTGGATTCATGGGGCATGTTGACAATTCAGGCTCCTAAGCGTCCCCTGCCCCCACTCCTCACCATTGTGTTCTTGCAAAATAAGCTAATTTCCAGTAGAGGAGGCCCCTGGAGTCAGGGAGACAGTGTGAACAGCATTGATTCTGCTAGGGTCTGCATGTTTTGGCAGTGTGGGGCAGTGGGTAGAGAGCCTCCCTTGGGGGTCAAAGACCCTGCCTCAGACACTCCCGAGCTGCCATGACTTCAGGAGTTGCCCTCCCTAGGCTCCGGGATCCTTAGGTGTCAAATGAGGGTGCGTGAAGCTCGCAGTTCTAAAATTGTGGGTTGTCAGGTTTCTTCCCATTGCAAAGATCGCAGAGTCTGCATCGAGGGATGGGGCGATCTCCAAGCTTTGTTGCCACCTAGCGGTGGAATTGAGCCCCTGCCCGTGGGCTCTCAGGGAAAGATGACCAGATGCCAAAAAACAAGAGGATTCCAGAGAAACGAAACCAAAGCGTCCCCGGGGCCCGGATCCCACTGCTGGAAGCTGGAAACCGAAACCCTCCCTCTCCCCGCTCCTCATGGACCCCCAGAGCACGTGAGCCTCTGGCCTTTCTTCCTGGCTGCCTTTATGATATATCCTGGATGGAAGGCTGGTGGTGCTGGCGTTGGGAAAGGGAGGAAGACTAGGGGTAAGTCCCCTGACCTTGGGCAAGTGACTTCCCGTCTAAGGGCCCCAGAAGCTGCTCTCAGACCCTAAGTTACAGGGAATTCTAGATCCCCATCAGAAGAGGGCATTTCCACATATTTTCCCCCATTTTGTGAAATCACATTGGTCTGAGCCAAAAATGACCATCTGTCCAATGAAGGCAAGACTCAGTTTCCGACAAGTTCTAAGGTTCCTTCTAGTTCTGAATTCTATATTCTAAGGTTCCTCCAAGCTATTTATATTCTAAATTCTCTTTTCTAAGGTCCCTCCAAGACCTCTCTCACCTCTGACATTCCACCCGGGTCTGACCTTCTGTGGACTCACCTCCCTGGCAATGAAAATATTCTTGTTCTAAGATCTGTCTCGACTCTGGCATTCTGTGGAAAGATGGATGGCTTCCCTAGGCACTGACATACCCACCCTTGTGAGCAAGTAAAGTCACTGAGGACCGATGCCCTCAGCCGCCTCAGGATGTCTCACAGTGGCACTGATAGAAGACGAGCCTCATCCTTCCTGGTCTGAGGCAACATTAAAAAGTCTAAGGCCTCCCTTTGTCCCTTTTCTCCAGGGCCCCAGAAATGCCTCCATCCCTACGCTTGCTCACCCCCTATAGCCTCTGGCTCTGTGGGCTCAGCCTAAGGTAAGTGAAGAGTCGTTGTGGCTTGTGGCCCCTGCGGGCCCTTGGCTCCTCATCTCTCTGAAGTATAGACAACCCCTCTCGCTCAGCGTGGCCTCTCAGAAGCAGAGTCTCACCTGAGGTTGGTCCTCCCGGCTGTGAGCACTGACTCCGACATTCCTTAGCTGTTCGACCTCAGCCAAGTCCTTTGACCTCTCTGAGATTCTATTTTTCAATTGTCAAAAGGAGGATGATATTTACAGGCGTTTGAGCTTGAGATCATCCCATACACCCCTCCATTTTACAAATGAGAAGGCAAGTGATTTACCCACAGTCATGCAGCCAGTGTGTGTCAGAATTGAGCTTCAGCCTCAGAGGCAGGTGCCTTATAGCATTTCTGGGAGAAGCTTGGAGCCCAGAAGAGGGACTCTTTTTTAAATGGGGTTGGGGGTCGGCAGGAGGGATGGGCTCATGGAAGTGGAAAGAACACTGACTCTCAAGTCAGATGACCTGAGTTCCAATTCCACCTGTGACTCCAAGGTCATTCTGCTTCTACTTTACCACACTGCCTTGGCCCTTCTAATCAATGTCAACCAACAAGTATTTAGTCCCTTCTACTGGATTCTAGTTCAGCCCCTACAGCCATCACTGAGGGGAGAAATTATTGTGGAGAGAGGGTCGGCTTCCTGCTGTTAGAAACGAAGCTAACAGCTCAATAGCAGCTAAAAGAATCCAAGCAGGCAGCAGAGGGTGGGTGAAGGCTTTTTTATTCATCTTTTTTTTTTTTTTTTGGTGAGGCAATTGGGGTTAAGTGACTTGCCCAGGGTCACACAGCTAGTAAGTGTCAAGTGTCTGAGGCCGGATTTGAACTCAGTTCCTCCTGAATCCAGGGCTGGTGCTCTATCCACTGCGCCACCTAGCTGCCCCATTCTTTATTCATCTTCAAGAAGATGGGTAATGGGGTGGCTAGGTGGCGCAGTGGATAAAGCACCAGCCCTGGATTCAGGAGGAACTGAGTTCAAATCCGGCCTCAGACACTTGACACTTACTAGCTGTGTGACCCTGGGCAAGTCACTTAACCCCAATTGCCTCACTAAAAAAAAAGAAAAAAGAAGATGGGTACTTTTCTGAATGCGCTGGAGAGTGCCCTGAATTGAGGTCCTGCACTGTAATTTATTGCCACCAAGGGTCCCTCTTGACCAATTACATTACAGTTCTCATTTTACAGCATTACAAAAACAACTAATTACAGCATATAGTACCAACCTCCCATATATGGTAACTGTAACAACCAATCAGATTGTATCAGTCGACCAATCAGATCATACCAGTTGACCAATCAGATCGCAACACTAAGCCTTAACCTTATTCAGGGCAAGAATGTCCCCATTCCTCACTAGGACAGTGCTGTGTTAACATACATAAACATACATAACTGGTCAAGAAACAAAACTTAAGTTGGGGTTTGAACATCGGGGTCACGTGGGAATCAGCTTGGGCCCCTCAAGGTGAACTCCCAGTTTAGCTCTGCTCCCACAAAGCACGGGCCCATTCCATGTCCTGCTCGGGCCTCAGCTCCTCAGAGCCTTGTGTGCTGGGCAGCCCGCTGCTGGGAGGTTGATGGGGGGAGCAACCAAGTCATGGGGCTTGAAACAAAACTTGCCCTGTCCCTAGGACTCCAAGAAGAGTCCAAATAGGGTCTTTTCTCTCACCACTGACCAACTGCTACCCGTGAGCAGATAGATGGGCACCATAGCGCTGGGAGCTGGCGACCGAGCCCAGACCACCGGTCCTGCCTTCAGCCTGGCCCTCATGGTCATCATCCCAGGAAGCATCTCTGCAGGGGCTACAACCGCAGATGCTGCAGACCCACAAGGGAAAGTCCTCGGCACCAGCATGTGGTTCAACATCAGTGAGGCAATTGGGGTTGTGACTTTCCCAGGGTCACACAGCTAGTAAGTGTTATGTGTCTGAGGCCGGATTTGAACTCAGGTCCTCCTGACTCCTGGGCTGGTGCTCTATCAACTGTGCCACCTAGCTGCCCCACTGCTATGAGTCTAGCAGGGGAAGTGGCATTAAAGAAGAGGCATGGGCATCTGCCTGGCAGTGGCTACCCCAAGACCTGGGGACCCCCAGATGATGGACAGCTGGGACCTTATAGGGGAAGGCCTACTGTGTGGATTCACATTGCTTAGCATAATGCTTTGGACACAATAAGCACTTAATAAATCCTTCCTTCCTTCCTTTTTTTTTTTTTTGGTGGGGCAATGAGGGTTAAGTGACTCGCCCAGGGTCAGGGTCACATAGCTAGTGTGTGTCAAGTGTTTGAGGCCGGATTTGAACTCAGGTCCTCCTGAATCCAGGGCTGGTGCTGTGACCTAGGTCACCACTGTGACCTAGCTGCCCCCCATTCATTCATGTTTGAGACACCATGGCAGGGTGCGGTGGGATATGAAGACAAAAGACATGCAGTTCCTCTCCTCAAAGAGCTTACATTCAACAATCCTAACTTGGAGGTTATCCTGACGCTGCTTTCAGTTCAGTTGTTGAGAGTGTCCAGATGTATAGAGTGCTGGCCCTGGAATCAGGAGAACCTGACTTCAAATCTGACCTCAGACACTGATTAACTACTGTGTGACCCTGGGCAAGTCATTTAACCCTGTTTACCTCAGTTTCCTGGTCTGTAAAATGAGCTGGAGAAGGAAATGGCAAACCACTCCAGTATCTCTGCCAAGAAAACCAGGGTCAGACATGACTCAAAAACAAGAACAAGTGTTGCATAATCAATAGAACCCTAGAGTTGGAATCAAATCTTGGGTTCAAATCCTACCTCAGAGGCTTAGGGCAAGAAATTTAATTTCTCTTGACCTCATTTTCCTCACCTGTGAAAATGTCTGAAATCT
Source organism: Dromiciops gliroides (assembly GCF_019393635.1). Taxonomy (NCBI): domain Eukaryota; kingdom Metazoa; phylum Chordata; class Mammalia; order Microbiotheria; family Microbiotheriidae; genus Dromiciops; species Dromiciops gliroides. Next base: position 679,922,234 of record NC_057862.1, on the reverse strand, counting down.
CTTTCAGTCCTAACCTATGATGCGTCCTATACTAGATAGCTCAGATTACAGAAGTTACATTTACCCCACTGGAGAATATTTAAGAAATAAGGTGGAAGACTCCTGAACTTGGAGTCAAAAGATGTGGGTGTGATATCATGGGAAAGATAATAGGATGGAAGGAAATAGTTAACAATAGTAACTGTGAAAAAGAGAAAAGGAAAAAAATTTGTACAAAAATATTTATAGCAACTCTTTGTGGTGGCTAAGAATTGGAAATTGAAGGAATATCCATCAATTGGGGAATGACTGAACAAGCTGTGGTATATGATTGTAATAAAATATTATTGTGCTATAAGAAATGACAAGCAGCATGATTGCAGAAAAACCTGGAAAGACTCATATGAACTTATGTATAGTGAAATGAGCAGAACCAGGAGAACATTGTGCACAGTGACAGCATTATCACTCTATGAGCAATTGCGAATGACTTAATTACTCTCAGCAATGCAACGATCCAAGACAATCCCAAAGGACTAATGATGAACCATACTCTCCACCTCCAGAGAAAGAACTGATATTGATTGAACACAGACTGAAGCATGTTATTTTGTGCTTTCTTTTTTTTTTACTTGAGGTTTTTTTAATGTAAAATGACTAATATGGTAATGTTTTACATAATTGTACATGTATAACCTTTACCGATTGCTTGCAGACTTGGAGAGGGGAGAGGATAGGGAGGGAGGGAATGAGAGAGTGATAGAATTTGGAACTCAAAACTTTAAATAAATAAATGAAATAAATGAAAAGATATGGGTGTGAATGCTGGCTGTAACACTATGTGTGACATTGGGCAAGTCACCTAACTTCTCTGGTCAGTTGGTCAACTAGCATTTATTAAGCAACAGAGGGAAGGCAAAAGGTTTTATAAAGGATAGATGGGATGTCCACTTGAAAACTGGAAAGTTCCCTTTTGGATGGGGTTCAAAAAGCTTGGATGCTTGTCATATTCCTGAGAGTTCAGAGGGATTTTTTTCAAATGATGGTCCTGACCCTTGGGGTTATCTCTGTTTCCTAGCTCAGGTCAGATAAGTAGCCACACCTAACTGACTTTTCTGCTATAGAATTTTATCTCCCTTTACTTCTTAGGTGTGTCTTTCCTGATATCTGGTTGGTCAGTCTGAACTTTAATAATCCCTTGATTCCTCAATATGTCTGTCCTGTTATCTGGTCATCTTTGGTTTTGTTTCTCACAGGAGAAACTTCTTCTGATTTATCCTAAGCCCCATGTCAATACTATCCACCCCCAGAGAAAGAACTGATATCGACTGAACACAGACTGAAGCATGCTGTTTTTCACTTTCTTTCAATTTTTTCTTTTATTCGAGTCTTCTGATACAAAATGACTTAATATGGCAATGTTTTACATAATTGCACATGTATTATCTATATCTGATTGCTTACCACCCCAGGGAGGGAGGAAAGGAAGGAGGGAAGGATAGGATTTAAAACTGAAAACATGAAATAAAAATGTTTATTAAAATAATTAAAACATAATTAAAATGTTAAATTAAAGTAAATAAAAATAATTACATATAATTAAAACAATTAACACAATTAAAGATTATTCAAAATAATAAATAAAACTATGCTCCCCCTCCCCCATGGAGGCTCTGGGAAGAACCATCCAATCAGAGGGAGAGGAAACAGAGACAGAGGGTACTTCTAATGTGTGAATTCCAGGGCTGGGCTGAGGCTTCAGGGTGAAGAGCTGCGGCATAGGGGAGGAGATGCAGCCTAGAGAGAAAGGAGAAGTGGGCCTCAGTTTCCTCATCTATAAAACGAATGGATTGGACTAGACAGCCTTCAAGGTCCAAAGTTATGAGGCTGTGCTACTGAACCCAGACCAACTGTTAACACAGCATGTATTTTTTCCTATTACTTACAACATATATTTATTCAAAATTATTTAATCAATTCAACACTTTAGCATCAAAGTTATCTTGCTTGTCTATATCTCGTACTAAACTTTATTCTGTTCTTGTCTGTGCTCTTTATAAAAAAAATGCTGCAATGCTCCTATTTTCTTTGTTTTCTTTTCCTGGTACTACTCTGGCTAGTCCCCTCCTAAACGCCAACCTCCATTGCCCATCAAAATGAGCCCAGTCAAACAAAAGAAATCCACTAGGACTCTCCTATATGTCTAACTGTCTGCTGAATATCTTCACCTGTCATTATCTCAAACTTAACATATCCCAATGGGAAGTAATCATTTTCTCCACTGTACTTTCTCTTCTCTAAATTTCCTGTGGTTACTGAGGCTACTTCTCAGGCGCTCAGGCTTATAATGTAACACTTCCCATTCTTTTACCCCCCCACCCCCTTCCCATAGCCAGTTACCAAAACTTCCACAATATAACTCTTCTCTATCCATTTCTTGTTACTCCTGTGGCTACTAGCCTACTTTGGGCTCTCATTTCCTATTACACGAATTATTGTAACAGAATTATTGAAAGTTAGGTTGACTCAGTGACCCACTGTTCCCAAACCTACTGATCAATCAGTGTCAGTCACTTCAGTCTGCAGCTTTGCATTACCTGATATTCGCCACATTAAGTCATCCCCCTACTTGTTTGTACCTGGAAATTGTCACATACTCCTACGTCAGGAAGCCCATGCCCTTTTACTGATGTAGACCTAAAGTCATCAAGAAATGCTGGCACCATCTTGAAGACATTGCTGTCCATCAGTGATCAACCAGTCAGGTCAACCTGTTGCTACCTTAATTAACTTTAATAAAGTTTTAAAATTCTCTTTGTCCTGAGTTTCACTTCCTTAATCAGGCAAAAGCCCAAACAGAGAATTTTCTTTTGAACCGTATCCTGATTTGTATCCTTTTCAGTCTTTCCTTGCTGCAATTATCATCTATGACACTGCCAAAATAATCTTCCTAAAGCCTACAGGTCTAACCTTGTCACTGCCTTCCTCAAAAACCTTCAATTGCTCACTATGACCTCTAGGACAAAACATAAACTTCATGAAAGACTATAATTTGCCTTCAATCTACATCTCTTATTTCATAGTCTTTCCTTTTACACAATCTAAATTCCAGATAAACTGCACCATTAACCATTTTCCATATCTGAGATGTCATCTCCTGTCTCTGTAGCCACACAAATCAGTGACACCCTCTCTCTTCTCCCCCTCTTCCCCTTCACACACCTACTCCCAACTGTGTTATATACTCCCTCCTAAACCCTGCATTAGTAGAGGGAATTGAACTAGATTTTATTAAAAAAAATTGGGGGGGGGGCAATGAGGGTTAAGTGACTTGCCCAGGGTCACAGAGCTAGTAAGTGTCAAGTGTCTGAGGCTGGATCTGAATTTAGGTCCTCCTGAATCCAGGGCTGGTGCTTTATCCACAGCGTCACCTAGCTGCCCCCCAAAATATTTTGATGAATGTATTTTAATATACCTGGTTTGTTTTATTTTATCCATTTAAGAATATTATTCTGAGAAGGGGCTCATAGGTTGTGCCAAAGAAGTCCATAACACACACACACACACACACACACACACACACACACACACACACACACACACACACAGAACCCTTGTCTTAGAGAGTTACCTGGGATACTCAGATTGGTGTCTAGAGGTGGGGCTTCTTGATCACGAGGCCAGCTCTCTTTCTCCCTTGGCATTAATAATAATAATTCCCATGTCTATACTGCTTTGAGTTTGCTGAGTTTCTTCCTCATCCTAGGTTGATGAGATAAGTACAATGCTCAGTCTGAGTGAAGGAGCAGCTTGGGGGGGGGGGGAGGCTGCTGAAAAGGCTGACCCAGAATATGATGTTTGGAAACACAACAAACAGCCCCCCTTCCCCGGGCTCCTCCTCTGCCCCAGCAGGGAGGTCAGAAACCAGCTGTTTCCACAGATGCTCCCCCAGCAGGGTTAGGTCCTAGGAGGTCACACCGGAGCCCCAAGCTGACCTCCCACAGGGGGTGGGGGAGGGGGACTTGGAAGCCTTCCCTGGGCTCAGGCTATCCGTGGGGAGTATGACAATCTCCAGGGACTTTGAGGAGGATTTTCTAAATCCTGGAATCTAGATCGAAGTCCACCTTCCCTCCCCCAATGCAGATTGCAACCCATCTCCCCCTTAGCTGACATGGAAAAAAAAAAGTTCCTCTCCCTGTGACCAGCAGGGTGGTCTCTTAGAACTCAGCTAGTCCCAAACCAGTCGCCTCCCTCAATGACGCGGGACCTTCCAGATCTTGTGTTCCCTTGGCCCAGCCTTTGATGACCCAGGTGAGGTCCCCTCCATGTCACCACGAGGCATCAGAGGAAGTTAAAAAAGGGAAAGTGATTCCACAAGCTCCTTTGGGTTCCGTTACCATCTCAAAGAACAAGCCTACCAGCATCCTTTCATAAATGATGCTCTGAGCTCCCTGTCCAGCTGGGCACCTGGAGCCAAATCGGCCGCTCTCTCCTGGGCTCCAGGCACAGCCGTCTGCTGGACAGTTCCCGGGGGGTTCCCCATGGGTGACAAACACAGCACCCCCAAACAAAACTCATCCTCTTTATATAGCCTCAAACCCACAGCCCTCTTCCCAACTCCCCCACTTCTATCAAGTGCACCACCTTCCTTCCGGTCATATGAGCCATCCTCACCTATCCCCTCTCACTCATCCTCCATGTCTGATCAGCTGCCACTCCTTGAACATCCTTCTACAGAATAGCCTGCCTCCTTCCTTTTCTCTCCACTCATGGTCTCCTCCCTAATCCAGGCCCTCCTCACTTCTCGCCCAGACTCTTGTTATAACCTCCACTGGTGCCTCCCATCTTCCACATGACTGCTAAGTTAATGTAAAAACCCCAGCATTTATTAAGCACCTACTATATGTAAAACATTGCTCTAGGTACTGAGAGAACAAAGGCAAAAAACTGACCAAGTCCTTGCCTTCAAGAAGCTTATATTCCACAGAGCAAAGCAACATGTGTGTGTGTTATATAAGATGTGTTACATAAAAATGATGTAAAAATAAATGCAAAGTGATTGCAGAGGGAAGGGCACTGGTAGCTGGGGGGCCGGGGTTGGGGAGAGGCCAGGAAAGGCTTTCACACAGGAGGCTGCATCTGAGCTGAGCTTCGATGGGAACCAGGGATCCTTCGAGGGGGAGACAAGATGGGAGCATTCCCGGCCTGGGGCACATATAGCCAGGGGAAAGCCTGAAGACAGAGAGTGATGTGTGAGCAACAGGACGGTCACTTTGGCCAGACTGGGGAACATGTTTGCCGGGGAGTAGTGTCCGATCAACCCACAAAGGTAGTTGGGGTCAGGCGTTGAAATGCCAAATAGATGAGTCTGCATTTGATTCTATGGGCAACAGGAAGTCACCAGAGGTTGTTGAGCCCAGTGATTCAAGACTCACTTTAGGAGCAGAAAGGATTGGGACTGAACAGCAACAAGATGTCACATGTGCTGCTTCCTGAAGAGGGTGGAGTGTTCAGAGAATTGGACAGGTAATCAAGGTGTTTAAGTCTCTGCAGCCAAGGAAGTTAGGTACCCAGGGCAAGAGGTGTGATGGAGAATTTGAAAGAAGTCCAAGAGTAGCATAGCGGGTAGGAAATCAGGAGAAAAATGGTGCTGAGCCCCCTCCTTAAACGGAGGGCCTGGAATCCATGGCCCCGCCCTGCAGTTATCAGGTCCAATCAGAGGGCAAAGGGGACTGATGAGATGGGGGCATCCAGCAGTTTCCATCTTGCAGCATAAGGAGATTTTTTTAATGAGGCTTTTCCTGGGGAAGGAAGGCAGCATGGAGAATTCCAAAGAAGGTTTAAATCCTACCGTTGAGGCTGAATATCTGTGGAACCTTGGGCTAGTCTCTGATCTTTGGGATTTCATTCCCCTTTGGTGAGATAAGAGCGTTGGATTAGAGAGATGATCTTCAGGGTTCCCCTGCAGCTGTAAAGAATATAGTGACTGAGGATGGAGCTTTGGCTCTTCCTTCACAGAATGACCGATCTAATTGAGATCACCAGCATCAGTGGACAGTCTTATACCTCGTCATGCATACAACATGGTCCAGACGGGCTGGTCTGCCCTAGAGTGGCCGCTGACCCTTCTCCTAGTCTTAGCCTGCCAGAACACGTGGTGAGGATTACCCAGGTGGCTCCTCGATTTAAAGGGATGATGGATGAGAAATTCACAAGGCTCATGGGGGGCTCTAAAGTTGGAAGGGACATAGATAGATGGATGGATGAATAAGTGAATGAATGAATATATGTATACACATAATTATACATATATACATACATATATGAACAAATAAAGTTAGAAGGGACATAGATGGATATTTGGATGAATAAGTGAATGAATAAATATATGTATACACATAAATACATATATATACACACATACATACATATACATGTATGAACAAATAAATAAAGTTGGAAGGGCCCTTAACTAGTCATCGAATCATAGAACATTGGAGCCAGAAGAGACTCTGGAGCCTCTAGTCCACTCAAACAATCTTATAGAAGAATGCTAATAATGATGGTGGTGATAACTAGTATTTATAGGACACTTTAAGATTTGCAAAGTGCTTTGTAAATATTACCTCATCTTGTCTCCTCACAATAACACTAGGGGGTAGGTGCCATGATAATCCCCACTTTATAGATATGGAGGCAGAGAGAGGTTAAGTGACTTGCCCAGGGTCACACAACTGGTAAGCATCTGAGGTCAGATTTGCACTCAGGTCCGTGTCCAGTGCTCTAACCATTGCACCATCTAGAGAGAGGGAAGGGACTTAACCTGACATCACAAAGAAAGTTAGCAGAGGAGTGAGGATTTGAACCCAGGTCCTCTGACTCAGTTTCTCAGTGCCTTTTCCTGGCTATGCTGCCATTCTGCACAATTCACTTCACCCTGAGCCTCTGCCTTTGTCGTGCCCCCCCTCCCCCATAAAATAGGAAAGCTTCTCTGGCCCCTCCTCCTGGCCTCAGGACTGCCATGCCCCCAACTGAGATTGCTTGCAAAGTTCTCAGAGTTCCGTGAAGGCCCATGTTAGGCAAACATGGTAAGCTGTGTAAGTTTCATTAGCACCACAATCCCCGTCCCCATAACAGGTTTGCTGGAGGGTTCAATTCCCCCTTCTGGTGCTTGGAGCAGACCCACCCAGGCAGCCCCCAGAGCCAGGACAGAGGCGTCACGGTGCCTTGGCCTCAGGCTGGCCACGTTGGGCTCCCAGGAGCCCCAAGTTCAAACCCTGAGAAAGCAAAATGAGCCATTCCAAGTAACTGTGCGTGGTGATACATCAGAAAGGGAGATCTGAAGGTTCAACACCTGTCTCCTGGCCAGCACTCCTGATGAGATCCTACCAATCTGTATAGATGCTCCTCGGGCCAAAGGAAAGAAAAATGAGGCTGAAATCCCTCTTGGAATGTGAGCTGGAAGGGCCTGCAGAGTCCGGCCAGTACTGCAGAAGTGATGACCTCTACAGCGATTGTTTACTGCCATCGATCAACATTTATTAATCACCCTCTTGTTCACCAGGCTCTGTGCCAAGCAGGGTGTGTGTGTGTATGTGTGTGTGTACAAAAAGAGGCAAAAGTCAGTCCCTGCCCTCAAGGAACTGACAATCTAATGGATTCCTTCATTCCCCCCTCCTGCCCTTCTCCCCCACCCTCCCCCACCCCATTACCTTTTTGGGGTTTATGTATGTGTATGTGTATGTATATTTGTGCATGTGTGTATATGTGTATGTGTATGTGTACACATACACATATATTTCTATAGACTCAGATAGGTATATGCTGTCTCCTCCGAGAAGTCTCCAGAAGGCAGGGGCTGCCTCTGTATCCCCAGCATTACAAACAGTGCTCAGCACATAGTAGGCACTCAATAAATGCTTCTTGATTGATTGAACATCTCTGATAAATGCTCATCCGGTTTGGAGAATGATTCCCTCTAATGAGGGGGAACCCACCGTCCCCCAAGGCAACCCAATCCACTTTTGGATGACTCACATGATTGGAAAGGGCCTACCACAGTGACTGGCACATAGTAGGTGTTTAATAAATTTACTGATTGGAAACTCTTTCCTCCTCCAACACTTCAGTGGCTTCATGATCTCATCAGTGTGGATATTCTGTCCAGAAATGCTAATGTAAACCCACCCACAACTCTTGTCTATGTCCTCCCATAAGATGGCAACAGGGGGTCCTCCCCCATGCAGGGGACCTTCCTTAGGCTCTCTTGACATCTCAGGGAAGCCAGTGAAAGGGGCCTCAAATGTCATCAAGTCCAAGCCTCTCTCTCACCCATTATGCAGATGAGGAAAACTGAGGCCCAGAGAAATTTAGCGATTTGTCAAAGTCACAATGGTAAAGTGTAAGGGGCAGGATTTAGTAATGGTTGGCATTATCCATCTCTGGAGAGAGAATCCATGAATTCTGAGCGTAGTTTAGAGCATACTTTTTTCACTTTATTTTTCCTGGGTTTTTTGGGGGGCAACATGGCCAATACAGAAAATATGTTTTACATGATTTCATATGTATAACTGATATATTGCTTGCCTTCTTGATGGATGGGGGAGGGAGTTCAGGGAGAGAAAGAATTTGGAACTCAAATTTCTTTAATCATGAATGTTAAAAAATAAAGTCTAGGGGGTAGCTAGGTGGCGCAGTGGATAAAGCACTGGCCTTGGAGTCAGGAGTACCTGAGTTCAAATCCAGCCTCAGATACTTGACACTTACTAGCTGTGTGACCCTGGGCAAGTCACTTAACCCTCATCGCCCAGCAAAAAAAAATAAAAAAATAAAGTCTAAAAAAGAATAGCTAGCACCCTCATAATTCTTTGAAAGTTTGCAAAGCACTTTACAAATATCATCATTTTATCCTTACAACAACCCTGGGAGGTGGGGGCCGTGACCACTCCCATTTTACTGCTGAGGCAGAGATAGAGGTTAAGTGACTTTCTAACTAGCAAGTGTCTGAGGCAGAATTTGAATTCAGGTCATCCTGACTCCGGTCCAAGGCTGTATCCACTGAGATTCCCTGACCCTAGACCTAGTCCCTTTCCTCTGTCCTATGCTCGGGAACAAGAGTCCAGCTAAGTCCCGATGAGTGCAAACAGTGAATCCTGAGAGGTGGCTGCATGTATGCTAATTCGCACTGCTGAAGTTATCATTACGGGGAAATATGGTCGTTGGTTCCAGCCCTGTGGAAATCTTCAGGACAAATTTGAATAATATGAGCACCTCATGAACTGTGTCCCATTACTTTCTATTTCAGCTACTCATTTTCCTACTTGATGAAGAAGTCCAAAGCCTCTCAAATCTGGCCACCCTGCTCTGGTTAGGTCTGCGGCAGGTAACAGGTGACCTTCTCCCCTCCCACACACATCTCCACTCTTTCAGTAGGGCAGCTAGGTGGCGAAGTGCATAGAACATTGGCCCTGAAGTTGGGAGGACCTGAGTTCAAATCTTACCTCACACACCTACTAGCTGTGTGACTCTGGGAAAGTCACTTAAGCCCAATTGCCTTAAAATATTTGGGACCATCTCCAGTCGTCCTGATGTATGTCTTGCCACTGGACCCAGATGGTTCTGGAAGAGAAAGTGAGGCTGGTGACCTTGAACAACCCTAACTCACTTAAATCTAATTCAGTTCAAGTCATGACATCACCTCCTAATGTCATGGTCCTCTTTGAGAATGAAGGACAAACAATTCTTTCAGAAACATCCTCAGGGACTTGGCTCAATAGGGCCCCCTACTGGATTCTCATGGTCACTACCTCTCCTCCCCTGCCTAGCTTCATCACCGAACAGCTTAGTTATTATCTATGCATAAATAGTGCCCATATTTTCTTTTTTCCTTACCTTGAGCTCCAAAATCAACACATGACTCTCCTTTGGGTGGTTTTAAGCCTTACTCCCACGCCTCGGCACAGCACGGGGTAATATTGGTCTAGACTGTGGGCTCTCCCAGCAGTGCCCCAAGCTCTGGCAAGTTCTATCATGATGGAATTGCTTTGGGTTACGAGACTGGCGACAGACAGTCTGGCTGTAGCAGGGGGACAGGCGCTGAGGCCCAGCCCCAGAATCCCAGCCTCCAATGGATGAATTATCAGTCCAAGGTGACCCATGGTTAGGCAGCCCCTGGGGAGATACACTGGGAGATTATAATAACAAACACAGAAACTGTTTACAAGTTTCAGAAAATCAGTTAATCTTGATCCTCTTAAAAGTTTTATGATGCCTTTTGTTTTTCTAAGCTCATGCTCTAAAGTTAGAAGTCGGAGAGCAGGTGCCAACCTGCACTGCTGGAGGGAGTTTCTTTACCCAGGAGTTCCCCGAACCAATGACATCATAGGTCCAGTTCCTTTTTGTACCACGGTCATTTCATCAAAACAGGCAGAACGGACTCAAAAACAACTGTCCCTGACAGCCTTTGCACCCATCTTCTCTCATAAATCCCACCTCTTTCTTCAGAGGAGGGAATATATTTCATTATCTGTTCTCCGGGTTTGGGATTGGTTATTACAGTTAATCTGAGTTTGTTGGTTAGCATTGCTTTCATTTGTATTTTTGTGCTCATCTTGTCTATTGCATCAGTTCATACAAGTCTTCACAGACTTTTCTGAATTCCAGGTATTTCTCCTTCCTCACAGTTTAATTACATTTACTAATCTCCATAGGTTGCAGTTGTCCAGTCATTCTCCAGCTGACGAGCTCCTATAGTTTGGGAGAATGAGTTGAACCCATCTTAAAGCTTATTTGCATAATGATCTTCTCACTGGTGGATATTGATGACAAAGCTTCACATCTGCACAAGGGGCAGAGAGTTGAGTTCTAGACAGAACAGAGATCCTACCTAGGGGGGTTACCAGCTTCCAGATTCAAGAAAGAATGGTTCCAGACTCTCTTTAGCTTCCTGGGAAGAAGCCAACACATAGGGAAGCCTCACTTCGATTCTGTCCGGCATCCGCTTGCTTCACTGTAGACTTCAGGGAATTTCTCCATGGGTGAGATCAGAGACTGTCTCTTGGGGGAGCTATGATATTTCACTGTCAACGAAAGAGCACCTTCACTCTGTGTATTGTTGGGTGTATTCTCATCTCTTTGGCTTTTCTGGTTTCTGTCTGGTATGGGGTGGGACAAACGGGTTTGTCGGTTCATTTGCTAATCTCCTTTGGTCTTGGGGGAACTTGGCAAGTTTAAGGGTTGCAATCTGGAGCTTGGCTTGAACCCCTGGACTAACAATATTTAGGTGAGAAGATAGATGGAATTCCATCTCTCTTCCCCAACCTCCTGCCAGAGGCTGTCCTTTGGGGTAGGAACCAGTCTCTTTTTGGAGAAGGGTGGATGGGAGGGACTCCTGAGATATCTCTTCATGGCTCTAGAGAGACCTGTGTGTACACAGAAAGCCTATGGGGGGGGGGCAGGCAGCAGGTTCACACCCCTTACAATAGTCAGTCAATAAAATTTACTAAACGTCTGCTATGTGCAGGGCACTATGCTAAGTGTCCTTAGAGACCATTTAGTCAGAGGACCTGGATTCAAATCCTGCCACCAATGCTCTGACTCTGGGCTTCCCTTCCCTAACGGTAAAATGAAGGGGTTAGACCCCAAGGCTAGAGAGCCTTTCTAGCTATAAATCTATGAGCCTGTGGATTGTCGGCTGCTCCTGGATCTTAATAGCCCCTTTTAAGCGATCAAACCCGGGCTTGGTGTTGAAGACTCCCAGCCCGGGGACTTCCTCCTCCCATGCAGATTGCAAGTCCTCTCCAGGTCTCCCCAAGGAGGCATTATGTGCCTCGCGGGTTCTTAATATCCTTTTATTTTTTAAAGGGTCCAAACTCTGGGGTTTGGGGTGGAAAACCCCCAGTCTGGAGACCCCCTCCTCCAATGCAGATTACCTGCCGCTCCTCTGCCTGGGTACTAGTGACTAGCCCAAGGTCACCTTGCTGGCCTCCATCCCCCCCATGCCACGCTGGCTCTCCCGGGAACCAATCCTGCTAGGCTCTAGGACAATGCTCGCTACAGGGCAGCGAGAGCAGAGCACACGTCGCAGAGGCCCGAGGCCCGCCCCTAGTGCCCGGTAGGTACCGCCCCCAGGCCAGAGGCCCCGCCCCCACCAAGAGGCCCCGCCCCCAAGGTTCCCCGCCTCGAGATGTCCGCGTCTCCTCCCAATCCCGTGGCCGTGCATCTCCTCGGCCCCGCCTCCTCGCTTGCATACGTGCTGCGCGCGCGTGCTGCGCCGTGACGTACTCTGACGTAGGCTCCGCCGCCGCCGTCGGCCCGCGGCCTTTCTCCTGTGGAGCGGAGCTGTGCGGGGCCGGCTCGGGAAGCGCCGCCGCTGGAGGGAGGCGGGTCCCCGGCGCTGCCTTCGGAGCCGCCCGGGGCCGAGATGCGCCGGGCCCGCCGCGCCCTGTCCCCGGGGGCCCTGCCACGGCGGCGGAGGCCGGGCCGCCCTGCAGGTGAGGCCGCGGGCGGGCGGGCGGGCCCGGGAGGGGGCCGCGGTTTAACGTCCGTCCCTCCGTCTGTCGGGAGCCGCGGCCGGAGGCGGGCCGGGCGGCCGGGGCGACGCGGTCGTGGCCGCGGCTGTCCTCGCCGCCCCCCCGCCTTGTGGGCCTTCTGGGCCCCAGTCTCCTCTTCTGCCCCGCGGCTCCGAGCCCAGCAGCCGAGCATGTCACGGGCGAGGGCGGCCCAACCTCGGAACGGTTCTTAGCCCCTTTTACAGGGCGGGAAACTGAGGCCCAGAGAGGGCTTAGGACTTGGCACCGCCCCCCGGCAGGATTCGAACTCGGATCCGCGCCCGGGCCTCCAAGTCCAACCGCCGCGCCCCTTTTTAAGGTCGGGGGGTGTTTCCTTAGGGGCCTGTTGAGGTAGGTCACGCCGGCATTATGACCTCCACTCTACAGTTGAGGAAACTGAGGCTCAGGGCATTCCCAGGGTCACCGGGGATCCGAGCCAGCCCCCCCCCCCCCCATGCCAGGTCGAGACCTCTCTGGCCACAGACGGCATTAGGGATGGAAGAGATCCTGCAGATGGGGTGTCGGAGCCGGGACTGGTGTCTGCAGAGCAGAACTTGAACCCAGGCCCTCCTGACTCGTGCCTCTCCATTCGCTGGGCTGCCCTTTCTCCAGCAAAGACGACCAGAGGTCGTTTCATCCAACGGCCTCGTTTTACAGATGAGGAAACGAGTTACTTGACTTGCCCAGGGCCCCACGACCAGTACGTGTCGCTCAGGGAGACGAGTCTCCCCGTCTCCAGACCCTGCCCCACTTGGCCGCCCCTGCTAAGCAGAGAGCCAGGTGTCAGACCCAGGCAAGAAAGACTTTATTTAGCAGAGGAAATGTAATAACCAGCAGCTATCTAAAAAAATAGATACGTATGTAAAATATATTTACAATATATACAGTAAAAACATATATACAATAAAATGGAGAGGCAGCATGCTATGGGAATAATGGTAGCTCATGTTTTTAACGCTTTAAGGTTTAAAAAAGTATTTCCTCCCCAGTAACTCCATAAGGACTCCATTTCCTTTGGTTTTTCTAAAATATTGGTAAGAACCCACCTTTGCTTATGGGCACTTTCCTTCCAACAGCCCTGTGAGAGAGCAGTGTTAGCATCCCCCCCCATTTCTTACATGAAGAAATAATAATAATCATCATCATAGCTGGCAGGAGGCTCAGGGAGGTTAGATTAGCTCAGGTTCACACAGCTTGTATCAATGCTCAGCCTCCAACCCAGATCCTTTCATTATCAGACTGGCGATTCTTCCAGTACACATACAATGTAAAACTATGATCTGGAATCACAGAAAGGGAGAGCTGGTAGTAAAACCCCTCATTGTACACCTGAGGAAACTGACCCAGAAGAGTTAACATGATTCTGTCAAGTTAGTGGTGAGCCAGGGCTCAAATTACGCTCTTCAAGGTGACCTGTGCTATTTTACCAGCTAGAAGCAGTACACTGGCCAGTCTTCATACTCTGACCCTTGCAGTTTGACACTGTCACCCCCTCTTTTTTCCTGGTTACTTTGTCCTCTCTTGGCTTCTGTGGCATTACTCTGTCTTGTTCCTCCCTGCCCCCTTCCCTTTGTTTGAATGTGCCTGTCTCCTTTTCCTCATTCCTCATCCTCCCACCAGTTAATCTTGGCTCTCCCAAGGCTTTTCCCCGTTGTACTCTGTTCCCTCTCTTGGATGCACACCCTTATGCAGAAGGTTCCCAAATCTATATACCTAGCCCTGATCTCCCTTGGGAACTAGTCTCCAATAGCTACCTGTTCAGTATCCCTTATTTAAATGCCCCAAAGGTATCTATCTCAAATGTAACCTATGAAAAACAGGCCTCGTTTCCCTAAAAAGCCTCTCCAGCCCTGTTTCTGTTAAGGGCACCATCATCTGTCCGGCACCCAAAGCTTAAGGCCTTGGTATCATCTTTGACTCCTCTGGATCTTCACCCTGAATGACCATTTATTTGTCAAGCCTGGTTCATTACAGGGTCTCCACCCTCATCCAGGCATTCATCACCTCTGGCCCAGATGGGCTGTTTAATTGTTTCCTGACAGGGCTCTCCAGGGCATCCACCAGGCAAGTGCCGGATTGAGGCTTCTGACGTGCAGTGCTGACTGTGCCCTTCTGTTCAGACCTCTTCAGTCGCTCCCGGCCCCTCAGCCTGCTGTCTAAGCACCTGCCTCTGCTGGCTCCCTCCCACCCACTCCACAGTTATGAATGAATAGGACTTGGTGGCATTGCATCACTGCCCCAGATGCAGTCTTCAGAGATTTCGCCAGGATAGAGATTTCATGCATTCCTGCTAAACAGACTTAGCGTGCCTGACATTCCATCCCTTTTCTCCTCGCCCGTGCCCAGGCAGGTGCTCCTGTGCAGAATGCAGCTCTCTCCCTTCTGCTGCCTTTTGCTATCCTGGTTTTGCCTTCGAGGCACAGTTCAGTTGCCTTTCCCTACTAGAGAGAAGCCCTTTGATCACCTTCCTGAAGTATTTGTATTTCCTTGCTCTGTGTTGTCACCAGGGAGGCAGGCACTGCTTCATGTTTGCCTTACTCTTCAAAGCTCCTGGCAGACTGCCTTAAAAATGTGCCTCATTGCCCCTCCGGCCAGTGCTTTCCCCATCACTCCACACCACTTCCCTTAAGGGAGCCTTACCGGTCACAGAAATCCAAGGCACCTTCATTTGCCAACTAAGAAAACAATTACCTAGAACAGGAGAGAGCTTTCCAGTCCAGGCCTCATCCTTACGCCAGGACGACTTTGCTTTCTCTGACACTACCCTGGCTGGTTCACCAGACCCAGGCTGCCCCTGGTAGGGTAAGTCTTTGTCTGTACTATCATCTTTGGCCTCCTAGCCCAGCCGGCTAGATGATGTCACCATAGCCTGGATCTTCCCCCACTCTTACACGCTGGCGTGTCGGATACAGGGAGAACCCAGGGAGGGTGAAGTGATGGTTGAAAATGTTCACAGCACAACTGGGCAGACTGTTGGCTTTAGCCTAACATCACCTGATCTTTCACAGGATCTGCAGAGGTAGGGTTTTTGTTGTAAGTTCATATAAAACCGTTTTTAAAATATGAAAGCCATAGATAGAAATTGGGAATTTGGGGGATGTTTTTGTTGTGCTTAATGGCTACAGGTTTCTTTTTGGCAAATTGGGACTGACAGAAATTGTAGAGTGCAGAATATTGTACAATGAAAGTATTTTAAAAGAAGTTTTGTAATTAAGAAATTTCCATGATAGAAGATAATCTGGAGGTTATTAACATATCCCTTTTTCAAGAATCTCAGTTCTTGTTTCATCCCATATTGCCATCTTTTAATGTACTTTGTTCATTTTCATGAAAGTAAAAATTTTTCAACGTTGGAAAACTTTGAAAGGATCATGCCTGTTCTATCTTGAATTTACTCTGTCATTGTCATTTGTGTTATTTCTGTTGTTGAGTTGACTGAATTATAAAATGAAATGGGATTTTCTGAAGCTGCCTGATTTTGGGGGGGGGGGGGAGTTGCAGGGCAATGAGGGTTAAGTGACTTGCCCAGAGTCACTCAGCTAGTAAGTGTCAAGTGTCTGAGGCTGGATTTGAATTCAGGTACTCCTGAATCCAGGTCTGGTGCTTTATCCACTGTGCCATCTAGCTGCCCCTGAAGCTGCCTGATTTTATAGTCACATGTCTGCCTAGGTAGTTAACCACGTGCAGATTAATAAATAGGAAATGATATGCTTGTTATTTAATTCAGCTATAAGTTGTGGAGCACCTGTTCTGGAAAACACATCCCCCTGGGGCCTGTGGTGAGAGTCACCTAGTAATTGAAACAAATGTTGCCCTGGAGCCCTGGCCCTCACTCAGCTGGTCTTTAAACTGCTTTGGGCCTCAGGTTACTCTGCTATAAAATGAGCTTTAAAGCACCATTGTGAGTACTCACTCTTAGGAAAAGACCTGACACTTGTCACTATTGGTTTTTTGTTTTTGTTTTTTTACTGAGGCAATTGGGGTAAAGTGACTTGCCCAGGGTCACACAGCTAGTAAGTGTTAAGTGTCTGAGGCTGGATTTGAACTCAGGTACTCCTGACTCCAGGGCCGGTGCTCTATCCACTGTGCCATCTAGCTGCCCCTGTCATTATTGTTTAATAGTGAAAGAATGTAACAAAACAACTCTTAGGCTGGATAGAATCAACTATGGGAACTTGCAGCACAGATTAAGCAAAAATAGCAGAGAAATGAAAAACAATTATAAGACAGAATTGTTCAAAAATAATTTCTTTGGAGAGGTAAATGTTGACTTGGACTTTGAGAAAAGTGTAGGATTGGGGCTGGCAGAAAGGGGGAGGCCGGCATTTTAGATTCCATAGAGTAGTTTACTAAAGGGAGAAGGGCATGTATGGGAGGTGGCAAGGAACATGTCCTCCTTGTGGCATAGGATGGTAGCAGTAAGAGAGAAAAAAACAGAACAATTGGGAAGGCTCTGCCCCTAACATTAGGGAGTTGTTTCAGGTCCTCAAGCTGGTGAATCGTGTGGTGATGGCAGTGTTTTAGGAAGATGTACCTGGCTGTGGTGTGCACATTGATGACAGGGGAGAGGGTGACCAGCAGCGAGGAGGCTTTTATTGTGAGCTGGCACCTCTTTGGGTCTGTGGAAACAGAGAATGTAAGAAGAAGAAATGGTACCATTTGGTTAGTGATTGAATGTGAGGCTAGGAGATGCAGGAAAAAACCAAACAGAACCGCGCTTTTTTGTGAGTCTGAAAGATGTAGGGAATGCTGCTGCCTTGTACAGGCGTGGTGGAATGGTAGAGAGGCCAAGAAGGGTGAATTCCAAGTGGCACCATGAAGGGGCCCGATTTCCGGATGAGAGAGAAACAGGAGGTGCAAGGTGGCCTCTGGGTGCAGGCTTAGCCCCAGAATTGCCAGGCCGGCTTGGAGGTCAGAGGGGCAGGGTTGGGTCGGTAGAGGAATTGCAAGGCTTCTCCTTAGTGGTCTAACTCACAAATGATGGGGTGGGGGGTTTGGTCCTTAGACCTGGGCAATCCCTGCACTACTCAGCAAGTCCCCCCGGCTCCACGGTCTCTAGACCAACCTGCAAACAGACCCTTCTGTTGGGCTTTTCCGCCCTGGCACAATCTGGCCTCCTCCCAGCTTTTCTGCCTCATTGTAGATGACGCTCCCTCCAGCACACTGGGGTCTGGCCAGATAGGTCTTCCCTCAGCTACCCCCCACACCACACCGCCCCATCTCTTCTCTGCGGGCCCGGGTGCTGGCTCCCACTGCCCCTGGAATGCACTCCTTGCTCACCTCCACCTGAGAGAATCACTCTTCAAGACTGAGCCCAAGCACCACCTTCTCCAGGAGCCGCTCCAGATCCCCAGGGCTGCACGTCTGCTCCCCAGTTACCAGGGTGTGCTCTGTAGCCCTCCATTCTGCATCTGCTCATTTCTGTCCACGTCGGTCTGAGTTGAGAGCAGATGGTTTTGTTGTTTCTGATTAGGTAACCCCAGCAGATAGCACAGTGTCTGGTGTTTAGTATGTGCTTCGTTATTCCCGTATGTCAGCCTTGCCTCCCACATAGGCTCTCCTTTCTCTAAGGAGCGGTTTAATTGTGACTTTCACCTTGCTCCCAAGGTGGGGGGCGTCGGGTGTGATTGGCACAGTACAGCTGTTGCCTAGTAATCATGAGCTGCTGGCTTAGGAAGGCCAGACACCCTGTTAGGCCTGGTTATCTCTTGCAGGGCCTTTACGGAGAGCCTTGCTCTGCTGTGCCTGAGAGGCACATTGGGTATCTGTGACTGGACTTGGCATCAGCCAGTCAGATATGGCTTTTTTCCTAGATCTGAGAGCTCATGAGGTTTCATGGTGTATCATAGGTTGGGCGCTTACTAGAAAGGGAACTAACTGACCAGCGGCAATTCTTTTCATCTGTCACGAGTGCCCAAAATCAAGATGTGTCTCCTAATTTTTTCACCTGAATGTGAGGTACATATTTTTCCTCCCTAACCTCTCCCTTCAGTTTTAGTGACCTAGGGCATTCTGATGCTTTGAATGATGTCCTCCTCCAGCTTTCTAAACTGCTGCCAATACAACAATAGCAAGAACTACTCTTTGTGTAGCTCTTATGTGCTTGGTACTGTGTTAAGCCCTTTATGATTATTATGCCATTTGATCCTCACAACAGCCCTGGGAGGGAGGTGCTATTATTTATCCCTTTTTATAGATGAGGAAACTGAGGCAGCCAGAGGCTACGGGACTTGCCCAGGCTCACACAGCTACCAAGTGTCTGTCTCAGGTCTTCCTGAATCCAAGCCCAGCCCTCTGTGCACTGCACCTTCCAATCACCTGCTGTCGCTCACCAAGATTCTTTGGGCTCCGACATCCCAAACTAGGGTCCCACGGTCTTCCCCCTTTCCTGGCACATCTCTGAAGCTCGCGCCTGGAGGGGTGGGGGGGTGATCAGGTCAGCCTCTCCAGACACCCTCTCCTGCAGCTGTAGTGAGTGCATTATCTTGAATTGTAACAAATACCTGATCAGGTACGTGGAACATCGCCCTGACTGTGTCCTCTCTCTCATCTCCAGGAACAGGAAGGCTTTGGCTCGGTGGGTACCTGACTGATTTTGTAACGGTGCCTTGAGAGACCAAGAACCTTGGTTTGATTTCTACCGCTGATCATTCTCTGTTCAAAAGTATCTCAGCATGGGGAGGTAAGGGTCACTCTCCACTGGGATAGGTCACATGTTTGTAGCATGAGTTACGTCAGCTGGACACTAGTGAAATCGCACAGCAGGGGTACCGTCTTTTCTGGGCTCTTCCAGGCCCAGTGGGGCTGGTGTCAGAAGGGGGCGCAGGACCAGAGTGAGGAAAAAGGGACCTGCTGTAATTGTCAGGGTGGGGCCAGAAGTTCAGCTGTCCATCAGACATGAGGTAGCCATCTATAGCTAACTGTCCTTAGAACAGACAAGAGAAGAGGCCCTTAGAGAAAGAGAACCGAAATAAAGACGGGGATTTCTCATTTTTACCGTCAAACCCTTCCCTTCAGATAGTGGACCCTTTGGTGGGTTGTTCAGGCTCTTACAGCCATTGCCTGTCCTGCCCTGCCCAATGGCTCAGGTCCTTCTGGTGCTTTACTCTTATCCTGTGGTCCTGGATGATAAAAGGATTGGCCTGGGGGTTGGAAAGTTAGCGGAAATGACGACTTCACTAGGAAGGATGGTTTATTTTTATATCCTTTTTATTCATATAGCCTATGTTGTTAAATTTCAATTATTAAAGTAGTTTTAAATGTTCTTTTATGGTTCACAATATTATATATTTTCTTTAAAACAATTATATTTTAAAGAAGAAAAATTTTAAACTTTAAACCTGTTGCCAGCTTCAGGCTTAGCCCACAATACTTGTCCCTTCATCTTTTCCTCAGGTCTAAAAAACATTTAATCAGAATCTGCAATGTGCAGAGCCCTATGCAGGGTGTTGGGGATAGAGACAAAATGAAAAACTGACTTGGAGCTGCTAACATTCTACTTGATAATAGTTTTACTATCAGCATGTGTTTATTTAGGAAAATCCCTGTTGCCAAAAGTGATGCTCTAAGGTTGGGGTTGATTGATTTACTCAGTTAACTCCCTTCTTCCCCATTCTTTCTCTCTCCTTCCCTCCCCCCTCTCTCTTTCCCTCCCCCTTTCCTTCCCCCTCCTTCTCTCTTTCCCCCCTTCCCTCTCACTGTCCCCCTCCCCTTTTTCCCCCCCTCCCCCTCTCCTCCTCCTCCTCTCCCTCCCCCTACCTCTCTCCCCCTTCCCTTTGTATGGAGCAAACTGCCTCAGTTTACCCAAATAACTCGAGGAGACCACCAAGTCAAGCAGAGACAGATTTATTACATCCTCATGAGGACGGGCAAAACCCAATTACACATTGAAGTCTTGCAAAGATGTGCCCAATCCTCTAGGTTTTTATAGTAATCTTGAAAAGGACTGTCCCCACGTACACCTAGGGTGGATGAGCTCACAATCTAACATCCAATCCTGTCTCATCCAAGGTGCGTGTTCAGCTCGTGATCAATGTATGGAGACATGCATACATGTTCCAGGAGCAAGGGGGAAAAGGGGAGGGGGGAACAAGGTCAAACCAAAGGAAAAGGAAACAGGGGAGTGAGAGTCAGATGTTTCAAAGCTCACAGTTCCCACTGACTCCCCTCTCCAGGCCCCTGTCTCTAAAGATAAGGATGACAGGGTTAAAATTTATCTTCGGCTATGTTGGGAAGTCAAAGAAATAATTGGCAATTAAACTTAAAGGAGACAGTGAGAATTTGACAAGCAATAAACTTTTAAACTAACTATATTGGGTCAGGGCTGGGTACCTTCCAGACCCCATCCTCAGAGTTTAATCTGACTCAAATCCATAATCATATCATACACCTTCCCTCTCTCCTTCTCCCCCTCCCCTTCCCATTCTCCCTCCCCCTTTTCCTTCCCCTCTCCCTCTCCCTCCCCCTATCCCTTTTCTTCTCCCTCTCTCAGCTTGAACCCACCTTCCATGGGATTCTGTATATGCTTGTGAGAAGAGAGTTTGTCACAGACTTTGGGTCAATATTTGTATCGTGTGTTTTCATTGTAACCCCTTAGGAAACACTCTTCTTTAACAGATATTTATGGCTGGCTGACTGAAGGGATTTTCAAGAGCTATATTGGAGAGAACACCTTGGCGCGGGCTGGGACTGCTAGTCTTGGAGAGCCACCCCCAGTTCCTCAGCAGTGCCCCTAGAAGTCTGGGGGGGTGGAACCTTGCTCTGGGATCTGAGACTCACTGGGCAGAATGGGAGGGGAGCCAGGGACCCTCAGAGCCTCCACAGGCCATGCTGCGAAATCTCTCAGTGTCAATGGCGATACCGCCGCTGGCACAGTCTTCGTCACGACACCTCTTGGTAGATGCAGCTAAATAGCCTGCAGTCAGGGAGACCTGAGTTCAGATTTGGCCTCAGACACTTACTGCCCATGTGACATCTCTGTCTGCCTCAGTTTCCTCAGCTATAGAATGGGGGCAATAAGAGCACCTCCCTACAAGGTTGTTGTGAGGGTCACATGAGGTTGTGTCTGTGAAGCCCTTGGCTCAGTGTCTGGCCCATCGTAGGCGCTGAGTAAATGCCGGTCACTGCCTCTGTATGTTCTATGCATGGGATGCAGGTTTTCGTTCTGCACTGAGTTGTGCTCCATAGGGTGGTGGAGCTAAAGATCCAGATAATTCTCCTTCTAGAGGATGGGGATTTCTGGGCTTCCAGGGAGCTTCAGCCCACAGGTGGAGAACTGCTCATTTAACATGAAAGTTTCCATATAGAGGAGATACCAGAAAATAACCTTTGAAGGGGAGAGTGCAGGAGTTGGCATTATTTTCTATATTAAAAATAACATCCATGCCAAAGTCATTGTTATCCCCGATGCTGAATGATAGTTCTAGAATTTTTATTCCATCAGCTGATTGTGGTATGGCCAGGAGTAATTATACTTTTTTCTTTGCCTTAATATCCTCGTATAAAGATGGAACAAAAATGTGTAAGTACAAGGGTGTCCTAGTGGAGTGTTTTAAAAACAAATACAAATCTGTATGTACAGTACTATTCATGGCCTCATTTTTGGTTGTCACAAAGAACTGTAAACTAAGGGAGTGACCGACCATCCATTGAGGGATGGTTTAACAAATTATGGTATCTGAATGTAGTGAAATGGTGTTGTGCTATAAGCACCATGACAAATGGTGTAGACTCAGAAAACTTGCAGAAAAAGATTTGCATAAACCATTGCAGAGCAAGTGAGCAGAGCCAAGAGAACAGTTGTTTTAATTTTGATGCTTTGGGGGCAGGGGTGAGACTGAGGCAGAGAGGCTACTTAGAAAGAATGAAGACAACAGCCAAGTGTCATTCGTTGGAGCATTTCTTTCAATGCACTGCAGAAAACAGCAGGGATCTCAGAGAGGAGCATAGACAAGCAGAACACTGTTGAAACTAATAAACTTATTATATTGTTTTTAAACATACAAGCTGTGTGTAATAGAGATGAGCAATTTCAGAGACTATTCCTTTTCATTGCTTTATATATGAGGATGTTCCTGTTTGCTGGTGGTTGTCAAATTTAGAATATCTTAAAACATTTTAAAAACATAGCATTGTCCTAACGGAATGGCTTTAAAACCAAGGATATTATATTGAACAAAACGAACACCATGGAAAATGTTACGGTACAAACACATGGGTAGGAAATAGAAGCAGCCCAGAAAGAACTATGGGAATGACTGATCTCACTCTTTGAACTGTGTGCTCTCTGAATTTCAGGATCAGTGTCTCCTGCCTGTTTCCTGCTTCCTGGCATTTTAGCATCTCCCCAGTGGGATGCCCACGAATTCTGAACAGCAATCTGCGACAGATCGTTGTCGTTGGCATCCTGGCTGCTGCTGTCTCCTTGTTGTATTTCTCTGTCATCATAATCCGACATAAGTATGGGCGCTTGTCCCGGGATAAGAAGTTTCACAGGTGAGAACCTAAACTGTGGCATGTCAGGATCTCATTTCATGGCTAAAAACGTCTTGGGGCTCAGGAGAGGACAGGCCTTGGATTCCTTAATAAGATAGTTTAGCCGAGGAAAGGGTTACTGTGTCTTCTAGAGGTCTAAGTCATGCCGGAGAGAGCTCTTGCAGAGATCATTCAAAGCAGGCCTCAGCTGTGGCCGTGCTGGTTGTTAAGTTAAAGCTGACGTTCTACTAGTTTTGAAAACAAGAACTTTTATCTTCATGAAGTCCAAGCAGTTAAGGGCAGTGTTGTTAGGCGTGATGTGTCTGGTGTCGGGGTCCTCGTCATTGCTTGTTTTCTGTCAACAAGTAGTAGAAAATGTCTCAGTGATATTACGGCACAGCTTAGAAAGTCATTGTGCATAATGACTTTGCTATTTACAGAATATCCCTTGTTAGATCTTAAGATAGACTATTTAGGAGCCAAAGAATCCATGGACTTTTTCTCCTGCTAGGTATCTGGCCCGAGTGACCGACACTGAAGCTACTGACACCAACAACCCCCACATCAATTATGGCGTTGTGGTGGACTGCGGGAGCAGCGGTTCTCGGATCTTTGTCTATTGCTGGCCCCGGCACAACGGCAATCCCCACGATCTCTTGGATATCAGACAGATGAGGGACAAAAACCGAAAGCCGGTGGTGATGAAAATAAAGCCAGGTGTGTGGGGGGTCATTGTCACGTCAGTCCTTTCGCTGTGCCTTTGTCTTTTCCATCTCAGCTGAGCCATCAGAGTTCAGGCACTTGGCGCCTACGTCTGTGCCCTCGTGACCTCCTCACGGGTCTCTTTCGTTCTCATCCTTTCCAGGTGCTCGTGCACACCCCTGGAAGCCTCGTCTTCCTCAATGACTAGAGCAGGACGGGGCTTTGCGGTAGAATACAGAGCTCCAAGCCATTTGCACTGCCCTGCCTTCCTGTTGGATGTGTCCCTCTCTCATCGTTTGCCAGGAGCCCCAGGGAGAGGGACCATGTGCCCCTCTTTTACTCCGGTAGCACCTCTAGCTTCCTTGCCAACCCCCTCAGAGTTTTCAATAGTGCATTTTCCTTTCCCCCCACCCTACCCCAGCATTTTCCTCTCAGGAAAATGAAAAATAGGGACTTCAGAAGAAGTGACCAGACATTCCAAGCTTCACCCCATTTCTCCTGGGCCTAATTTAGCTCCTCCTCCCCCCACGCCGACATGTGTCCTGTGCTTTAGGCAGGCCAGTCTGCTGACTGTCCTTTGAGCATGCTTTGCACATGCCTGCATTTCCCTGTGTTGCGGGTGCCCTGCTGCTTCTCTCTGAGTGGTGCCAAGCCTGTCTTCCAGGCCCAACTCTGGCTCCCCTCTTTGACAAGCAAGCCAACATCCCAAAGTAGCAGCAGCGGCAGTGGTAACTCTTAGGCCTCTTGTGCCTCTCACTGGGCATCTGCCCAGCCCACCCTCGATCAGGTTTCTTAGCCATCCTCTCATGTGTCTGGCTCACTCCATCTAAATTATAAATCTACAGAGAGCTTTGTTTTGTTTTCTCTCACACTATTTAGCATATGCCTGCTACATAGTCGTATCCAGTCTATATATATTGGCTAATAGATTATCAGTTTTTTGCTGTTTTGTTATCCATCCCTCCATTGTTAATGACAAATGGCCATTTCAAACACTTTAAAAATGTGGTCTATTCCTAGCAAACATTTGGGGTGTAAGAGATGGGTGATGATGAATGTCTTGGTAATCAGATATATTAGTAACAATATGATACGATTGACCTTAGAGCCTAGAAGAGGTGATGTGTGTATTTCTGTCTTGCAAAAAATTGATCATGTCCAAGCCAGATGATATGTAAGAATTAAAATGGGTTTCACCCACTGTATAACATAATTGTTTAGAGTAGAAAACAATTTTTAGATTATCATCCTACATCATTTAAACCGTCTTCACTTAAACTATCCAAGCATGTTTATCAACTTAAACCCCCAATTTGCTGTTGAATGTTGATACAGTCATGTGATTCACATGACCAGTACTGGACCTGGGATTTTATTATCATAGGAAACCCCCCTCTAGCAATGCCGGTCACAGATGGGTCAAGGGACTCACCTGCAGTCCCCTAGCCAGGAGAGGTCAGAGGCCGGACTTGAGTGCAGGGGTTCTGGCTTCAAGCCTCCAGTGCATCCTCCATGGGACCCCCCCCTCTCAACCACATAAAAGGGAATTTGGTCATTCCTCCGAAGTGTGTGTGAAGAGTCAGAAGAGTCAACAGTTTCATATAAAAATCACTTTGTAACTACCATGGCCAGTAGCCGGCCATCACCAGGCACTTCTTAAAGCAGCTACGTGGTGTCAGGCCCTGGGGGTCCAGAGACAAAAATGAAACAGGGCCTGCCTCAGCGAGCTTCCAGTCTGTTGGGAAGAGAAGCCATCCAAATGTACGTAGATAGAAAATGAATGCAAGGAAGGTTGGGGGCCAGGCCCAGGGCTTGTCTCAGGAAAGCGGGGGCAGCGCATTTGAGCTGGAGGAAGTCTGGAGCTCTTCAGAAGAGGCCAGATTTGAACTCAAGTCTTTCTGACTCTAGTCCTGGCACTCTATTCACTGTACCACCTCAACTTCCCACTCTGTAAGTCTAAGTGACAGCTAGAAATAAATGGCTTTTGGCAAGCAGAATGTTAGCAAATGAGCCTCTCTGGGAAACTTGCAAGATGGCCGGACCAGAAGAGTAGATGTTCATGGATGAAATTTCTCCTGCTCACTGATGTTTCTGGTTCCTCCAGGCATATCAGAGTTTGCTACCTCTCCAGAAAAAGTCAGTGATTATATTTCTCCACTTCTGAGTTTTGCTGCAGAACATGTGCCGAGGGAAAAACATAAAGAGACCCCTCTCTATATCCTCTGTACGGCCGGGATGAGAATCCTTCCGGAAAGGTAACTTTCAGTGTGTGTGTTGGGGGAACCAGAGGGGAGGGAATCCTCTTAGATTAGGGAAAATATGGGACAGATGTTAAATAAGGGCTGGAGGGGATAGGCAAGCTTTTTATTTTGATTTGTAGAAAAAAAAATTAAAATTCACTTTTCTCTTTGCTTTGGCTCTGGAAAATTTTGATGTGATACATCTGTCTGTCACTGTAGTACTGCTAAGTCAGCCTAAACATTTCAATTTTAAAGACCATGAAATTGGATTATTTTAACTACAGGCATTCACTTTTAGAACCTGTGATCTGGATTGTTCTGTTGAGTGCTGGGTCCTGAATTTCAGTTTAAGATGGAGGAAAACCATAGTGCTGAAGACACTGAAGATGTTTGTGCTGGTGGCAGACTTGAGGGTGGTCTTGATAACTTTCTTGAGGGGAGATGTGAGCCATCCTCAAGGGTGGGCTCATGGCAAGGACTTAGATTTGTTCGGTTTGGCCCCAGAGCGGGCCTAGGAGTGATGGTGGAAAGTCAAAAAGCGGCAGCATCAGAGTTAAGGAAAAAACTTTGTGTGGTGGGATTTACCCTTCAGTGGGTGGGCAGTGGGCCCTTCCTCCCTCTTGGGCCTCGGATGAAGGCAGGGCCTGGCCTCACCAGCCTCTCTCGACACTGTAGACGTCTTGTGTGGAATGGGCCCTGAACCCGAGGTTTTTCTTACCGCATTACATGACTTCTCTTTTCAGTCAGCAAAAAGCCATATTGGAAGATCTTCTGACAGACGTCCCAGCACACTTTGACTTTCTGTTCTCTGACTCTCACGCTGAAGTTATTTCAGGGAAGCAGGAAGGTCAGTATTTGATCACTTCCTGGTGACTTTATGTCATCAGCAGCGTAAGATTTGGGGTACATTTAGCTCTTCAGGGTAGCCCCTGAGTGTCACCATCCACATCTCATTATGGCGAAACACTGCCTCCTTCCCAACAGACACTTTTACAATAGCCAGATTTACTTCGATTGGGAACCAGAACAATTACCCAGACACTCAGACTTGGGAAACACTTAATTTGTTTCCTCCACAGGAGCCACTTAGCAAATCTATTCCAAGTTGATTTGAACAGAGCAATAAACTACAGCTCTCCAGCTTGATGATGGGCAGTTATCATAGGCTCTCTGGAGCCTCCCAGGGTGATAGTTTCTGGAAGGTTCTCTACGCTCCAAGGGAGAAGCCAGGTTATTGGAACAGTGTCAACCACTCCTGGCATTTTCAGAGAAATAAGAAAAATTATACCTTAGAATAAATAAAATAGTAACTTATTTTATAGATCTCTTAACTGAACCCAGAGGATTTGGCAGATGGGTTGCTAGAAATTGAGGCTGTGATTATAATTTGTTCTATTAATCCCTCGGAGTGCATTGCACATTGACGTTTGGCCCTTGATTACTGTGTTTCCCTTTCCTTTTTCTCCCTTTGAGAGCCAAAGGTACACAAATCCATGTTCTTCTTTGTATCAAAAACAAGAGCACGTTGTTATGTAAAAAGTTAGAACAGAAGAAGAGAATGACGCGTAAAACTTTAAATCTCCCTCAGATCTTTTGCTTTTAAGAAAACACATCACTTTTTACCATGTAATTGTCAAAGGGGTCTTGCTTGTTGATCCTTCCTTTTGAACTTCCTTCTGTTCTCTTCTGTGCTTTTTAAAAAAGCTTCAGTGACCCTCTCTTTCATTACTTCTTCTCTTAGCAACACTCTGGCCAGTGCTTCTCACTCCCCCCGCCCCCCCAACATCTTCTGTTTCCCTCCCTTTCCCCACTCATGTAACTTTCTCCCCACCAGGGACAATGAGGGTTAAGTGACTTGCCCATGGTCACACTGCTAGTAAGTGTCAGGTGTCTGAGGTTGGATTTGAACTCAGGTCCTTCCGAATCCAGGGTTGGTGCTTTATCCACCGTGCCACCTAGCCGCCCCAACGCATGTTATTTTTGCAGAGAAATATAATTTTGATCATAAAGAACACGTTTTTCTGAATATGTATGTAAAAGAAGCCATGTACTTGAAGGGAAGAATGTGATGAAAACAAGATCCTGTTAAGATTTTTTTAAAAACTTAATTGTAATTATTCTTAGTTCTCCTAATGCTTTTCATTGTGGTATGAAGGGGAGCCCAGATTCACAAAACTGGACCAGTTTCTGAGTGGCTTGGGGTGACAGACAGCAGCAGGCCTACCTAGGCCTGACCATTCCCAGAGGACTGGCCCTCACTAAGTGTGGAGGCACATTACTCTGGAGAGGTTGGCCTCCAGTGACAAGTGTGGCCCCTTCACTGAGGTGTAGAGGGGGTTGCAGCCCTCACCTTCTCCAGAGCCCATTTCCTTCAGGTCCTGGGGGAATAGTGACCCATTAGGACAGACTCTGTCTCTCCAAACAGACCAGCCAGGAGAGCTGGGAAGGAGGGCTTCTTGCTTCTCAGATGTTTGATCTCAGGCCTCTTGGTCACTGCTGCAGGGAGCTGTATGGTTTTTTTTTAATTTTTAAAATTTTAATTTTTCTAATCATAAAAGTATTTTCCAGTTACATGTAAAGATAGTTTTCAACATTCGTTTTCATAAGATTTTTGGTTCCAAATTTTTCTCCCTCCCCTCCTCTCACCCCAAGACAAGCAAGCAATCCAATATAGGTTATATATGTAAAATCACATTAAACATATTTCTGCATTAGTCATGTTGTGAAAGAAGAATCAGAACACAAGGGAAAAACTCAATAAAGAAAAAAACAACCAAAAAGTAGAAACGGTATGGTTCAATCTGCATTCAGAATCCACAGATCTTTTTTCTGAATGTGGAGAACATTTTCCATCATGTGTTCTTTGGCATTGTCTTGGATCATTACATTGCTGAGAAGAGCTAAGTCTATCACAGTTGATCATCACACAATGTTGCTGTTACTGTGTACAATGTTCTCCTGGTTCCGCTTGCTTCACTCAGCATGAGGCCACTTCAGTCTTTCCAAGTTTTTCTGAAATCTGCCTGCTCATCATATCTTATAGCACAATAGTATTCCATTACATTCATATACCACAACTTGTTCAGCCATTCCCCAGTTGATGGGCATCCCCTCCTTTTCCAATTCTTTGCCACCACAAAGAGAGCTGCTATAAATATTTTTGTACATGTGTGTCCTTTTCCCTTTTCTATGATCTCTTTGAAATATAGACCTAGTAGTGATTTTACTGGCTCAGAGGGTATGCACAGTCCCATACCCCTTGGGGCTTAGTTCCAAATTGCTCTCTAGAATGGTTGGATCAGCTCACAACTCCACCAACAATGCATTTGTGTTCCAATTTTTCCACAGCTTCTCCAACATTAATTATTTTCCTTTTTTGTCATATTAGCCAATCTGATAGATGTGAGATGGTACCTCAGAGCTGTTTTAATTTGCATTTCTCTAATCAAGAGTGATTTAGAGCATTTTTTCATATGGGAATAGATAGCTTTGATTTCTTCATCTGAAAACTGCCTGTTCATATTCTTTGACTATTTCTCAATTGGGGAATGATTTGTATTCTTATAAATTTGATTTAGTTCCCTATATATTTTAGAAATGGGGCCTTTATCAGAAACACTGGCTATAAAAATTGTTTCTCAGCTTTCTGCTTCCCTTTTAATTTTCTTGCTCTTTGAAATGTCTCTAGGTGTCTATGCTTGGATTGGCATTAACTTTGTCCTCGGGCGATTTGAGCACGTTGAAGATGGTGAGTGTGATAGCTCGAATGATTAAACTCATAGGTCTGCTTCTTGGGAAATTATGATTTCTATTTAATAAAAATTTTTTTTAAAATTTGGATTTGGAACTCATTTTAGTTAAACCTCTTAACAGTTTTGTTTTTTAACAAATAAACTCAATACATTTATGTGTAGGAGTCAAGTGGTTATTTAACTAACCAAATTAAACTGAATTGTAGAAGAGGTTTGGCTTTTTCAGTAGTCCAGTTTGACTTAATTTACTTTAAATTAATTATGACTGCAAAATGGGTCTCTTGAGAAGATCCCCACTCCAAGGGATAGTTTGTCCCAAGGAAGGTCTCCTGCATGTTTTCCAGATGACGAGGCAGTCGTGGAAGTGAATGTTCCTGGGGGTGAGAGCCAAGCAGCTATTGTCCGCAAAAGGACAGCGGGTATTCTGGACATGGGCGGAGTGTCGACCCAGATAGCTTATGAAGTTCCCAAAAGTGTAAGCTTTGCCTCCTCACAGCAGGTTATTATCTGTAAAGATTTCCTTCTGTTTGGTTTGATTTTTCATTTAACATGTCTCCATCCATTTTTGTTTTGTTTTCTGAGTCTTAAAGCATCATTACTGTGCTTATTGGGGTGCCACCTCCCCAAACCCAGGAGAAAGGAGACAGGAGGAGAAGGAGGCACATCTCAGCTGAGCTGTTTGGGTTTGGTCATTGAAATCAGCTGGTTTGTTTTGCTAACTGTGATTAGCTCTGTACTTAGAGATGTCAAAGAATACTTGGTTCAGGGTTTTTGTTTTTTTGGTTTTGCCTTCAGTTATTTTTTTTTTCAACAGGTATTGCATAGCTTTGCTTTTTTTTTTTTTAAATACTGCAGTAAAACAAGCCATGACAAATTTAATTCATTAATACGAATGGGAAAAGACCTGTCATTTTTGTGCCTTAGACAACTTGCTTTCTCAGAAAAGACTTAGGCTTTGCAATGGGGCTTGAGAGGGTCTTCATTGAGGGTTTGTGACATCTTTTCATTCTATTTACATCCTTTGTAGCTCTCTTGGTCACTGCATGCTGTTTTCCCATCAGGCAGCAAAATAGAGGGGCTATAAAGGGCATTGGCCAGAAATGAAGAAACCCATTTTTGTTTTCAGATCTCTAGCTGAACTGCTCCACAGCTTGATTGCTAGATTTCTCTGACTGTAAATGAGGAGGAGAACATGGGTTATTTTCTTAGTACAGAACCCCTAAAATGCTTTGAGCTTTTGAGTGAAGGTGCCAGAGAAATCCAAGTGTCCCAAGGTGGCCCTTCCCCCATCTCTTGCTGGAAGATCCTTTTGAGTTTTGAGACTAATAAGCCCATGAGCGTGCGTGCGTGCATGTGTGTGTGTGTGTGTGTGTGTGTGTGTACACGTGTGTACACTCGCTCGAGCAGGCTTGTGCATGCATTCGCGTGCACACATGCATATATGCACCTCTCTCCATCCCAGCCCACTATGTACAGCTGGGGTTCCAGAGGCACTGCTTCATGCATTGCATGCTGGACAGGACCTCTGTGAACCACAAAGCCTGAAACATCACCCTGGGGAGGGAAGATGGTTTGATAGCTGTGTGTTCTAAAGGGACGTTTCCTCCAGAGCAAAGATGAAAACAGATTGAGCATCACATGCTGGCTTTGTTTTGCTTGTTTTTGTTTGTTCTGCTTGGTGGTAAGATCTTTTTATCCTTGTGCTTCCAGGAAGAAGTAGCCAAAAATTTGCTGGCTGAATTTAACCTGGGCTGTGATGTCCATCGAACTGAGCATGTGTACAGAGTGTATGTAGCCACGTTTCTTGGCTTTGGTGGCAATGCAGCCCGGCAGAGATATGAAGACAGCATATTTGCCAACACCATGCTAAAGAACAGGTATGAGACAGTGTGCTCAGCAGTCACTTCAGACCCAGAAACCTGGCTCTTTGGTCATTAAAAAGGAGCCAGGCAAAAGAAGGGGGCTCATGTAACAGAATGGATATGGATGGGTGTGTGTGTGTGTGTGTGTGTGTGTGTGTGTGAGTGAACTGATTTCACATCGGTGGAACCTCCACCTGTGTCATTTGCCAGTGGCTGTGTTTAGAGCCTAAAATGGAGTCGCCAGGCAGGCCACGATAAAGGGCTACCCAGTTGTGGATCTACTGCTTGTCTGTGCACTCTGGTCTCTGTCTCCTTCTCTCTGGCTGTGTCCCCCATTCGCCCTCTGCCCCCCCATGGGGCTGATGTTGATGTCAGCTCAAAGGGATCTTCTTAGTTGACGAAGGAAATTAAAGGGTGTTGATTGGTTCATGAAGCTGAACGCCTGTTACAGACCCTCTCCTGTGCCCTTCCCAAGCCCAAAGAGAGTGGTGTGTGCATCCATCCTGTACATTCTCACATTGTGTTTCTGTGCATCGAGTCCTGGTAATGAATCTAAGCTCCCTGAGGGGAGGTCATCATGGAAGTGAAGCCGTACACTTGTAGCCATACAGGAGAGCACTCTGTGTCCTTTTCAGCCCACTGTCACTGTGTATTGATTGTGGAGCCTGATTGCTTTTTTTTTTTTTTTTTTTGCAGGGCACTAAGTGTTAAGTGACTTGCCCAGGGTCACACAGCTAGTAAGTGTAAAGTGTCTGAGGTCGGATTTGAACTCAGGTCTTCCTAAATCCAGGGCTAGTGCTTGCTTTATCCACTGCACCACCTAGCTGCCCCCACCTGATTGCTTTTAATTGATAGTGTAGTGGTAACTATATTACAGAATGTCAGTCCTTTGAAATTCTGTAATTGCAAATGGCCTCAGTTAAGATAACTCAGCTGTAGAAAAGGATCCATTCAAACAAAGAGCTTAGAGAAATCCAGAGGACTCAGAAGTCTTGGTAAAATTGTCTTGTTCTGGGGTCAGGAAGGTTGATTTGGTTTGTCTGATGAATGGGCAGTGGTCCTCTGTCCTTTAGCTATAGAGCAGCTAAAATCATACCGTGATGTGCAGTGGTTTGTCTTCTCTTGGGGCTGAATGTGACACTTGGTTACTTGGATAGAAACGTGGTCTCCTTGAGGTGGCCACACCTTCCAGCATTGCTGGCCTCAACCTATCCACACATGTTGGTCTGTGATTCTTATGCCTGGCCTCCCACAAAGCCTCCTCAAGGGTAATGTCAAATATTCCAAATCACGTTGACAGACACTTCTTTTTTGGTGAGGCAGTTGGGGTTGAGTGACTTGCCCACGGTCACACAGCTAGTAAGTGTCAAGGATCTGGGGCCAGATTAGAACTCAGGGCTCCTGACTCCAGGGCCGGCACTCTATCCACTGCGCCACGTGGCTACCCTGACAAACCCTTCTTAATAATTTACTGTCCATTTATAAATGACCCGAAGGGACAAGGAGCAGCCAAAAGAGCTGCCCATGTTAGCTGGGCAGCTTAGAAGTTGCCCAGGGCTTCGATTACTTAGCTATGGACCGAATGTCATTGGTCCAAAAGAGTTTTCCAGCATCGACTGTGTGGGGCAGCAAGGTACTGGCCCAGGAGTTCTTGGATTGATGGGCAGCTCTTTCCTTTACTGGCTGTGTGATCCCATCTGCCAAATGGGGATAACAGTATTTACATGGTGCCTGACGCAGTAAATATTTGATAAATGCTTTGTCCTTCGTTCCAGTCATTTCTAGGAAACCTTGCACAACTCAGAGTTCTAGGTAAATGTGAATTCTAACTCTCTTGAGTAATTGTGCAGAAGTCATCAAGAATGTTTCTTTTCACAGGCTCCTGAGTAAGCAGACAGGCCTAACTTCTGATACTCCGTATCTGGACCCTTGCCTGCCCTTGGACATTCAGGATGAAATTCAGCAGAATGGGCAAACCATGTACCTGCGGGGAACTGGAGACTTCACCCTGTGCCGGAAGACTCTCCAGCCGTTCATGAACAAGACAAATGAGACCCAGACTTCTCTCAATGGAGTCTATCAGCCTCCAGTTCACTTCCAGAACAGTGAATTCTATGGCTTTTCAGAATTCTACTATTGCACTGAGGACGTGTTAAGAATGGGGGGAGATTACAATGCTGCTAAATTTATTAAAGCTGCCAAGGTAATGGATTGAAGGAGGGGCCTGTTCCCTGTATTCTGGGGGAACGGTAACCAGCCTCCGCCTGCTGCCTGTGCTGCTGTCCCTGGGGCAATCTCTGTGGGCATGGGGCCTGGGAAGTCTCGGGGGAGGCCTAGCAGGGCAGGAGGGGCCTGCCTCACATTGGGCCGGGCCTTCAGGGTGAGCCGAAGCCCAGTTTGAAGCGACTGGCTCTTTAGCCAAGTCCCAGGGCTTAGAGCGGGTGCACGGTTTAGGTGCTCGTGGCAGGTGGCAATTGAGTCTCTCCAATGGTTTTCCTCTAGGATTATTGTGCCACAAAGTGGTCCATCTTGCGGGAACGCTTCGACCAGGGACTGTATGCCTCTCACGCTGACCTCCATCGGCTGAAGTGAGTGGGGAAGCCCAAGTTTAAATATGCGAAGCCCACCTGGGGATAAGTGTGGTTTGCCCCACGTCAGGGAGGGTTGTTTGGAATGAGAGGGCCCTGGCAGGGTCGAGAGGGAGGCGTTCCAGAAGAGCCGTTATGGGGGATGCCCTTGTACTCGGCCTCCACCACGATGCAGGGAGTCGGGGCAGGGGCATGAGCTTGTCCAGGACGGTCACTTGTGAAAGCTGAGTCAGGGAGAACTGGCCTAGGTGGGCGGCTCTTAGGCCCCTCGCAGGTTATTTCTTGTCCCTGACAGATGAGTCCAACTGAATATTGTTTCCTCTTTTGACTTGTAGGTATCAGTGCTTTAAGTCGGCCTGGATGTATGAGGTGTTTCACAGAGGCTTCTCATTTCCAGTTAATTATAGCAATTTAAAGACGGCCTTGCAGGTTTATGACAAGGAAGTGCAGTGGACACTGGGAGCAATCCTGTACAGAACCCGGTTTTTACCTTTGAGGTAGGGCAGCTAATTGAGATGGGGGAACACTGCTTCTTTGCCGTCAGGGTGAGAACACAAAGGAAACGTTGCTTCTTGGGAGACGTTCTTGCAGCGTATGCAGGTCACGGATTCCCAGGGTGTCCTGTGACACGTCTGTGAGCGGCTGGCTCTGGGCAGGCATGAGCAGCAGGTTCTCACTTTGCACCCCCTCTGTCAGCTATGCCTCGCACCTCCCAGTTGGTTTCCACACTTGCTCTCAGCTGGCTATCCACGTTCTCTTGCTAAGGCATCATCCTGGTGCCTGCCCCTGGACACCCCTTTTTCCCCTTTCCTTGGGGTGGGAGAAGGGGAGTGAGCTCAGCCTGACCAATCAGCTGGACAGTTCTAGGCTTCATTATTCAGGGGAGCTGTCCTGGACCCCAGGGTAGCTCGGGCATCCAAGATCACTTTACCCTGGGCAGACCCAAGAGCCCTAGTGCAGCCCCAATTCCTCCCTTACCTGGGCTCTGCGCCTCTCTTCTTCGCCATGCCATCTGCTGACTGTTTCATCAAAGGTGCCCTCACTTCCTGCCTGGGCCCCAGGGAGAGCTGATCGCAGCACTTTTATTCCTGTGGTCCTAGTGCTCGCTCCTCACCCACACAGCTGAGAGCCGATGACAGCTCCTGCTAATTATAGCCTGGCATAGTGCAGAGTACCCAGGAATGGAGTCGGGAAGGAGCCAGGTTCAGATGCCATTCCTGACAGGCAGCTGGTCATGATTTACTAAGGATCTGGGTGTACTGGGTGCTGTACTGGGTGCTATGCTGGGTGCTGTAGTGGGTGCTGTAGTAGGTGCTATGCTGGGTGCTGTGTTGGGTGCTGTAGTAGGTGCTGTGCTGGGTGCTGTAGTAGGTGCTGTGCTGGGTGCTGTACTAGGTGCTATGCTGGGTGCTGTGCTGGATGCTGTACTAGGTGCTGTACTGGGTGCTGTCCTGGGTGCTGTGCTGGGTGCTGTGCTGGATGCTGTACTAGGTGCTGTACTGGGTGCTGTCCTGGGTGCTGTGCTGGGTGCTGTAGTAGGTGCTGTGCTGGATGCTGTACTAGGTGCTGTACTGGGTGCTGTCCTGGGAGCTGTACTAGGTGCTGTGCTAGGTGCTGTACTGGGAGCTGTACTAGGTGCCTCGAAGAGAGAGACAGATGTGAGAACCGTGCCTTCCCACCTGGAGCGTACGGTCTGGGTGTGCTTGGGTCTGCTACAAACTTAGGAGATGGGAGGGGGCCGTGGTTTAGTGAGGACGTTGATAAGGCAGCCAGGGTAGGGACGAGAAGAAAGATGGGCTGAAACTGAAGGAGCAAAGGCCTGAGGGACACGGGAGCAGCTGAGACTGAGTCAGCTTTCCCACAGAGGGCAGAGCGAGAAGTTGGGGGTCAGGACGGCCAGGGAGACGCGGGCGCTGTGTGACCTTGGCCTCGCCCTCTCCAGTGGACTCCAGAGGGAACGTGGTGGAGGGCCCTTCCCCAGTGCAAACGTATGTCACCAAGATTCCTGGGCAATGGCCTGGGGTGCCCGCAAGTGGGGCTGGGGCCCAGGGATTTCCATCAGCCCAACAAAGCCCAGAAATCCTTCTCTTTGGTGCTCACTTTCCGTCCGGAGAGTTGCCTATCCCCTTATTCCCCTTCGTGCTCTTGACAAAAGTGCCTGATGCTTACTACTTCCATGAGTGTTGACTTGGGTGGCAGGGTTGCCCTTTTCGGCCTTCCTGATCAGCTTCTCCAGCCCTCGGTCTGGGGCCCATGCAGGGGTGTGTTTAGGAGCTGAGGCCAGTTCCGTGGGGCTCAGACTTTGGTGCCTCCCTCACCCACCATGTGGCTCCATGCTCTAGCTCTAATCCTGACCATCTCTCTTCCAGCAGGCCCTCGATACTGGCTCTTTTGGTACAGCGAGCTCTTCTGCTAACCATGTGTTGCTCTAGCCCCTTGAAGCTCAGCCAGGCCTGGGCCTCCTCCTGAGGCCGTGTTCCCCAGGATAACGGAGTCTCTAGTTCTTCGTCTCGCTCCCAGGGGATGGCTTAGCAAAGTTCTAGAACACTCAGGAAAGCCAGGTGACTGGAAATCAGCCCTTTGCCTTTATTTCCCCAGGGGCCCTGCCTACTGAGGCCCCTTTTCTCAGGAGTGATTAAAGGCCTAAATTCATGGGTGAGTGTGTGGCACGGTGGACGGAGCCCTGGGCCTAGAACCAGAAGGTCTGCAGTTCAGATTTGGCCTCAGACACTTAGTGAGCCGTGGGGTCTTGGGCAAGTCACTTTACCTCATCTGGGCAATGGGGATAATAATAATAGCACCTCTTGCCCAGAGCCATTGCAAGAATCAAATGAGAGAATAATAGTGAATCCCTTAGCCCAGTACCTGGCACAAAATAGGCACTGTTTAAATGTTAGTTATTATTGATTATTATGGTCATGGTGTGATTCACTTTCTTTTTTGCCACCTCTCTCATGCTTCCCAAATTGGGCAGAGAGAATTCACCATAGCAGTTAACGGACAGTGAGCAGAACAGTCTCTACATGGCATCCCCTTGAGGTGGGCGGTGTAAGCTTTATGATGCCCATTTTTAAAAGGAAGAAACAGGCTCGGGATGTGGAAGGATCTGCCTAGGGTCACCCACCTGCTGAGGAGTGGGATTGGTGTAATGGTAATGGTGAAAATGGCTGAAGGTTTGTCTGGTGCTTTACCCCCTTCTCTGGGTCCACTTGACTCCCCAGCCCGCCTTCTTTCTCCGACAGTCTGCCACCCATTCCGTGAATGTGGCTCAGTGGCTGGTCTAGTTTTTATCAACACTGAGTAGAAAATGATCGGTTGGTGCCATCAGTGTTGACCCCAAGTGTGGGATTCTTCCTGATTGGCTTCCGTGGGTGAATTAAATCTTGGCGATCTCCTCAGATGCCTTCCAGAGAGTTTGTTGCTGGCGCCGTTTTTCTCAGATTCTGGTATTTAAGATTTTTACAGAATAAATCCATCAGCCTTATTTCCTCTGGATGTTGACGATGATTCCCATTTGTCTCCCTCTGTTTGGGCAGAGACATCCAGCAGGAGACCTTCCGGGCCAGCCACGCGCACTGGCGAGGCTTCTCCTTCGTCTACAACCACTACCTTTTCTCGGCCTGCTTCCTGGTCGTCCTCTTCTCCATCCTCCTCTACCTGCTGCGCCTGCGGCGGATTCACCGGCGCAAGCTGTGGAGCAGCTCGGCGGCCTCCCTCTGGATGGAGGAAGGACTCCCAGCCCAGAAGATTTCTGGAGCCTTGTGAGCCAGGGCACGAGGGCCTGGGGACTCGGAAAAGAAAAAGCCATTTTTGCCTCAGGGGTTCTTCTCATTTCTCCCTATTTTTTTCTCCATATTTGGTCCCTCCAAATAACAGCAAAACACATTTTTAAAAGACCTGCCTTCCCAGCAGTCTGGTGTTTACTTATTTTTGGAAACTGCTTAGGGACAGGAAGGTCTAAGGGCACTTTCCTACTGGGGCCGGGCTGGGGTAAGAGGAGCACCTTGGGATTGAAGAAGACTTCCTGCTGCCGACGGAGAGGGACAGTCTGTAATTCCTCTTCCTCCCACTGTGGAGTGAGCTCCTCAGCCTGACGAGGGAAATGGGTGTTTGCTTCGTATTTATTTTTCAGGCCTGCTATTCTGCAATTTCATTGAAGATGTTTGAAAATCCTGAGCCGCCCAAACAGAGGATGGGGGGGTGAGGTGTTGACAGGCTTTAAAATGGTAGTGAAGAGACCTATAAAGTGTGAAATGTCGATTGACTCTTGTGTATAGATGGGGTGTGTGCATGTGTGTGTGTGTGTGAGTGTGTGTACAAAATTATGATGAATTTGAGTGAGGATAGAGAAAACCTGCCCTCCCCTGCTAGAACTCTTTCTTAAAAACAAAAGAGGGGGCAGCTAGGTGACGCAGTGGAGACAGCACTGGCCCTGGATTCAGGAGGACCTGAGTTCAAATCCGGCCTGAGACACTTGACACTAGCTGTGTGACCCTGGGCAAGTCACTTAACCCTCATTGCCCTGAAAAAACAAACAAACCCAAAAGAAAACAAACTTTAAGACCACTATTGTTTCATTTGTGTTAAGAGAAGTCCCTCCCCCCCTCCCCTCCCCTCCAGTGAGAAGCTGCAATCTTTCACTGACAGGGTGACCACCCCTTTCTCCCTCCTGTCTCCATGTGCTGGAAGCTCTTTTAGTGCTTGGCACTCTGAAGAGTGAGGTGGTTAATAACAGGGACCCGGCGTACTTAGAAAAGTCCTCTGTTTGTCTGGTTTCTTTGGCCTTGGTCACTTTTCCTCCTTTAAATTGATGCCTTGAGACTTGACTAAAAGTGGCCCTCACAAAAGCTCTGTTTGTAGATAGAAAACATCAGCTGGGCGGGGGTGGGGGGAGCTGGCTCTCCCCCTGTTGTAATGAGGCTACATCCGCAAAGCTCTTAGAGACCCAGGCAAGGAGAGTGTAGGCCCTGGCTTAGAGGGGATGAGCCCACGGTCCAGATGCTTCAGACATTCTGAGGAAAAAAATGGATTTGAAGGAAAACCTGAGAATGAAAACCAAATTGAAACCCAGGTGGTGTGGGGCGCCTTCCCTACTGCACAATCCCACTGGTAGAAACTGGGAGTGTTGGAGGTAGCAAAGTCTGGTCACTGCCCAGAGTGAAGAGTCTCTTGCACGGGAGGCCCATCGGCAGGCAGCACATCTCTGTTTTCTGTGTTGTCACTGGCTTTTCCTCTCCATGAGTTTAAAGTCAGCTGAAAGGATGGAATTTTGCAATTGGGCTGTTTGCCCAACAGTTTGAGAACTTTCAAGTCAGGTTTCCTGAAACACTCTGTTGTCAAAAACATCATATGATGAAATATTGCAGAGGACACAGTCTTCCCTCCTGATGTAAATTCTCTAAAGACGGAAGTCCCCCAAATGCAAAAGTGACTAGAACGTTCGCCTCCAACACCCCCCACCCCCAGTTGAAGGGTTGGTGATTGCTGTGCATTTCATACTGGAGAGAACTCAGGGATACTTCCTCATGGTACCTTTAGATTTGGCTTCAGAAATGCTGGTGCACCTTTGGACCTTTGACTCGTGGGGTGCAGTCTCCCTAGTAAGGGAGCAGTGGGATGATTAGGTCAGCTTGGAAGGAGGTGGTCCCCAGAGCTGAAGCTGAGGCTAATCATCCCACCAGCAGAGCAGACAGTTTTCTTCCTTCCATGAAGAAGGAAGCGGGGTGGCTAGGTGGCACAGTGGATAAAGCACTCGCCCTGGATTCAGAAGGACCTGAGTTCAAATCTGGCCTCAGATGCTTGACACTAGTTGTATGACCCTGGGCAAGTCACTTAACCCTCATTGCCCCGCAAAACCAAAACCAAAACAAAAAACTACCATGAAGAAGGAAGAATGTCAAGGACTTTTGTGGGTGCATAGCAATAGCCAAGTCCAGATGTGGCCACAGCCTGCCTGCTCTTTGGTATCAGTTGTGTCCGTCCCCAAGGGCTTCATTCTTCTACTGACCACGGGGGTGTGCCATGGAATGCATTTGCCAGTGAAACCTGAGCCTTCTGGTCCTTTAGTTATCAAATCCCTATTTGGGCCAGCATCCAAGACGAACATGTCTATCAAGGTTTGCTTTTATCAGGAAGGTCCTGCCTGGAGCATCCATGCTTCACATAGATCCAGCTGAAGGTGGAAACTTGGGCCTAAGTCAGCCAGCGTTCCAGTGCCCTCCTCTGAGAGGCCAGGCCTAAGCATTATTTCCTCCTGGCTTTCACTCCCTAACTTTGCTCCTTGGTTATTTTCAAGATGGATTTCCTAAGAAGGCAGGAAGCGCATAGCAAAAAGTGATTTATTTCCTTCTAATGACATTTAAAAAAAAATAGAATGGAGTATTTGGTGATTGGAAAATTTATCAGTTCCCTTGTGCCAAATAGGAAATATTACATTCCAATTCCAGTGTTTTTTAGCATTATCGGTAGAAGCAATGCTCATTTCCCATTGGCCTCACTCACATTGCAAAAAATCTCTTTAAGGGTCTAAAGTTCACTAGGTCTGACTGGTCCAAGGCTGGTGAGTGTCACCCTACAAGTCCCAGCTGTGGTTTGTTTATGACCTTCTGGGGTCATCAGGCTATTAGCAAACACTTGTGAGTTCCTGATCCATATAGCTCTAGGTTTTGCTATTTAAGAAATGTGATTTTCCTGTAGAAATTCCCACCAACATTTATTTACAGAAACCTTCAGTTAGTGGTCTATCATGCTGTGTCAGAAGGAGGATTGGCAGTGAGGCCCTGTTTTGCAAACAGAATAAAAGGCAGACTGAGCAGGGAGGAGCAGAGTTCAATAGGAGGGGAATGACAGCAGCCAAAGAATGGACAAAGCACCTTGGGCCTGCCATGACCCCACTTCAGTCCTGTTGTGGAGAGCCCTTCTGGGAATGTGGTTTCTGAAGCCGACAGGGCCATGCCAGAGGTTTGCTTTATGTTCCGACCCTGGGTGGGGAATCGTGAAAAAAAAAAATCGTTTTACAGCCACCTTAGCTTGGCCATCGAAGTGTGGTAACAGATTTATAAAGTGGTGAGATGACATTTCCCCCCCTCTGACCTGCTGGCTGTGGTGTATTTACATTTCAAAATCAAGACAATTTAGGGTACAAGAGTAACACTTGGGAGACTAAATGACAAAAATGGGTTTTCAAAAAACAACTCCATCTTTGTGTGGTAATGTTCAATGCCATGAAAGTACGTTAGGTATTTGGCTATTTCTGTCTGTGACTCGGGACACTTGGTGCCAATGCTACCATCTTCTTACTATTATAAGTGATGTGACTAATAATGAAGAAGAATTCTGGAGCCTGGAGCTGAAATGGTAGGGTTTTACTGTTGGGAATTGTAGACAATGAGGGGATGTGTTTAAATTAAACTTGTTCTTTATCAAATTGATGTTTCCTTTCAAAGTCAGTAATCCTTGTTTTAGAAAACTTTGAGGTGGGATCTCCACTAAATCCCTGTATCCTTTCATTTTCCATATTGTAGCAGCCCCGTGTTGGCACACACGAATGAATGGACATTGGTGGATGCTGAGAATAAAGCAGAAGTTCATGTCATTACTTACAGTCTGGGTGTGGTCTGGAATCCTGGTTAGGTGGCAGAGATACGGCAGGGTGGCATGCATCTAATTAAAGCAAATCACTTTCATCGACAGTTAACTTCTCTATTTTCAAGTTAAGTAGAACCCAAATTCATAAGCAGAACTCTGGAATTCCATGCCTATATTCTGTATCTCTGTCTTAGGGTGGGATAGACACAACTGCAACTTTGTACACACAGCCCATTAGGTCCAGGAGGTTTTAATTAGCCTACAGTAGAAAATCAAATATTCCCTGAGGAGAAATTCCAAGGTTTGCTTGCTACACTTCTCTGAACCCCAGGAATAAACAATATGCATAAAGATACTTCTACATGAGTTATTTGGAAGGTTCCAATTCATTCCAGGCATAAGATGGAATAAGAAACAGCCATCTTTTTTTTTTTTTCCCCGAAGACATTTATCAGTTTCATAAGTAAAACTTTCAAGCTTCTGGCCTCTTTATCATAAATGCTGCCTAGTTTGGTTTTACTCTGTATTTATCTTTTAAGATGACAGTGCTTAGAGACAGCTAGGGGGCGCAGTGGATAGAGCACCAGCCCTGGAGTCGGGAGGACCTGAGTTCAAATCTGGCCTCAGACATTTGACACTGGCTGTGTGACCCTGGGCAAGTCACTTAACCCTCATTGCCCCCCCCCCAAAAAAAGATGATAGTGCTTAAAGCTGCATTCAATTACACTGCATCCCTAAGGGCAGCAGAAGGGGGAGGGGGCAGGGAAGTGACCAGAATTGAGCCTGCAAGAAATAGTCAAGTTGAGACTGAACACAATCACAAAGTGAAGGGACTAGAAAACTTTGATATTTAGTATTTATTCCACTTAAGTGTTGGTTCCACTAGAGATGATTCTCATTCTCCATACATTCATGAATATCTGTTTGTATAGTGTGTATAGATGTGCATACATTTACCTCTATACACACACACACACACACACACACACAGGCAGCTAGGTACTACAGTGGATACAGCACCAAGCCTGGAGTCAGGAAGACAGGTTCAGATCCAGCCTGTCTGACTAGCTGTGTGACCCTGGGCAAGTCACTTAACTCTGCCTCAGTCTGCTCCTCTGTCAAATGAGCTGGAGAAGGAAATGTCAAACCATTCTAGTATCTTTGCCAAGAAAACTCCCAAATGGGGTCACAAAGAGTCAGACACAACTGAAACTATATATATATATCTCCATGTGCTTGTTTTATATATGGGTTAATATCTAGCAGAATTCAAGACTTCTTAGCAGACTAGCCCTTTCTGGTCCTAGAATATAAAAGATGAAGGAGACA
This sequence comes from Dromiciops gliroides, assembly GCF_019393635.1. Classification (NCBI taxonomy): domain Eukaryota; kingdom Metazoa; phylum Chordata; class Mammalia; order Microbiotheria; family Microbiotheriidae; genus Dromiciops; species Dromiciops gliroides. The sequence continues at coordinate 679,879,174 of NC_057862.1, read as the reverse complement.
TGGGCTGGTTGGAGAGAACCAATGTGAGGAGCGTAGCAGAGGCCAAGCTCTCCCCACATTCCCCTCTGAACCACTTTGAAATAACACCTCCAACCAAATTCAGGAACAACTTAAGCAGGGGAAAAGGGACAGAAGGAAGGGTGGTGTGGGGAGAGGAAAGAGGAGAGAGGCGTGGACTGTGCCAAAGTCAGTGCCAAGCCTGCTGCTGGTGTCACAAAGAGAGCTGAAGTGTTCAAAAATAACTTGTTAAAGTCTTTTGTCCTTTGACAGTTGGGGAAGCTGAGGCCAACAGAAGGGAAGTGACTTGCCCAGAGGATCCCAGGTACTTTCAGTCCAATTCCAGGGCTCTGGGTCCCCAGAAAGGGGGATGGGCACTAGGAAGCAGGCGTAGAGAATGGTCCTTGTTCAGATTTGTCCATGATGGGCATTGTGGGTCTCCCACAGCAGACACCTGTGCACTCACCCAATTTCTGTCATGTGCTGATGGGCTTTGTTCTGTCTGACCAAGGTTGAGCTGAGTGACCTCTCTGTGGATGTCATTCTCACTGCAGAAGCCCACCCCCTGCTCCACTTGAACAAGAAGCCCAAAGTTCAGAGATACCAACCAGAGAAGCCTCTGACCCGGCCCTCTCTGCATATGTGACCAGATGTTGCCACCTAGTGGCCGTGTCTTTGTTGACTCCTGGTCCTCTTCTTGGCTTGAGCAGTCTTCCCTGCCCTTCCTTGCATGATCACATCTGAGGCTTTAAAGGAACCTTTCCAACCTATAATTTTACAGGTGAGGAAACTGAGGTCCAGAGAAGAAAAGTTACTTTCCCATTAGTGGCATGGGCTGAGCTAAGAGCTTTCAGCACTAATGATGTCTTCAGTGTGAGATGTATGAGGGACAGGAAGTTGGCTCAAGTGGATACAATGCTGGACCTAGAGTCAAGAAGACCCAAGTTCAAATCTGACCTCAGACGCTCACAAGCTGTGTAACCCTGGACAAGTTACTTAACCCTATTTGCCTCAGTTTCCTCAACCATAAAATGAGCTGAAAAGGAAATGGCCAACTACTCCAGTATCTTTGCCAACAAAACCCCACACAGGGTCATGAAGAGTCAGATATGACTTACCAACAAAAAGTTCTATGACAGCAAGAAATGTGCCCATTATCTTTTGTGATAAATATCAATGCAGTTCTGTACTTTGAGTTTGAAAGGCCTACGTTCAGATTCTACCCCCAGACATTTATTAGTTGTATGACCCTGGGTGTGAGAAAATAATGGGGTCCTAGGGGACCCAGAGAGTCTTGCCTGATTTTTCTTTTCTTTTTTTTTTTGAAGGGCAATGGGGGTTAAGTAACTTGCCCAGGGTCACACAACTAGTAAGTGTCAAAAGTCTGAGGCCGGATTTGAACTCAGGAACTCCTGAATCCAGGGCAGGTGCTTTATCCACTGTGCCACCTAGCTGCCCCCTCTTTTTTTTTTTTTTTTTGAGGCAATTGGGGTTAAGTGACTTGCCCAGGGTCACACAGCTAGTAAGTGTCAAGTGTCTGAGACTGGATTTGAGCTCAGGTCCTCCTAACTCCAGGGTCGGTGCTTTATTCACTGCACCACCTAGCTGCCCCACCTAATCCTTCTTAAGGCCAGCCTAGAGTCAGTAGAATTTCAAAGGAAGTTAACTCACCGTAAGACCACCCTCAAGTCATGTCAATCAATGGACTTGAATGTTACTGGCCAATTAGCTTGGATCAAGATGGAGTGACCCACCTCTACCTGAGACAGGCTAAAAACCCTCGAGAGGGATCTCACTCTTTTTGCACGCTCTTCCCTCTCCTGCGCTGCCCTCTGGTTCTTGCTTTCTATCCTAGGTCTGTAGGGCTTCTAACCATGTGTTCCCACTTTCTCTAACATTTAGTCAGCTTTAATAAATGCTTAATACCCCAAACTCCCAAACTGGTGCAGTAGCCTCTAATTTCTAAGTAACAATATATTAGAAACCCCAGCCAAATTCCCTAAAACTTGGGACAGAGACACCTCCATAAATTTTCAAACGACATATGGGTAAGTCACTTAATTTCAGTTTCCCCATCTGTAAAATGAAGATGATAACAGTAATGCCTCATAAGGTTGAGAGGATCCCATGAGATAACATACATACAGCTCTTTGTTAGCTGTAAAGGGCAATACAAATGCTTGCTATTCTAAGCCAGGGATTCTTAACCATTTTGTTTTGTGGATCCCTTTTGCAGTCTACTGAAGCTTGTGCACACCTTTCCAGAAGAGTGTTTTTAACCGCATACAATGCAGCACACCAAATGACAAAGAGGGCAAATGGTTACTGGAAAGAAAGCTTTTTTCCTCCATCCAAGCTCAAAGACCCCCTGAAATCTATCCATGCACCCCAGATCAAGGACTGCTATAACTGGGGAAGCCACTGCCCAAAGGAAGACAGTGCCTAAGGTCACACTGACAGCTGTGATGAAATAATGGGATTTAGCAGATACTCAAAAACCCTCCTGGAGATTAATCGAGACTGATTGAATCAAGTGAGAGTGATTAACTGCTGATTAGCCTACTTCAAGTTAACTGGATTGTAATCACACCTTGAGAACATCTTCAGAACCAATGGATTCAGATGATGCCGACCAATCAGCTTGAAGCAGTGTGTAAGGACCACCTCTGTTCCAGAACTATAAAAAACTTCCACGGTCAGCTTGCTGGACAGTTCCTGATTAAAGCAGGCTCCTGGAGGAGGACTTGAGGAAGAACCCAACCAGGCTGGAACTCTATGCGAGATAGGCTTTTTTTAAACTTTCTGAACTCCTTGTGAACACCTGTATGCTTTAATAAATGTTTAATGCCCAAAGACTGGTGCTGAAGCTTCTAATTTAAGGCGACCACAATTTAGATTTTAAACATCACACAGCAGAGACAAGATTTGAACCCCTGTTTCTGATTCTAGAGGCAGTATCCTTTCTGCTGGACTGCTGTGCCTTAAGAACACATGTAGATGAGACTGAATAAAGCAAGAAGGCCTGCTTCATGATCAAGGAGCAGAGGAAAGGAGAGGAGAGTGGGAGATGAAGAGAAGATGGAGCTCACGGCGAACTCCCTCCACTTCTTGCTACCAACTCCCTGCTGGTCTCATGTGGGAAGAGGGGCCAAGAGTTACCTATGACCACACCTTGTGCCTGCCTCTCCTTCTGGGTGCAGCATGTCTCCTGAGGGGAGGTGGCAAGGGCCCTGGATGACATTTTCCATCTGCCCCAAAGCAACCTATTGCATTGGGGCTAGCTCAAGGCAATGTCTCCCTCCTGCCGCCAGCCCAGTGGCCCACCTGAGATGTGGAGAAATTCTGATGCAAAGAGGAACAATCCTCTCTTTATCTGCAGGACTCCCATCTCCTGCTGCACCTGTCCTTTGAGGGGAGAGGAAGAGGAAAGTTGGGGGAAGGCACTTCTTTATCCTGCTGTGCAGTTTCAACTACCACTGCCTCCGTACCATTTTCTGCCTAATGGCTACCCTTCAGAGAGAAGGGGATGAGTGAAGCAGGGCCTTTCATCTGGCCACCTGACCATGCTCCTCCCATCTTATATCGCCCCTGCCTCGAGTCCAGTCTCCAAACTCCATTGGAAAGAATGTTACCCTCTATTCAAAAAGATGAGCATTCTCATACCTGGTCCTAGCTTTCACATCCCAGTGATTCTGAACTCCAAAGATCATCAACCAAACCCCTTTCCACACCCTCTACCGCCTGATTCCTTCCCATCCCCTTCATTTCTCCCATTCCAAGGTTTACAACATATGCCGCCCAGCCCTTCCATTGTGCCCTTTGGAATGCCTGTTCCTTAGGCAATACGCTTCCCTTCACCCTTAATCGTTTCCTCTCTTGATCCTTCCACCCACTGGCTCTTACTGATATCTGGCTTTCCCCCCAATGACTCAGCATCCTGGCCACCCTTTCCAGCACTGGCTGTAACTTCACTCTTTTTCCTCATTAGAGTTGGAATACTCCTTGCTGCCAGTGGCCACTTCCAGGTTTTCCGCTTACCTTTATAACTCAGTAACTTCTCTTCCTTTGAAGTTCATGCAATTCATATCTACCACTGCTGTCTACAGACACCCCAGGCCACTCCCCTTCCTTCCTCAGTGATTTTGAGATCTGGCTTACATTTTTTCTCTCCTCCCCAACTCCTGCTCTCATTCTAGGGACTTCAACATACAGCCTGACTCTCCCTTAAACTACCTAACCACTCATTTCCTCAACCTATTCACATCTACCTCACCTCAGCCACACACAAAGTCACATCTTGATTTTGCCATCACTCACAAATGTATCACTTCCATGTTCAAGAATTCTGATGTCTCCTTATCCAAACATAAGCTATTGACTTTTCACCTCTCTTTTTATTTTTTTTAGTGAGGCAATTGGGGTTAAGTGACTTGCCCAGGGTCATACAGCTAGTAAGTGTCAAGTGTCTGAGACTGGATTTGAACTCAGGTACTCCTGTGCCACCTAGCTGCCCCTCCCAACCCCTTGCCTCATATTTTTACAGAAAAAATTGAGGCCATTCACCATGAGCTCTTCTTCCCTCCCTTTCTCATCACTCAGGTGTTTCTGCCAATATCTCCTCCTTCACCCTGTCTCATGTGATGAGGTGGCCTCACTCCTTATCAAGACCAACCCCTTTACTTGTCCAAGGGATCCCATTCCATCCAATCTCCTTCAACAGATTGCCCCTGCCTATCATTCCAACTCTCATTTCTTTATTTGTTTATTTCTTTATTTGTGTGTTTGTTTATTTATCTAGCTGTCTGTTTGTTTTTGCAGGGCAATGAGGGTTAAGTGACTTGCCCAGGGTCACACAGCTAATAATTGTCAAGTGTCTGAGGCCAGATTTGAACTCAGGTCCTCCTGAATCCAGGGCCCATGCTTTTTCCATTACTCCACCTAGCTGCCCCCCTCTCATTTATTTTCAATCTTTCCCTGTCTAATGGCTCATTCCCTACTACCTACAAACATGTCCATGTCTCCCTCATCCTGAAAAAAAAAAAAACAACAACACCTTACTTGATCCTTCCATCCCTGCTAAACTATCGTCCTCTATCTCTTCAGCCCTTGGCCATCCACAACAGCTGCCTCCACTTCCTCTCTTCTCACCCCTTCCAGTATGGCTTCTAACCTTATCATTCCACTAAACCTGTTCTCTCTAAAGTTACTAATGATCTCTCTCTCTCTCTCTTTTTTTTTGCTTTGTGTGTGTGTGTGTTTTTTGGTGGGGTAATGAGGGTTAAGAGACTTGCCCAGGGTCACACAGCTACTAAGTGTCAAGTCTCTGGTGGGATTTGAACTCAGGTCCTCCTGAATCCAGGGCCGGTGCTCCATCCACTGTGCCTCAATGAGGTAAAATTGTTTACTTTTTATATATGAAAATATTATCAGTACTTTTATGACTGTCATCATTATTTGGGTAGTTTGAAAGAAAGACTTGGACTGAGCTGAGTATGATGCGGTTATTCTAGAAAAAAAATAAAACTAGGGAGAGATAAAAAGGAGTAATCTCATACAAATGAGGCATAAAAGGAAAAATTGATATAAAAGAAGCTAGTAGGGGTGAGGGCGGGTAGTGCTTCGTTTGCCAGAATTCTATCAAGTGAGACATAAAATAGGGATCTAGCATCCCACTGTTGTGGAGAATATCCTGTACTAAACCCAAAGGGAAGAGAGATTCTCTATAGAGGGTGGGGTGCTCTTGCATGAAGATGATGTGGCGTTGATTGTGTGCAGTCTGCGAACACTACCAATCTTCCTTGATGAGATTTGCAAAGCCCTTTACAAATATCTCATTTTAATCAATCAATAAACATTTATTAAGGTTCTACTATGTGCCAGGCACTGTGCTAAATGCTGGGGATACAAAAGAAAGGCAAAACATAGTTCCTACCTTCAAGGAGCTTATAACTGGGGGGAAGATTTAAAAAATTATTTTAAACTTAAATACAAAATGAGAAAAGAAAAATAAACATTGTCACATATACAGGAGAATATAAGAGAGGACTCAATATAAAACAGTAAATTTCCATTTCAAGAAAACCTATATAATAAATGTGGCTTGTTGTTTTCAAAGCTTCTAAGCTTTTCTTTGCTTCCTTGTAGGTTTTCTTTTGTTCTCAGCTGTGTACTTTTTAACTTTATCCCCCCTCCCCGCTCCAGAAGGCTATAATTAAGTGCATATATACAGTATAAGTATACACACATGTACCTATAATATATATTAGGTACATATACATAGATATCTATAAACATACACATATATACACATATATTCATACACACATATATAAAACTGTACAGTGCTTATTTCCACTTGTCATCTGTTTCTCTGAAGGTAAATAGCGTCTTCCTTCGTAAGTTCAAGTCTTTTCATGTTTTTCTATATCGACCAGCGCATCATTTCCTACACCAGAGCAATATTCCAACCCAATCACATCCTATCTGAGAGATTGTCTATGAAAGTTTTTTCCCTAATTTTCTGCATTTCTTCTATTCTTGCTTGCACAGATTTTATTTAGACAAGAAAATTTTACTTTAAAATATTCAAAATTATCCATTTTACAGTTCAACAATGCTCTTTCCTTATAATATAATTTAAGGTCGAATACTGCTGAATCAGTTTCTTTTACATCTCCCCCCCCCCCCCCCCCCCGCCCTGGTTTCTTTGAAGTTCCTGACCTCTTGTTCTTCCAAATGAACTTTGTTATAATTTTTTTCAAACTCAGGGGGCAGCTAGGTGGCGCAGTGGATAAAGCACCAACCCTGGATTCAGGAGGACCTGAGTTCAAATCTGGCCTCAGACACTTGACACTTACTAGCTGTGTGACCCTGGGCAAGTCACTTAACCCTCATTGCCCCACCAAAAAAACCAAAACAAACTCAGTAAGGTCATTTTAAAAATAATTTCATTGGGATGGCATTAAATAAATAGGTTAGGTAAAATTGTCATTTTATTATATTGGTTTTACCTACCCATGAACAATAAATATGACTCCAATTCTTTAGATCTGATTTTATCTGTAGAAAATATATCTTTTGTTTATGTTCATATAGTTCTTCTGTCTTCTTTTTCTTTTTTCAGGACAATGGGGATTAAATGACTTGTCCAGGGTCACACAGTTAGTAAGTGTCAAGTGTCTGAGGCCGTATTTGAACTCAGGTACTCCTGAATCCAGGGCTGGTGCTTTATCCACTGTGCCACCTAGCTGCCCTCCTCTGTCTGTTTTGTAGGTATACTATCAGGTATTTTATAATGTCTAGTTCTTTTAAATGGTCTAAAATAATATTGAATAATATTGCTGACACATAGTATAACTTCCATTTTTTTCTCTTTTGATTAAATGTATTTTAGCTTTAACTTTGTCTGAGGTCATTATTACTACCCCTGCTTTCTTTACAAAATAAATTCTACTCCTGACCTTTATTTTATCTTTGTGTATAGCTCTCATTTTTATAGCATTTTCTAAAAGTAACATATTGATGAATTCAAAATTTTAATCTGCTATCAGTTTCCATTTTATGGTAAAGGCATCTAATTTATATTCTAAGCTATAGTTACTTTTTGTGTATTTTTCTCTTTCCTATTTTTTATCATTGTACTTCTCACCCTATTCCTATCCCTCCTCACTCCTCTGCTTTACTTCTACCTGCTACCTTGCCCTCCTATTCCTTAAGCTACCCATCACTCCAAGAGTCTCTCCCCTGAAACCCTATCCCCTTGCCCTCATATCTTTCTGTATTTAGAAGACTTTTGTACCCTCCTAGATATATATATGTTGTTCCCTCTTTAACTCATTCCCCATGAGAGTAAGGTCCTAGCACTACCCGCCCTCACCCCTACTAGCTTCTTTTATATCAATTTTTCCTTTTATGCCTCATTTGTATGAGATTACTCCTTTTTATCTCTCCCTACATAGTTTTATTTTTTTTCTAGAATAACCGCATCATACTCAGCTCAGTCCAAGTCTTTCTTTCAAACTACCCAAATAATGATGACAGTCATAAAAGTACTGATAATATTTTCATATATAAAAAGTAAACAATTTTACCTCATTGAGTCCCTTATAATTGGGTCTTTAATTTTTACCTTATATTTCTCCTAGATATCATATGTCAAATTTTCCCTTAAGTTCTACTGGTTTTGTCATAAATACCTAAAGTCTTTCAGTTCATTAAATGTCCATTTTTTTCCCCACTTAGGATTATACTTAACTTTGCTGGGTAAGTTACCCACGGTCATAATCCCAGGTCTATTCTTCTATGAAATTTAGTATTCCAAGACCTATGGTCCTTCCACATAGTAGCTGTTAGGTCTTGTGTAATCCTTATTGTAGTTCCATGATATTAAAATTTTTTTTTCTTCTTGCTTCTGATATTTTTTTCCTTAACCTTGGAGTTTCCACAGCTTCTCCAACATTTATTATTTTCCTTTTTTGTCATTTTAGCCAATCTGACAGGTGTCAGGTGGTAAACCTTGGAGTTTTGAAACTTGACTATGATATTCTGTAAGTTTTCCTTCTGGAATCTCTTTCAGGTGATGATAAGGTGGTGATTTTCTCTATTTCTGCTTTGCTTTGTTCTAGAACTTCAGCACAATTTTCCTTGATATTTCTTTTTTCTTTATTTTCTTTTAAATTTTTCTCAATTACTAGTTTCAGTTCCAGAGCATAGAGGACAGCTGTAGTTAGCAGCCACAGGAGGGACTACAGGGAGCAAGATTATTTGCAGGACAGCATGGCTGGGGGCCCTAGCCATGGCTTAGGAGTGGACAAGAGAGTCCAAGTTTGAGCCCTGAGACAGACCTCAGAAAATAAAGATACTTTCTGAGTTCTAATTTTTTTTTTCTCCATCCTCCCTTCCCTCCCCCCGCCTGAGGCCAGCAAGCAGTTTGATGTAGGTTATACATTACTATCATGTTAAACATATTTCCTCATTAATCAGAACAAAAGGAAAAAATACAAGAAGGAATAAACAAGAACAATAACAAAAAAGCAACAACAAAAGTGAAAATAGTACTGTTCAGTTTGCATTCAGACTCCATAGTTCTTTTTCTGAATGTGAAGAGCATTTTCCACCATAAGTCTTTTTTATTGATATTTTCTTGTAATATTGTGTCAAGATTTTTTTAATCATAATTTTCAGATAGTCCAACTATTCTTACAACATTTCTCCTCAATCTGTTCTGCAGATCAATTGTTTTTCTGATGAGATGCTTCACATTCTTTTCTATTTTTTTCATTCTTTTGATTTTGTGTTATTATTTTTTGTGTCTTAGAATGTCATTAGCTTCCCTTTGCCCAATTCTAATTTTCATGGAATTATTTTCTTCCTTAAGTTTTTTATTTTCTCTTTCAAGTTGGTTGGCTTTCTTTTCATAATTTTCTTGATTTTCTTGGTTTGCTCTTATTTTTCCCCTAATTTTTCCTCAGTTTTTTTAATTTAATTTTTAAAGTCCTTTTTAAGATCATCCAAGAACTCTTTTTTGTGCTTGGGACCATTTGATGTTTCTCATTAAAAAAGGAGTGGGGGGCAGCTAGGTGGCGCAGTGGATAGAGCACCGGCCCTGGAGTCAGGAGGACCTGAGTTCAAATCCGGCCTCAGACACTTACAAGCTGTGTGACCCTGGGCAAGTCACTTAACCCCAACTGCCTCACAAAAAAAGGAGTGGCTTTTTAAAGCTCCATTATCTTCCTCTGAATATGAACCCAGATCTTCTCTATCTCCATAGTAGCTATCTGTGGTTGGGTTCTTTCTCCTTTGCTTACTCATTTTTATTTATTTATTTATTTTTGCTTTATTTTATTGTTAGCAGCTATTAGTGTAATTAAGTTCTAGTCTCAAGATATGGGGAGTGATGCCCCAAGCCTCAGGCCCTTCTTACTGTTATTTTCTGAGGTCTGCCTCATGGCTCAACCTTGGACTCTGTAATGATTGGAATGACACCACCTGCTGGAGAGCTACTGTAGGAAAGCTCCGCCATGAGGAGAAGGCATCTGAGGGCAAGCCAAGCAGTTTCCTTTGGCATCATGAAGTGACATCTGCTTGTGGGTACTATCTATAAAAGAGGCGAGGCTTGCTCTCTTGGTGTCTTTCTGGAGGACCTCGGGGGGAGAGGAGCTGGAGACATTGGCTCCCTGAGATAGAATCTAGGCCTCTTTCTCTCTCTCTTCACCAAATTCTTATTCTCCTTAATAAATGCTTAAAAGTCTAAACTCTTGCTAAAGCTTATAATTTATTGGCGACCACTCATTATATATTTTAGACAGACTAGCTAGAATTTTAGCCCTTTACAACTCTCTTGTCCACTCCTAAGCCATGGCTAGGGCCCCCAGCCATGCTGTCCTGCAAATAATCTTGGTCCCTGCAGCCCCTCCAGTGGCTGTGAACTACAGCTGTCCTCTCTGCTCTGGAACTGAAACTAGGTACTCTGCTCTCCCGCAGGTGCCCACAGCCAGCAGGGTCCCTGCCCCTCTGCTACTGTACTCACTGGGTGTGTGCTAACTCCTTCTTCCCCTGCGGTGGCAGCTCATCCTGGGACTCATCTAATCAGCACACTTGCGCTTGATGTCCTTCAACACTGGAAGGTCTTTCAGTCTTCTACTCAGCCATCAGACCCCAGTACTGCTGGTGAGATGAAAGTCTCTAAGGTTAAGGTTACCCCCCAACCGAAGCTGCCCCCGGGCTTGTTTGTTGGTTCTGCAGAGTTGGTTTGGAGGTATTTGCACTTCACTCTGCCCCTGGAGGTCAGGTCAAGTTGTCCTAGGAGAATAACTGCTTCACCCTGACTTGTTTATGTCCACTGCTCCATGTTCCCTCTCAGGTGATGTCTTGTCTTTTGTTGTTGTTGTTGAGGAGATTTGGAAAGCCAAAAGTCTTCTGACCTCCCCTGCCATCTTCCTAGAATCTTCTAGGAGCTCACAATCTAATCCTTCCATAACTCCGGGAGGTGGGTACCATTATTATCCCTGTTTTACACTTGATGAAACAAGCAGGCAGAGGTTGTGTCTTCCCAGAGCCACAGAGCTAGTAAGCATCAGAGGCAAGATTTGAACTCAGATCTTCCTGTTGTCAAGGAGAAGTTGGGATAAAGCAGGGATTCAGGGAGACCTTGAAGAATGGACAAGAATCAGATGACCACAAAGGAGGGTGACACACCAATGTTACGGAATCCATCTAAGCTTTATCTCTGTGTCCCTGGTGGCCAACCCTCAGCCTGGCACACAGCAGGTGCTGAATAAAGGCTTATTGATAGCTTGATTGGCATTTCATGCCAGTTACCCCCTCCAGGACTTTGTTTCACTTCAGTTCAATTCAACAAGCAATTCTTAAGTGGCTGCTATGAGGCAGACATTGTCTAGGCTCTGGAGATACAAAGACAGAACTGAAGCTGTCTCTGCCTTCAAAGAGCTTACAGTCTATGGTGGTGGCAGAGGTGGTGGCGGTGGTGGTGGAGACAGCCTATGTGTGTATTACGTATCTATATGGCTTTATACATACATATATACACGAGGCAGTTAAGTGGCGCTGCAGTGGATATAGTATAGGGCCTGGAGTCAGGAAGACTCATCTTTATGAGTTCAAATCTGTCCTCAGATTCTTACTAGTTATGTGACCCTGGACAAGTCACTTCACCCTGTTTGCCTCAGTTTCCTCATCTGTAAAATGAGCTGGAGAAGGAAATAGCAAACCACTCACTATCTCTGCCAAGAAAACCCCAAATAGGGGTAGCTAGATGGCGCAGTGGATACAGCACTGGCCCTGGATTCAGGAGGACCTGAGTTCAAATCCAGCCTCTGACACAAGCTATGTGACCCTGGGCAAGTCACTTAACCCCAATTGCCTCACCAAAAAAAAAACCAACAAAAAACCCAAACAAACAAAAAAGAAAACCCCAAATGGCGTCACAAAGAGTCAGATGGGACTGAAAATGACTAAACAATAACACCAATACACATGTGTGTATATGTATACGAATGTACTTCCTAATGTCATGTATGCACACAATTTGAGGGGGAGGAGACATGAACAAGCGGGAGGGATCAGAAAAGGGCCCTTGAGGAAGGTGGTCCTGGGATTAACAGGGAATTTCAGAAGGAGGCCTCAGTTTTCTCATCTGCAAAATGGTTGGACTAGATGCCCTCTGGGGTTCCTTCCCACCTCTAGATGATCCTCTATAGGGTCTATGATCCTACAATCAGATGCCCTCTGCGGTCCCTTCTAGATCTAGTCCCCACTCAAAGACCTCCCAGGCAGCACAGCTCTGCCTGGGCTTGCCCCACCCTAGCCTCCTGTCCTGTTTAGACTCCCCTTGACAACCATTTCCCCCCTTCCTCTACTTACCTACCTTGCTGGGTACTTCCTTAGCACCCAGTCAACATCTGTGGGTGGAACTGCTTCAAGGTGACCCAGTAGGAGGGGAAAAGGATGGCATCAGGAGTCCTGAGACACAGAGTCCTGGTCCAGATGCAGCCTCTCTGGCTCACTATGTGCCACCTTTTCAGACCTCAGTTTCCCTAAGGGTAAAAGGAGGGCCTTGGAATCACTTATAGGCTCTTGGGTTTATTTCTGAGAGAGATCTAAGGTCCTGTCCGGCTCTGACACGTCACCATCCTGTGAGTCAGACAGTGACCTTAAGCAACCCTGCTTTACCTGGGTTCATGGACAAGCATTCTTTCCAGAGGATTGTCATTGCTTTCATTGGGCCAGTGGTTGGCTGGGATCGTAGATCCAGCCACATACCAGCCCATGGTTGGCCTTCCGTCTGCCTCTAAGAAAATGCTTCTGTTGTTGTCTGGTCCAGGCTCCCCACCTCCAGCTCTCTCTCTGTCTCTGTCTATATCTCTGTCTCTCTGTTTCTGTCTCTGTCTCTGTGTCTCTCTCTACCTCTTGTCTCTCTCAGTCTTTGTTTCTCTGTCTCTCTCTCAAATCACTCTCCACCTCCCTCCCTCACTTGCTCTTTCTTTCCATCTCTTCCTCTCCATCTTTCTCCACTTTATCTCTTCCTCCTCTTTTCCCATCTCTCTCCATTTCTACCTCTCTTTCTCATCCGTCTTCCCCTCCCCCCCCACCCCGTCCCATACTCTGCTGAATCACAACTGGATCAGGCCCTTCCTTTGAGAGAAGGTAGCCAAACCTGGCAGGATCAAGGTGTCTGGGACTAAGGTTCCAACCAAGGCCTGCTTTTCTAATTTTCCTTTTCCTTTCTTCCTGCAGCTGTTAGGAGAATGTCTCTCTCCTCTCTCCTCTCTTCCTCTCCTCTCCTCTCCTCCCAATGGGGCAAGAATGATTTAGGGACACAGCTGTTTAATACAGGTGGCCAGAACTGGCCCTTGGCAAAACCATGAACCTGGCACGACTTCCCTTTCCCATTTTTTCAGGATCTCCTCAGTTTCTAATGATTCCCTGAAATTCTCATGCTAATGGGGGGGTCCTCATTTTTGCTCATGTCAAGCCACCCTCTCTGCACACCCCCAGCATGATGGAGGACAAAGAAGGCTTGATTTGGATTCTGAGGACCTGGGTTTGAGTCCTGATTCTACCATTCACTTGTTTCCCATGTGCTCTGAGGATGGTCATTCTAACTCCCTCATCTGTAGGTTGCAACACAAAATCACTGATGGGTGGAGAGGAAGAGAGGACGACTGGAGTACTTGTTTTCTCCCTCTAAGGAATCCCCCGACTCTGCCTCCATATTCCTGGACAGGCTTCAGTCCTCCACGGCCTCTATGGAGGGGGTCAGGTTCTTTTTCTTTCCCTCTCTGACTCTTTACACCACCACACTGGAGCCCGGGGAAGAATCCCTAAAAGCTCAGATTTGACTCATATCTGAGGTTCCTTCCTAAAGCAAGTCCAAGCATATTATGTAGGTCAGGTATAGGACGGCTATTTATTTCCTCCAAACAAAAAATGCACAAGACACATTGGCAATGACTCAACAAGAAGCACTCTGATACTTTCCAGGAAGGTTGATATTTTAAACACAAAAACATGAGATGTGCTGTTTGAGCTGAGGTCAAAATGCTGAATTGGAATTTCCCCTTCACCTTGGTCCTACATGATCCAAACACCTTCCTCAAGGTACATATCTTCTGGCAAGCCAAGCCAGGGGTTAAACTCATCTTCCTTCTGTGGTCATCTCTAAGAAGGGGGAAGGACATCCCATGGTGGCCACTCTCCAAGAGTCCATCTCCCAGGATCGCTCCTACACCCAGAGAAAGAAGCACAAAAGCGAAAGGGGCAAGAAGGAGGAAGCTTAGGCCCATCTAGGAAGTGCATTTCTTCAAAGCCCCCATAACTGCAGTGTTCAGGGTAGTGGGAAGTCCCAGACAGAGAAAGGTGCATGTACAGGTACAGAGAAATAAAAGTATAGAGACAGAGAAAGAGAGAAGAGAGGAGGGGAGAGGAAGGAAGGGGAGAGGAGAGAGCCAGAGGGCAGAGTCATGCTTTTTATGGTTTACTGGGTGGGCAGTTTTCCCTCTCAGAGATCAGTCCTCTTTGCTGCACCACCCTCCCCATCAACTTCTCCCCCCTCCCTTCCCCAACATGGGGAGCCAAGGAACTATTGCATCAGCCAGCACACACAGGGCATCAGAAAGAGCCTGGACCAACGTGGCACTGGAAGAGTCCAGCCCCAGGCATGCTCCATGGGGTGCACTCTAACCAGAGCTCTTGGGAGGGGCTGCCCCCGCTTGGACTTCCCATAAAATGAGGAGGTTGGACTAGAGGTCTCTTTTCATTCCGAATCTATGATCCTATAATCTTCTCTTGTACCTATCTAGGTTATACTCATCTTCAAGACCCAGTTGCAGACCCAATGCCTTCCTTGACCGCCCTAAGCCAATTCAATCCAATCTAATCCAACCTAACAAACACGTAATAGGCAAATCCTATTATGTGCTGGCACACAGTAGGAACTAAATAAATGTTTATTGACTGACTCCTGGAAAGCCCAATATGTAAACACATATGTATCTATATATGTATATATATATATGTATGTATATACACATATATGTACGCATACATGTATATCCATATAAATCTACATCTCTATCTCTATATCTATCTCTATCTCTATCTACTATGTCTTTATCTCTACCCATCTCTATCTCTATACTGGATTACTTGAGAGCATTCAATTAAAGAGATCAGAAAAAGCTTCTTTTAGGACAGGGGTTCCCAACTTAGGGTATATATCCATAGGGTTCATGAGAAGCTTGTAAAAGGGGCAGGAGGAATACGTGGTAAATAACCATATTAGCTTGAAGTATTCTAAAATGGACAGTTTTGGCAAAAAAAACCCCATCATGTACCCCCAAAATTTCTATATGAAAATTAGTTTCCTTACCTGACATTTACTTCTTATATGTATACATATGGTTAACTCTAGAATTTATTTCTTTTTATATTGAATAGGGAGTACAGGACAGTTAACTAAAAGCCAAGAGGTACAGAGACCAAAAAGGTTGGGGATCCCTGTAGAAGGCAGCTCTTTGGTTGAGGCTTCAAGGAGTCTAGCGATTCTAAGATACACAGATGCAGAGGTAGGGAAGAAGGGCATAAAATGCCAAGTCCACACACAATTAAGTAGAGCAAGTCATTGTTCAAAGGACAATAATGGGCAACAATCCCGGAAAGGTTGGATAGAGCCTCGTTGTGACATTCAGATTTGGATACCAAGCTGAGCATGAAATTTGTATTTGATTCTAGAGGCAATAGGGAGACCCTGAGGATTCCGGGTCAGGGCGATCTGGTCGGATTTGTGTTTTAGGAAGATCATTTAGGCAGCTGGTTGGAGGGAGGATTAGAAGGGGAAAAGTCTGGAAAATGGGGATCCAAGCAGGAGGATTCTCAGAGGGTCCAGGCAAAAGGACACCCAGCCCTGAACTGGGACTATGGCTGCATAAGCAGAGATGGTGCTATAGGATTGACAAGACTTGGTGACTGCTTGGATATGAGGGATGAGGGAGGACCAAGGATGGCTCCAAGACTGTGAACTTGGGCAACTAGAAGAATGATTCTGTCCTCAGAAGAAATAAGGAAGTTTGTAAAAGTGGTGGATCTCAGGGGCGGGGAGAGAAGCAACAACGAATTTCATTTTGGATGTAATGAGTTTGAGATGCCTTTAATTGGAGATGTCAACTCGGCAGTTGGTGATGTGAGGCTAGAGCTCTGGGGAGAAGGGAGCACACATGCGTAATGTCCTCTCTGCCCTCATCAGACCTCATCTGTACAATGGGTTCAGGGCAGGACATCACAGTTTAGAAAGAACTTTGATAAGCTGGAGGATGGCCAGGATGGAGGGCACCAAGGATGCTGAGGGACCTCAAATCTATGCCATAGAGGGATCAGCTGATGGAGTCAGGGTTGTTTAGCCTTGAGAAGAGAAGCTTCAGCATGAGTTGGCAGGAGGGATAGAGAGGAACAGCCTGTATTTAATTAAGTGATTCAAGGACTATCATGGAGAAGGGATCTGTTCTCCTGGGCTCCCGACTCTAATAGCAATGGCTGCAAAGAAGCCAATTTAGACTGGATATAAGGGAACACTTCCCTACCAATGAGAGCTGCTTCGAAGTGGAACGGACCACCTTGGGGGCCTGGGGATTAAGTTCTTTCTCAATGGACACATTCAAGCAAAGGCCAGATGACCACTTGGGTAGTCCATGGTGGGAAGCTGAAGTTTACCATGCTCCTATATTTGCACTCGAAATGGAAATCTTCATTTCATTTCACAAAGGAAAGGCAGTGGAAAAAATCACAGAACTTTCATGGTTGGCAGCAAACTCAATGGCTATCGGATCCCATCTCAGACACTTACTAGCTGTATGGTCCTAGGCAAGTCACTTAAGTTCCCTGTGCCTCAGTTTCCTCATTGGTAAAATGAGGAGGTTGGACTCAAAGCCTCTCAGTTCTCTTCCAGCTCTGAGTCTATGATTGATCCTATAATCAACCTGGTAGGATGGGGAGGGAGAGAGGGAGGGAGGGGAAAAGAGAGGGAAGGAGAGAAGACAACAGAAAAGGCAGAGAAAGGAAGAATACTAAGAAAGGGCTAAGTCTGGAACATGAAAGACCCCGGCCGAATTACTGTAGGAAAAGAAAAGCTATGGTTGGGATTATCTTCGTTTAATATTTGGGTGTCAGGCTAGTGCTAAGAGCCCCCATGACTCAAATACACGGACTTACAGAAAAGTGCCTTTAACTATCATAGTCCGAGGGCAGTTTAGGGGGGCCTAGGTTTATGGGGAGCCATAGGGTTGTGGTTTTAGAGCTGGAAGGACCTTAATAGCCATCTCGTCCAATTCTTTCATTTTGCAGATGAGGACACAGATCCCCGAGAAGTTCAAATGACTTGCCCACAGTCACAAGATATTAAGTGGCAGAGCCAGGTCGTGAGACCATGGCCCAACAACCAGAAGGGACAAGTGAGTCCGATCCCCTCATTTTGCTGATAAAAAAAAAAAAAAACAAAACAAAATTAAGTGACTTGGCCAAGGTCACACAGGATCCAGAAATCTTGTTTGAGTCCCAGCTTTGATACATTTGTGTGATGTTGTGCAAGTAGCCTCCCCCTTCCAGACATTCAGTTGCCTTACCTGTAAAATGAGGTGGGTGGAATAATACCCCAGCTTTCCTCCAGCCCTGTTCCCAGGGAGATATGGGAACGAGCCATGCAGTTGTAGGTCATGGCCACTAGGTGGTGGCAGGATCAAAGCTGATTCGCCAGGACTCTGGGCAAAGTCAAGTTGGGGTTGTCCCCTTCATTTCTCCACAGTCTCTTGACCACCACCAACAGTAACAGCCGCCTTTTAAAATAGTGCATTAAGGCTTACAAAGCATTTTATATCAGAGGTGGAAAGAGCCCTGGACTTACGAGTTAGGAAAGAACTGGGTTCAAATTCTGCCCCGATGCTTTGCAGCTGTGTAGGTCTGGAGAAGTCACTTCAAATATTGGAGCCTCTGTTTCCTCATCTGTAAAATGGGGATAAACACAATATCTTCCTCCTTGGGTGAATCAAGGAGGGCTTCAAGGAGGCAGTAGCATTTATGTTGGACTTTAACAAGTAGGAATTTTGGGGCATTGGGACAGAATTGTGGAAGCCTGAAACTTCAGGGTGTTGTGTATGACAGTTGCACAATGCCTGGAAGTCATTAGTGCTCAGTAAATGCTCTTGACTTTCTGATTTGGGGAAAGGGGGGAAGTTGGACTGGAATCATGCTTGGAAATGAGGAGATAAGTCTGAAAAAAGTTGGGTGGTGTCATATAGTGGAGGGTCTTGAAGGTGAGGCAGAGGAATTTAAATTTTAATTGGTAGGCAATGGGGAGCCACTAGAGGAGACTTTTGAGCAGGGGAGTAGCATGACCAGAATCACAGAATCTAGAAAAGACGTATTCCCCAACAACATTCTTGACAATACCTCCACTGAGGATGATAATGATGATGACGGTGGTGGCTTTAAGGTTTGCAAAACACTTTTCATATGTTACCTTTTGAGCTTCACTGAGCCCCAGGGAAGTAGGTGCTATTATCACTCCTATTTTATAGATGGAGAAACTGAGGCACATGGAGGTTAAATGACTTGCTCAAGATCACTGTATGTATATGAGGCAGGATTTGAACTCCAAGCCCAGCATTGTACCCACTTGCCACCCATGCTTGTTACTTTTCTAAGACAACCCATTCCACTTCTGGACAGTTCAAATCAATAGGGGCTTTTTCCTGACCCCTGGCCCAAATCTGCCTTTTAGCACCTTGTGGGTTTCACTTCTGGACGTGTCTTCCGAGGCCAAGTAGAGCAAGCCTGTTCCTTTTTCCAAGTGACAGCCATCCAAAGACGGCTGCCATCTTCCTTCTAATCTTTCTCTTTCTGGCTTAAACATCCTAGGGTCTTTCACCCCATCCTCGCATAGCTCATGGGGGCTCAGAGCCCTTCCTCATGCTGAGTATTCTTTTTGGAACACGCTCCAGCTTGTCATTGTCTTTCCTCACAGGTGATATCTGAGCCAACCACAATAGTCCTGCTTGGGTTCTGATCAGGGAAGAGGATAGAGTGACCATCGCCTCCTCCTTCCTGGGCTCTCTGCCTCCCTCAACACAGTCTAAGACTGTCTTCACTCACTCAGCTGCCTTTGGCTCCCATTCTACACTCAGGCCACAAAAATTTCTCTGTGTTTTAGGAAAAAAACGGTTCTCCAGCCACACTTCCTTCATCTTACACTTGGCGATTTTGATTTAGGTTTCGAACCTGTGTTAAGACTTTACCTTAATTCCTATCAAATTCCTTCTTATTAGGTCTGACCCCATCACCCCACGTCTTTGAATTCTGGGTCTACCATCCAGTGGGTGTGGCAGCTCCTAACTTTGTGCCCTTTGCAATTTTTTTTTTTTGCGGGGCAGTGGGGGTTAAGTGACTTGCCCAGGGTCACACAGCTAGTAAGTATCAAGTGTCAGAGGCTGGATTTGAATTTAGGTCCTCCTGAATTCAGGGCCAGTGCTTGATCCACTGCGCCACCTAGCCGCCCTCGCCCTTTGCAATTTGAATGAGTATGATGTCTATGCTTAAATACAAATCATTAAGAAACTTGTCTTATTAGACAATGCCATGGGACATTCCAACAGAGACTTGACGCTAAGCTTCTTATATGCTAAACTGAAGTGCAACTGTGAATGAGTGAATGAAAGCATAGACAAATTGGTGAATAAACATTAGTCATTCAGTTAACAAATATTTATTAAGTACCCACTATGTGCCAAGAAAGGCAAAATACAGTTTCTTGCCTTCAAGAAGCTCACATTCTTGGAGGGGAAGACGACACACAAAAGGAAGCTAAAGTGGGGGAGGAAGAAGGATCGTTATCCAATATAGGAATATGATGGTGACATCCTGAGGAGTCTGGTGGGAAGTGAAGAGATGGCTGGCCTGTCTGCCCTCCTTAAATGGCGATTCTGAGGGAAGCTCTCCACCATCTAATCAGAAGGAAGGGCCCAGGGCAGAGGGTGCTGACTGAAGTGTGAATTCCAGGGCCGAAGTGATCTTCCAGGCTGAAGAGTTTCCTGGGGAATGATGGAAAGTCCAGAGGAATGCAGCTGGGTAGGAAATGAAGCATAAAGCACCTCCCGATGCGCCCAGCACTGTGCAGAGTGCTGGGGATACCCTCAGAAAAGCAAGTCGGATTGTGCTCTCTCGGAGCTCCTTTTCTAAGGGAGGAGACAACACAGCAGCAAGGCAGATGGCAAGGTCCTCTGGACCTTGTGGATGCAGGAGCAAAGCAGATGGTCAGACCTCTTCTTTCCCATCGTTTCCATGGATGAAACCGCATCCACTGAACCCTTCTTAAGCAGTATCACAGATGTGACCTAGAAAGGAGGTTCCCCAGGCCACCCCCTCCATCTGCAGGTGAGGAAACATGTTACCGGACTTTCCCCAAAGTGGTCGTGCGACCAGTTCAGAATTCAGAACTCCGTATAAGAAAACCGATTCTGCCAGCACCATGAAGCCTTCCCTAAAATTGCCAGGTGCAGGAGGCGATTCGCATTCTGCCGTCGATAAGGAGAACCAGAGAGCCTCAGAGAGCTGGATCAATTTGTGAATAGTCACAAAGCTAGAATACGTAAAGGCTGGGACTTGGGAACCCAGGTGTTGTGGCTCCAAATGCAGGGCTCAGAGTCAGACAGGAATGGGAAAGAGCCACGGACGTCAGATCAGGAAGACCTGGATTCCTCTCGGAGCTCTGACACAGACTTGCCGTGGGCCCCAGGGCCTCTATGTGCCCCGGTGTGCCCCAGTCACGTCCCAGCCCTGAGCTCCAGTTTGCCTATCTGTAAAATGGGGATAATCAATCAATGACCAAACATTTATTCGTCTCTTCTTCTGTGCCAGTCCCTGTAGTCTAGGACGATTGGGTTAACTTGAGTTAAGGGTTCTAAAATGTCGAGGTGAGGATGTAGTGCGTGCCAAGCGTGAGGGACAATCAGTGCAAAGGCCCGGAGACGGAAGATAACACCTCCCTCCCGAGCAGCGGTGTGGAAGGGGCTTTCTAAGTCTTATCAGAAATGGGAGTTGGGGTCTTTATCAGCAGAGCGCAGGACAGTGGGGATCGCTCGCGACCCCCGGGGATGAAGGAGCTGGAAAGGGGTAGGGGGCGGCGGAATCCCTCCCTTCCTTTTCCCTCCCTTGCAGGGCCTGTGCTGGGGCTCGGGGAGGGGCAGCCCGGCAGTGAAGTTAGAACAAAAGGGGGCCGGGACTGGGCAGCCAGGCGGCGGGCCTGGGCTGGGAAGGGGGTGGGTCCGGGGAGGGGTTTTCTGGGCGGCGCCAGTGAAAAGGAGCTGGAGGGCGCGGGCTCCGGGGCAGCCAGGGCAGCAGCGGCAACCACCGAGGCGGCAGCAGCAGCTTCCCGGCGGGGCCAGGGGCTCCCGGAGCTAGCGCGCACACACTGCTGCTACTGCCCCAGCAGCCCCCGCAGCCACTGCCCTCGGTGTTTGGGGGAGCGCGGCGCGAGCGCAGGGAGCACGGGAGTCCCCAAGCCAGCCGGGAAGTAGGGCAGACTCGTGGGGGCAGCCAGAGCGCTGCGCCCGAGCCCAGGAAGCCTCCTCACCTTGGGTAAGTGTCCATGCCCTCAACCCCCACAGCCCCACTCCGGGGGAGACGCAGGAGAAACAGGGGAGTCACAGGGGGGCAGCGGGTTGGGGGAGGGTGTCGGGGAAGGTGCCTTATTGCTAGAACCACGGAATGCTAGAGCCGGGAGGGACCCTAGGGATAGTCTGCTCCAACGCGCTCCTTATGCAGATGGGGGAAACTGAGGATCTGAGAGGCGTAGAAGCCTAAAGACTTCGAACTCGGAGGGACGTCAGAAGGCGTCTGTTCCAATCCCCTCATTTTACAGATGAGGAAACTGAGTCCCAGAGAATCGAGAGGACTTGCCCAGAGTCACACAGCCAGGAGTCTTCTCCCAGGCTATCCTTGTTTCTGAAATCCCCTCTTCACTTGTGCTATTTAGCACCTCTTGCTCCCCCCAAGACTCAGCTCAAGTGTCACCTCCTCCATGAAGCCCTGCCTGATGCCCCCATTGGTGAGGCACCGCCTCCCCATCACCTGTAGTTACTGCAAATGTATTTATCTCCTTGGATGTGCAGATGTCTCCCCTGATGCGGGAGCTGAGGGCAGGGACTGTCTTCATTTTTGTCTTTGTGACTCCAGCGCCGTCCAGCAAAGATCCTGGCACTTAGTAGGTGTTCAACAAGCCCTTGTTGGTTGTTTCTAACATAGTTCAGGGCTCCATCCTAGCTGTTGTGTGGGCCGGGACTGGCACCGACCCCCTGGGCAGGGTCACACGTGTACACTGATGCACACACCCTACACAGCTGGCAGGGCACGAAGGCACATACACGGAACACACGCACACACGCTCTGATCTCTGGATCAGTCAGTCCTTTCTTTGGACCCAGCCCAGAAACCAGCGGAGGGAAGAGAAGACTGCGGAAAGGGCTGTAGAGAAGAGACTAGGACCTGGGGGCGTAGTGGTGGTGAAGAATGGAATCAGGGGACTCCGGGAGGGTCTCGGCTTTGTCACTGACTAGCAGAATGACCGTGGTTGAGTCAGTCCCCTAATCCTTAAAAGAAGGGCTGTTAGCTGATCTGGAAGGTTCTTTACAGGCTAAAGTCCTCTGGTGGGACTCCAGCCCGAGCTGCCTCTTCTCAGTCTGTTCCGAACAGTGTCATTCGTTCTGATGGTTTTATGTCTTGTGTTGGTTTGATCCCTTCTCCCCGCCCCTTCCCCCCAACACTGAGGCGGTCATCTCTGTGTCTCCCATGGGCTCAGAGTCGGCACTCAGAACATACGGTGGGGAGGCTCAGTGGCCTCCGGGGTATATCCTGAGGGCCATTCGTGTGCAGGTATAGAGGCTGGACCAAGCGACCTTTGAACTCCCTTCCTACGCAGATTCTCTGGGATGCCCAGACTGTTTCACTGGGACCTCGTTGAGCCAGCTCACTTCAACGGCTGCTTATTGTTGGGAAAGAAGGCTGGTTGCCCGCCCCGCCCCGCCCCCTCCCCCTCCATCAGAGCCTCTGCAGTTTAGACTGGAGGGGAAGATGCCTGAATTACAGGTATTCAGGAAAGGGGAGCTGATGGGCAAACAGCAGCCTAAGGACCAAAGGCATTGTGAGGCATCATTGTGTACTGGGAAATGGCCAGGGAGTCGAAGACAGGAAGACCTGGGTTCAAATCCCACTTGAGACACTATGTAAAGGGCATCTCCCCCCAATTAATTACAGTAGGTGCTCAATAAAAGTTTGCTAAACAAATGAATGAGTTGTACGGAGCTATATATAGAGGGACTTGGCCATTTACTCTCTGTATGACCTTGGGCAGGTCTCAGAGTGGTCTCTGAGCCTTAGTCTTGTCTATAAAATGAGGGGATTGGATTGGGGGATCTCTCAAGGCCCTTCCAGCTTAAATCTGTGACCCAAAGATTCTCTTAGTATTCTGCAAAGGGTGGCAGGAAATGGGGGGGATTAAGGAACTGGGGGGAGTGGTGGTGGGGGCCTTTAGCCCTGCTGAAGTGGTTAGAAAATGGTGCCATGGTCCTGAACCCACTGGCACATTTTAGGCACTACCGCTCCTCTAATAATGGTGCATTTATAGGATTCAGAGACAGAAAGGACTTTGGTGATCGTGCAGTCTAACCCCCTCATTTGACAGATGAGGAAAGTGAGTCCAGACCAGTTGAGTGAGTTGTCTCCATAGCTTTGTACCATTTACTTATTTGTTCAGTGAACCTTTATTAAGCCCCTACTATATGGAGCAGAGCCCTTTGAACCAAGAGCCTGTCCTCACCTTTGTGAGCTGAAGATTTAGTGCTTTGCCAAAAATGTTGCCCACAAATATTATCATCTCCATTTTATGGAGCAGGAAACTGAGGTAAAAGGAAGCTGGTATATGGTAGAGCTCAGTGCTCATTCTCCTAAGTGGGAAATTCTTTTCCCTGGCATACTAGGTGAGCTTCATGGTGGGTTCCAGAGCAGACAACCCAGCACCTGCCTCTGTCAGTCTCTTTGCCAGCTGGGCTCCTGGCCAAGATACATCTTTGCCAGCCCCAGGTCCTCTCGGACCAGTTTGGCAGGAGAGGGGAAAATGTGCAAAGGAAATGAACTTTCTGAGGCCTGGAGAGGATGTGGTCAGGTTTTACTCTGCCCTGGGAAGCTCTTGGGGGCAAATTACTAACAATCCCTTGAGGTGGCTCAGGTTTTGGACCTGGGATGAGCATCTTGGACTCTCATAGGTTAGTAGAGCTGGGAGAAGCCTTGTGGGCCAGCTGAGCCAAGTCCTTCTTTTATAAATGGGGAAACAGAGGCAGCAGCACTTTGCCTATTGGGAAATTTGGTACAGACCTGTCTTAGAGAGTGGCCTGAGATGCTCAAAGGGCAAATGACAGTGTGTGTCCGTGGAAAAATTTGAACCCAGGTATTCTAGATTCTAAAACTAACCCTCTGACCACTGACTATATCACACTGACTTTCAGGCAGGTAGTTACTAGTGATAGTTACTCCTCCAGGGCAAGGACTGTTCATGTTAGCCTTGGCTTCTCCAGCACCTAACCTAGTGCCTGGTATACACTTGGCACTTAATAAATGCTTGCAGCTTGATTAATTTTTATTTTTATATCTCCAGCACCCAACAATGCCTGGCATACAGTGGGCACTTACTCAGTCCGTATAGCTTGATAGATTGCAGATGTCATTATACCCATTTTGCTGATGAAGAAACTGGGACTTAGAGTTTGAGTGATTTCCTCAAGATCATCAAACTAGTAGGTGTCCGAGGCAGAGCTTGAACCCAGGACTTCCTGGTTCCTTAAGCCAACCCTCTCCTATGCTATACTGTTTCTTGTCCTGCACATATCATAGGTGATTAATAAATATTTATTGAATTCAATTGAAGAGACTTACTCAAAATCTATGTTGTGGTTGTTGTTCAGTCCTTTCTGACTCTTCATGACCCCTTTCAGTTTTTTCTTGGCAAAGATATTGAAGTAGCTTGCCATTTCCTTCTCCAGCTCATTTTACACACAAGGAAACTGAGGCAAACAGGGTCAGTTACTTGACCCAGAGTCACATAGCTAGTAAGTGTCTGAGGTCGATTTTGAAGTCAGGAAGACGAGTCAGCTTGGCTCCAGGCGGTGTTCTATCCACTGCAGCACCACCTAGCTGCTCCTCAAAATCTATACCCCACCTAGAACAGAGGCCCTCTGGCTCTCACCCAGCCCAGGGCTCCCTGTCACTGAACAATCTTGTTGTCCTAGAACCGGCCGAGCTTGGTTTGGCTCGATTTCCTCCAGCTGTCAGCTTTGTCTCTGGCCAAGGAAATGACACAATAGCTGTGGCCAGAAGTCCCAGTGTTGAGCCCTCCAAGGCTGTGCTGCAGAGCCTGCCAGGATTCTGGGCTGGATTCCAGTCTGGGGGTCAGTAGAAGTAAGGGCGAATTTATGATGCTGTCTCTCTCTGCTTCCAGAGCACATTCTCATCCATCATGTTATTCGATGCCCTGAATGACCTGGTGAGAGAGGTTGTTGTAGTGTCATTGTCTTAACTGATTACTTGTTGTTGTTATTATTGGGGCTGGGAGGGCAGAGAGTGAGCCTGGGAGATATAAGAACCTAGGCTCAGCTCCTGCCTTAGACCCAGGCTGCCAATGGGATGACCTTGGGCTAGTCATTCATCCACACTCTGCTCACAGGTTAGGTGCTCCTACCCCTGCCCCCATGCTACTTCCCAGTCTAAATCCCTAAGTCACTTAGTGCCCCAGACTTCTAAGATTCAGCCTTCCACAGCAGTCCTGGCTCAGGAGCAGTGTAGAGAACTTCCACACTAATAAAATCACATGACCAGACTTAAAGAGATACATGTGCATGCATATACACACAGACACATATATGCATACATAAACACATATATAACACACATATGTGTACACACATATATACATACGTGCATAAATATAATAGCCAATGTTGGCACAGTTCTTTGAGTTTGCAAAGCCTTTACATAGGTTATCAACCTGAATTCAGATTTGACTTTAGACTCTTACTGCCTGTGTGACCCTGGGCAAATGACCAAAGTAACCTCTGTCTCAGTTTCCACAGCTGTAAAAGTGAGGAAAATCATGGCACATACCTCTCAGAATTACTATGAGGAGCAAACAAGATAATGTTTGTAATGTGCTTAGCACAGTGCCTGGCACATAGTAGGTGCTTAATAAATGATTATTTCCTTCTGCTATCCCTCTCCATCTTCTTCCTCTTCCTCCTTTCCTCCTTCCTTCCCTTTCTTCCTCCCTTCCCTCTTTCTTTTTTCTCCCCTTTCTTTTTCTCTTTTTCCTTCTTTCTTCCTCCCCACTTCCTTCTTTCCCCCTCCTATTTCCTTAGTTCCCTCCTTTCCTCCTTTCCCTCCCTTCTCTCCCTCCCTCCTTCCTTCCTTCTACCCTCATAGCAGCTCTGTAATGTAGGTACAATTATTACCCCCAATTTATAGGTGAAGGACCTGAAGCACAGAGGGGTTGAATAACTGCCTAGGGTCATACAGCTAATAAGTGTCTGATTCAGGATTAGAAGTTGGGTCTACCTGACTCCAGGTCCAGCACTCCCTGTACTTTGTCACCTACTCGCTGGCATTTATAGCATTTAAAGTTTACAAGCTACTTTCCAAATATGATCTCATTTGATCCATACAACAGCGCTGTGAGGTAGTTGATGCTATTATTCATATTTTACAGTTGAGGAAACTGAGGCATATGGGTTAAAGTGATTTACCCAAGGTCACATGGCTGAGGACCGACAGGGTCAGAAGATATGGATCCTATGCCTGGGCTATTGCCTCTTTCCAGCCCACCAACTTTTGGATTTCTTGGATTCAGTTTTCATCTCTGTGAAGTGGGAGGCTATAATATCTCCCCAATTCCTTAGCTCACAGGTCTTGTGCAATGGGCACTTAATAAATGTTTGGTGAATTGGGGACCCGTGGAGGAGGAGAGCGAGGAGCAGGCAATAGGAAATGAAAAGCTGGCTTTCCCCTTTGCCTCCCTGCAGCAGCGAAGATTGCCAAATTCCACCAGAGGCAGGGGCCGGAGCCTCTGAGGGGAGGGCCGGTGTGTGGACCTGTGGGATGACTGTTTAGTGACACCCTCACCCTTGGTGTTGTAATGGTCTCCAGGAAGCTCAGAGCAGTGTGGGAATCATGGGGAGGCCTTTAGGCCGGACGCCCCAGCACACTGAAGGGGTGAAGTCTTGGCTCTCCCTCTGAAGAGTTGGGAGACCCTTAGGCAGGGCACTGCACCCATCCCCCCACCCAGCACAGCTCTGGGACTCAGTTCTGCCATCTGTAAAATGGGTCTTCTGCCAATTGTAGTGTTCTATGTTCTATGTTCTAAGGTCCGCCTGCCCCCACAGTTCTGATATCCTATGTTCCAACCCCCCTCCCAGTTCTGACATTCTTTGTTCTTAGCCCCCCTTATTCACATGCCACGTTTCAAGTACCTGCTATCTCTCACATCCCCTGTTCTAAGCACCCTCCCGGCTCTCACGTTCTGTGATCAATAGTTCCTCAGTGCCCTAATCACTTGTATGTGTATTACTTGTCTCCTATAAAGCACATGTTTAAAATAAGCAGTCGTTGGGGCTTGGGCTGTGGCTTCTGGCTCCTTCCCATCCTCCGAAGAAAAGCTGAGACCCTCCCTTGTCCCCCTCCTGGGTTCTTCAGGGCAGTTGGACACCTATGGCTTCTCCTGGGCTCTGGCCTAGAAGGGGCCAGTGGAATTCAATTCAATTCAGCCAACTTCTGGCTGCCTTCCCTCCCTGCCCCCAGAGAGGAGGGTCCGAGGGGAGGCTCACATCTCCCTTGGCTGACCAGCTCAGCTCAGAGTCTTTCTCTAGTCTCTGCTTTTCAGATCTTCTGGCCTTGCATAAGTGAAATCGATAACAGCAAAAATGTGGCTGTGTATGTCTTTAAGGTTTGGAAAGTGCTTTACAAATATAATTTCATTTAACCCTAGGAGGAGGGTGCTTTTATCATTCCATTTTACAGAAGAGGAAACCGAGGCAGACAGAGGTTAAGTGACTATCCAGACTCACAAAGGCAATAAGTGTCTAAGGCAGGATTTGAACTCAACTCTTTCTGACTGCAGTCCCAGCGTTCTACCCATTGCATCCCCTAGACATCGTGGTATAATGGATACAGAGTAGGCCTTGAAGTCAAGAAGACCTCAGTTCAAATCCTGCCTTGGAAACTTACCTGCTGTATGATCCAGGGTAAATTACCTAAGCTCTCTGATCCCTAGTTCCTTCATTTGTAAAAATGGAGGTGCAGGTGATGACTTCAGAGGTCGCTTCCCGTTATCTCACAGTTTGAAAGAGCTATTTCAGTCTTGTTGGTTATTTTAAAATAACTGGCCTCAGAGTCTTGTGAAGCCAAGTGACTGAAGTCACAACCCCAGGGCAGCCCATGGACCCCACCAGGAAATAGTTTTGTCAAAGTGAGATTCCAACAAGAGCCTCAGTCGGCAGAGAGAGAACCCCAATTGGTCATAGCCAATTAAGGCTGACAAGGGCTTCATTTTGGAAGTGGAAAACCTTGGTCTGGGCAGACTCCCTCTCTTGCCATTCCCAGAAAGCCTCCCCTCCCCCAGGGAATAGTTTGGCCTCAGGCCAAATGGACCAGCCCTTTGGATGTCAAAGTGTCCATTTGTATGGGAGGTATAAGGTGACTACTCTGGAAGCCCCCTCCCGAGCCCTTTCCCCCAAAGTCCTCCAGTTTCCACCTGAGGAATGCCACCCCCAACCATCCCCAGACCGCAGCTTGTGTCAGGGGCTGGTCAATGAGCACCATTCATTCATTCATTAGCCTTTGCTTGGAAACCTTCTGGGATGAGAAGCTGCTGCTGCTCCCACTTCGGCATGGCAACCATTGTTTGGCTATCATTGCCTCTCTGCATTTCCTGTCCCCAGCCCCTGCTCCTGGACAAAGTCTAATAGTTCCTTGATCTGAGACAGCTTTTTGCAAGCTCTGTATAAATATGGAGGATGGTTACTAGTTGATTAATTAGTATAATTATCTATAGGTTAATTCTACTCCTGAGCTGCTGTGACTCATGGCAGCACTGCATAAATTATGTTCTTACACCGTGGGCATTTTTGACGTGTAAGGCTGGTGCCTAATGGAATCCTTTAGGCACGTCAGGAACAAACCTTGGATAGGGCTCCAGGCTGGGCTGGCTTGCCCAGCATCACACACTGTCAGGGAGCCTGATAGAGGGGCTCATAGCATCTCAGACAAACCATCGATTGTAACCCACACCTGAACAGGAGTCCTCTCTGTAATATCCCTGACAAATGTTTATCTGGCCTTTTCCTGGAGCCCTCAAGTGATGTGGAACACACCACTTCCCCAGGCAGCCCAGATCACTTCTGAACAGCTGAGCAAGTTTTTCCTGACCTTAAAATCTAAATTTGCTTCCTAGTTCTGCCCAGTGGGGCCAAATAGAACATGTCTAATCCCTCCACCAGCCTCCCCCCCAAATATTTGAGGGCATCTGTCATGGCCCGTAAAATCTTTACTTCTCCAGTTAAACATGCCCAGTTCTTTCACCCTCTATATATGTGGTGTCTAGTCCCAACTCCCCTCATACCAACAGGCTGGGTCCTCAGAGGGCTGCTACTGTGCCCTATCTAGGCTCTAGGGGTATCTCTGAGACGTTGGGGTTGGCCTTTACTAATGCCATAGCTCTTGAGCCCCCACCAGTAGGCTTTCTCCCATGACTAACAGTTGATATCAATTAACCAGCCAGACTTTTAGAAAACGGTTCTTTTTTTTTTTTTTTAATTTGCGGAGCAATGAGGGTTAAGTGACTTGCCCAGGGTCACACAGCTAGTAAGTGTCAAATGTCTGAAGCTGGATTTGAACTCAGGTCCTCCTGACTCCAGGGCTGGTGCTCTTATCCACTGTGCCACCTAGCTGCCCCTAGAAAAGGGTTCTTATTCCAATTTGAACTATAGATATGGTCTGACTTAGAGTACTGTACATTCTGCCTCAACTCAGCTTTTTAATTGTATCAATTTCTCCTCTCCTTTTCTTCTCCTTCTGTCTATTCTTCCAAATCTAGTGCTTCCTTCTCCTTAATCCCCCAGCAATGTTCTGCTACCTTAAGAACACTCAAGGCTCAAGAGCTAGGGGAGCTATGAGGTAAATTAAGGCAGTCTCACAGAGCGCTTTCTTGTTGCTTAACCTTGGAGAAGGAGTTTAAAGCCCTGAGTCCTAGCCTCAGCTCAGCCACCAAGTCATTGTGCGATTTGGAGCAAGCCCCTCAATTTCCTTATCTATAAAATGGACTAGATGTTCACTACGGGACTTTCTGTGATTTCTCTAGGAGAAATGACTTTTTTCAATGGTCTTCGAGACTATTGAAAGACAGAGCCAGCCCTCAGCAAAATCACACCATTGGGAAAGATTCTCAATCCACTTTGACAGACTTTTTAAAAAATGCTTATTATGTATGACAATCACATGAGGACAAAATGAAAATAGTCTCTGCCCTCAGGGAGGTTGTTTTCTACTGAGACTGGGAAGATAAAATACTTGAAACTGTAAGTATATGTAAATGCTTATCTGAAGAGGTAGATAGCACTCACAACTAGAGGAAGCAGGAAGCACCTCTTCTAGGAGGCAGAGAATGAAGTGAGTCTCCAAGTAGAGTCCAAGATGGGGAGAGCATGCATTTCAGGGATGGGGCACAGCCTGTACAAAGACCAAGAGGCAGGAGATAGATTGGTAATGGACAAACAGCATGTGGGGGTGCATGGCGAGAATAGAGATTTGTGAAGGAGAATGAAATTAAAAGATCAGCTTTGGAAGGGTTTATTTTTTTTATTTTTAATTTTTTTTGGTGAGGCAATTGGGGTTAAGTGACTTGCCCAGTGTCACACAGCTAGTAAGTGTCAAATGTCTGAGGCTGGATTTGAACTCAGGTACTCCTGACTCCAGGGCTGGTGCTCTATCCATTGCGCCACCTAGCTGCCCCACTGGAAGGGTTTAAATGCCAGGCTCATTTTCCCCTTGTAATGTGCCCTATCTTCCAGAGGACTGGGTTTTCTTACTTCTGGCTCTACCCTCTAATCCAAGGAAAATCACTTTTTGTGAGCATCAGCAGGGGAGAAGGTCATGCTTAACCTTAAGGAATGAAGTGCCCATGGTGGAATCCCAGGCACTTCTGGGGAAGAGATTGGTGACACAAGGCCAGAACTACGCTTTCCTTCTCCTAAGGGATAGTTGATACTTTCCCAAGAATCTTTGCAAGTCCAGGAGAAAAGTCACTTGTAATTGGTTTAGGACCTTGAGTCCATGGCACTGAACCAAAGAACCTACAATCTGACTGAGTTTGATGGTTTTCTCTATCTTCTGTATGTCTGGTCTCCCCCATCCACCTGCCTCCAGCAAAGTGTCGGCCCCTCAGGAGCATGGAGAGAAATTACATTTTGTGTCTCCCAAGACTCCTAGAATGTCTGGGCTCCTTTCTAGAAAGAAAGTGAAGAGCCTGCATGCCCACCTGTTGGGGAAGCTATAGAAGGAATTCTTCCCGTAGGTGCCGGATTAGATGGCTCTCTTGGTCTCTTACAACTCGAATTCTGAGAATTAAACTGAACCAAATATAAAGAAGTGCAGGCCAAGTTGTAGCTACTGAGACGTCTTATCTCCTAGGAGGTGCTTCGGTGGTGAATGAAAAGAGGGGAAGCTTTTGTTTGGCCCCTCCCCCAAGCTCACACAGACTGATTACACATTACTGCCCAACTGGCTCGCTTGCTGCTCCCCTACATGCCTTCCCATCTCCTCCCTCTGCCTCTGCTGCCCCCTGTGCCTAGAACGAGCTCTCTCCTCACCTCTGCCTCTCAGAACCCTCAGCTCCTGTCACCACTCTGCTTGTGTGCCCTCTCCCAGGAGGTCTTTGCGGGTTGCCCCTGGCTGGGAGTTCTTCACCTTCTCTGCCCGTAACAGACTCCTTAGGCCGCTGTGTGGACCCTTTCTCAGAATCACATTCTCAGACACAAAATAAGTTGTGTAGCATGACAAAGGAAAACGATGCCATTGAAACACAATGATCAAATTGTATTTTTAAAGAGTTCCCGGATCCTTCCCTCCTTAGTGTGACCTGCCCTCCTCCCCTCCACCCCGCCCCCTTGCTTTATATTGGCTTGGTAAGCATTTTGTATCTACTCTATGGACAGACATTGGGTATGGAGCCCACTAGAATGGGAGAGGGATTGTTTTGCTTTTTTCTCTGTATTTCCAGCACCTGGTACATAACTTGACACACAATAAATACTTAATGGAATAGAACGGAATCCAGGGGAGCTAATAGCCATGGCACCCTGGGGAGCTAATGCTCTCCCACCCACCCCACCCCATGGTTTTTGTATCTTTGATCTTCCAAGCTTTATAGACAGATGGATGGATGGATGGACAGATGAATGGATGGATGGATGGATGGATGGATGGATGGATGGATGGATGGATGGATGGATAGACAGAAGGAGGAATAGATGAATGGATAGAGGGAGGGATTGATGGATGGATTGATGGATGGATGGATGCCATGTATGAGCCAGAACTGGCTGCACTAACCAGCTTTGGGTTGGAAAGGATGACCTCAGGTGCTCATAAGCATCAGGGAAGCACTGCCTGCCTGCCTAAGAGCATGGCTTTTGAGGTCTGCTCCCCCTCTAAGTTTCAGTAACCCAGGGAGAGCATGTCAGGGAGGGTAGAGTCCCTGGGCTTTCCCACTGCTTCCTGGCATTGCATCATGTGGAAAATATGCAGCCCTCTATCCCCCTCCTTCTCCCTTTATCCTCTCTGTTCCCTCTCCCTTCCTCCTCCTTGTTTTCCTCCCCCACCCCCTCCTCTCCTACACGTGTAGGGATCCTAACCCACGTGTTCTTTGCTTGAATGATCAAGAGGAACATTGTGAGGTCAGAGGGCTGAGGAATGAGCTGACCCTCAGCCTAGCCTTACAGGCAGCTCAGGTTTCTTTTGTTCACCTCAGGGAGAGCCTGTGTGGGTGTTGGGGGCCTCCTTAGCTAGACTGGGAGGGGGAGAATTCAGGGGCAAGATTCTGATCATACCCAGTGGAGGGAGAGATCTTAGTGTTTGGTTTGTTGGAGTATGCCTCTGGATTTTCCATTAAGAAGCTGCCCCCAGACTAGGGAAGCAGACAGGATTTGTGTTCAACTATCCTGCTCTGGAGACAATTTAGGGATCATAGAATTTTAGATTTAAACCCAGAAAGGACCTTGAGGGCTATCTAATTCCACCCTCTAATTTTACAAATGAGGAAACTGAGGTTCAGGGAAATTAAGTGACTTGTCCTAGGTTACACAGCTGGCAAGTGTCAGAAGCGGGGTTTGAACTCAGATCTTTCTGACACTGAGTCCTACATGGTCAGGGTTGAAAGCCTGACTGATTCCCTGATCCTTGTGTCTGATGGTTACCAAGTACAGGTATTGTCCGACTAAAATCACTAATATTAATAGCACTTGTATAGTGCTGTTAAATTTGCAAAGTGCTTTACAAATATTATCTCATCCTCATAATCACTGTGGGACCATAGGTGCCATTTTTATCCCATTTTGCAGATAAGAAAACTGAGGCAGAAAGAGATTGAGTGACTTTCCCAGGGTTCTCCTGCAGGATTTGAACCCATATCTTTCTAACTCCGGGTCCAGTGCTCTATCCACTAGTCCACCTAGCTGCCTCTGAGTATCTGGCATCAGGCAAAACAATATTATAGGAGCAGTGGGGCACAATGGGGCACAATGGGGCATGTTATAAATGAAGTTAGTCAAGAAGTAGGGTGTGATTATAATAACAGTGCTACCAGTAGTAAGACTATAGAGGGGCAGTGGGGCTTCATGTATAGAGGGGACAGCCTTGAAATCAAGAAGACTGGGTCCAAGTTCTTCCTTTGACAAATGTTGACAGAGTCACCAAAGGCCAACTCTCAATGACCCCAGAGAACTCTCTAAGACTATGTTGTCAATATGCTTGGATGGAAGCAACTTACTCACTGGGAGTTTTCCATGCTAATACCCAGATTGAATCTATCTAGCATTTATCTATCTATATCTATCTATCACTTATCCTCTGTCTTCTTTCAACTATCTCTCTCTGTTATCTATCACCTATCCTCTATCAACTATCATCTATCTATCTATCTATCTATCTATCTATCTATCTATCTATCTATCTATCTATCTATCTGTCTGTCTGTCTGTCTGTCTGTCTGTCTGTCTGTCTGTCTGTCTGTCTGTCTATCTATCTATCTATCTATCTATCTATCTATCTATCTATCTATCTATCTATCTATCTATCTATCTATCTATCATCTATCAATAATCTATCCATCTCTCTATCACAGCAGCTAGGTAGTGCAGTGGATAGAGTACTGGACCTAGAGTCAGGAAGACTCATCTTCTAGAGTTTCAAGTCTGGCTTCAACATTTTCTAGCTGTGTAACCCTGTTACCAAGTTACTTAACTCTGTTTGCCTCAGTTTTCTCATTTGTAAAATGAGCTGGAGAAGGAAACAGCAAACCAGTTCAGAGTCTTTGCCAAGAAAACCCAGAATGGGGTCATGAAGAGTCAGATATGACTGAACAACAACCTATTATCTGTCCATCTATCTAATCTATCATTTAGCTATTCATTCAACAAGCATTTAGTCAGCACCTACTGTAAGCTAAGTGCTGTTGATACTGAAATAAGAATGAAACAATCCTTCTCAAAGAACTTACGTGCAACCAGGGCTGTCCTCTTCTATCCACTAAGCCACACTGCCTCTCTCTAGTGTTACAATAATAGCATTGTTATGGACATGGACACAGACCAATAAATATAAGATATTATAAAGTAACTTTGAGGAACAATAGAATCCACGGCAAAGAGACACGGGGATCTGAGCAGCAGAGGGGAAGGAGGAGTGTGCTGCAGGCATAGAACACTGCCTGGGTAAAGACGGGGAGATGGGAGATGGAATGTTGTGTGAAGAATAGCTAGGAGGCCAATTTGGCTGGAACCTCCAGTATGTGAGGAGGGCATGCTGGGTAATCAGCCTGGAAAGACAGCAATTTGTATTTTATCCTTGAGGCACTAGAGATTGAATGAATGAATGAATGGATGGATGGAACATGTATTAAGTACTTTCTAGGTGCCAATCTGTGCTAAGCACTAAGGATACACAAAGCAGGACAGGCCCTGCCCTTGAGGAGCTCGGAGTCTAATGAAGGAGACAACCCACAGGGAAGATTTCAGGAATCATGGTCCTTAGGGTGTAGCAGCAAAGTAGGTTGTCTGGCCTCTTCTTTAATGTCATTCCCCCTGATAAAACCATGCCAGTTTCTGATGTTGAGCCATTTGACAGGCCAAGGACTTTCTTTTCTGGGTCCTCCGTAGCTGTGGCTCCAGCATCTGCAGGAGAATGGTCAGGCTGCATTTCTGTGGGTGTGATCTCCCAGCAGGGCAGCTTAGGGGCTGGGCTAGCCGCAGGGTTGTTGATCTGGGGAGCGCTGCCGCTCCTGGTGCTTTGGGGCTCATCTGTCCCCAGGACGGCAGTTGGTCAACAGTTGGTGAGGAAGGTGGCCCCTTCTCCACAATGATTGATCCACTCCACGACTGGGCTGGAAGCCGGGCTGTCTGTCTCTCTGAAGGGGACTGATGATCTCAAGGCTCTTAGGCTTAAGATCTTGTACTCTCCATTGGGTCCCAGGGGAGGTGCTGGTCCAGTGCTGATTTAACTTGTCTGGCACACGCTGCCTCTCTGAGGGGGCCCTGCTTCTTGTGCTGAAGTGTTTTGAGCAGGGAGTGATTCCAAGATGCAATGAATATAACCTAATACAATATACATTTATTCAGTACCTAATGTATAGAGAGCATAGCTCCTGAGGAGGTTGTGAGGCTCTTTGCACAACCCTGCCCCACTTAAATCCAATTCACTGCAAGCTATAACACCAACCTCCTCCGGAAGGAAGGACTAACAACAACAGCAAGTGGGAGGGAACATACAAGGTTTATATAAGACTGTTCCTGCCCTCAAGGAATTGACAGTCACCGGGAATTAAGGCACAAAGGTAGGATTATAAAGTCATAGGATTTAGAACCGGAAGGGACATGGAAAGTCATCTAATCTAATCCCCCCATTTTATATGTGAGGACACAGAAGCCTAGCACAATGCCTGGCACATAGTAGGCTCTTGATAAATGGTTATTGATCATTGGGGGAAGAAGAGAAAAGAAGACTTTCCCAGAGTCACACAGGGAGCAAGTGGAAGAAGTAGCTGAATCAGGATTTGAACCTGGGCACTCTGACTCCAAATGTAGGATTTTTTCAACTGCACCAATACTCAGAATTACACAAGAAGTAGGAACCCTGGATTTCAGGCAAGAAAAACTGCATTTCAACCTCAATTCCCCATCTCAATCACTCTGCGATGTTGGGCGAGTCATGCTCTTTCTCTCCGCTTCTCCATTTGTCAAATGATAAGGATGTGACTAGATGACCTGGAAGTCCCTTCTAGCTCTAAAGAATTAGACAATCACAACAGTGCTGTGCGAAGTCCAAGTTACTGACTGGTAGGACCAGGGAAGGCTTTGGGAGGAGGTGACATCTGAGTTGGCTTTAGGAGGGGGTCAGAGAAGAGTCCATCTTGCCTGGAGGGGAGGAATAGACCTGTTTGACCCCTTCCATTCCCGCACCTTCCTGTTGGCTTGGTCTTGCTCTCAGGATCTTCCTCTGCAGCCGTGATGCTCATCTTTGTTATAAATGTGATCTCACTGGGGCTTGGGGGTGGGGGAGGATGTGAGTTTCCAGAATTTTTCTGTTCAACAGCTTTTGTAACAGATGAGGTTGTGTTGGTTGCTATAAACACTGTGCATCCCCCCCCCCCCATCCCCACAGGCTCCATGTGGCCAGCATCAGGAGAGAACTGAAGGATTCAGTTTTTACTCTGTGCTAGGCACTAGGGTCAACGCTGGGGATATGATGTAAACAGGAGGCAGCCACTATCCTAAAGAAGCTTATGTTCCACTGGCAGCTAGGTGGTACAGTGGATCTGGGATCCAGAAGATGTGAGTTCAAATCCAGCCTCAGACACATACTAGCTGTGTGATCCTGGACGAGTCACTTCACTTCTGTCTACCTAGTTCTCTCAGTTGTAAAATGGGGATAATAATAACACATTCCTCACGGGTTGTTGTTCAGATGAAATAATATTTGTAAAGTGCTTAGCACAGTGCCTGGCACATGATATTTAACATTAGGTATTATCATTGCTGTTGTTTTTATTGTTGTTGTTATTGGGTGGGTGGTGAACAAAATGTACAGAGACAAGTAGGCACAAAGTATCCTCAAATTCATACAATCTTATCAATATGGAAGTTCCTTTCAGTGATATAGATTGCAGCCCATCCATGCTGACCTATCCTGTGTGGCTCTTGTTCATATCCTTCCATTAGCTCAGCCCAAAAAGTCTGCCCAGTAATATTGGAAGCCTTCTTTGCTTTCGTCTGACATTACAAGTGCACTCGTGGCAAGCTTAACTGGCTACCTGTCATCCCTTGCCCTCATCACATAAGAAGCCCAAATTCTCTTCCTATCCTAAATCCCATGATGACATCTCTTGCTCCTGTTTTTCTTCTGAGTTCCTCTGATTATATAGTGGCACAAGGTAGAAGAGTTGCTTTATTTGTTTTGTTTGTTTATTCTGAGGACCAATGGGGATTAAGTGACTTGCCCAGGGTCACACAGCTAGTAAGTGTCAAGTGTTTGAGGCCAGATTTGAACTCAGGTCCTCCTGAATCCAGGGCCGGTGTTTTATCCACTGCGCCACCTAGCTGCCCCTGAAGAGTTGCTTTAATTTGCATTTCTCTAGTTTTTAGTGATTTAGGCATTTATTTTCCCCATGTGGCTGTTGATAGCTTGGATTTCTTCTTTTGAAAACTGCCTATTCACATCAGTCTGACCCTTTCATTTTACAGGTGAGGGAAGTGGGACACATGTGCAAGTTGTGACTTACCTGAAACAATGCAGCTTGTAAATGTCTGAGTCAGGATTCGAACTTAGGCTTCTGTCCATGATGCCATGTTCCCTCTTTTCATGAAGACAGCAGCTTGTTGTAATAAATTTGCAGATCTTTTCCATTTTTTTTTTTGCTTGCTGTCCTTTTAAAAAAAAATTGTGTTTTTTTTTTTTTTGCTACATTTGAGTTCCGAACTGTTTTCCTCCCTCCCTCCAACCCAGACTGCAGAAGATCAACATTTAACACAGACAGATGTGTGTGTGTGTGTGTGTGTATGAATGAAACCATACAATACATAGTTCTATTGATCAGTTCTTTCTCTGGAGATGGATGCCTCCTTCATAGATCCTTTCTAATTGATTTGAATATTCATATAACTCAGAATGGCTTGGTCATTCGCATTTACTCTTTGTTTTTTTTTTTTGTTTTTTGGGGTTTTTTTTGTGGGGAAATGGGGTTAAGTGACTTGCCCAGGGTCACACAGCTAGTAAGTGTCAAGTGTCTGAGGCCGGATTTGAACCCAGGTACTCTTGAATCCAGGGATGGTGCTTTATCCACTGCTCCACCTAGCTGCCCCCGCATTTATTCTTTGAACAATACTGATTTTTATGTGCACAATATTCTTTTGGTTCTGCTTATTTCACTCTTTATTATTTCATGGAAGTCTTTCCATGTTTTCCTAAAATCAACCTTATCATTTCTTATATCACAGTAGTATTCCATCATAATAATATATCACTACTTATTCAGCCATTTCCCAATTGATGGGCATCCCTTCATTTTCCAGTTCTTTGCCACCACAAAAAGAGCTTCTAGAAATATTTACAACATATAGGTTCTTTTCGTTTTTCCCTGACCACTTTGGGAAATCAACCTAATTGTCATTAAAGGGTATACTTGTTTTATTTTATTTCATTTATTTATTTGGGTATGCTTGTTTTATAACTCTTTTGACACAATTCCAGATTGCTTTCCAATATGGTTAGATTAGGTCACAGTTCCACCAATAGTGTTACTAGTGTCCTACTTTTTCCACATCTCCTCCAACATTTGTCATTTCCCCCTTCTGTAATTTTAGCCAATTTGAGAAGTGAGATGGCATCTCAAAGTTGTTTTAATGTGCATTTCTCTAATTAATAATGATTTCAAGCATTTTTTTCATATAACTAAAGTTTTCATTTCTTCCTCCAAAAACTTTGACCATTTACCAATAAGGAAATGACTCATATTCTTACAAATTTGACAAAGTTCTCTATATATTTGAGATAAGAGGACAGTTTGTTGTTCTTTTGTCTATTTTCATCCATAAAATCCATGAAACAAAGGCAAATGAATGCAGAGCATATGCAAAGTAAATATAAAGAAATTTCAGAAGGGAGAGAGATAATAACTGGGAGGGGGAGAGGAGAGGGCAGCACCTGAGCTGTGTTTGCAGAAAGCCAGGAATTCTACGAGGCCGACAGAAGAAAGGGCAGAAAGGTGGTTTCAGTAGAAAACAACTTGGGCAGACTTGGAAGAGCAGTGGGGCAGAGTATGGGGGATACATTCTGGGCTGGGCTGGTTTTCAAGATGCAGAATTTCCTGGTTGGAACAGTGTTGACTTTGCTGGGATGTACCCTCCATTCCAGTTTGTGATTGCTTGTCAGACTGAAAGAGAGAAGCTGCTAATGGGGATGGGCCAACAGGGTTGAAATTCTTTGGAGTTAGGGGTTTGGAAAAGGTCTCATGCTTAGAGGAAAACCAGGAACTGTTTTGGTTGTTGTAACCTGACACTGTGCACATCCCATTGACTCTCAGGGAGCTGTAATGAGTCACTAATACAATAAAGATGGGCAATCTTAGCTTAGTGGTTTAAGTCCTGGACACAGAATCAGGAAGACTTGGGTTCAAATTCTGCTTTTGACATTGGCAATAATGGGCAGGTTATTTAGCCTTTTGGGTTTCAGTCTCAGTAAATAAACATTTATTAAGCACCTACCATGTGCCAGACCCTATGCTAAGTGATGGAGACATAAAGGCAAAAGCTCTCAAGGAGCTCAGTTGCGTTGTTTAAAATCTAAATTGTGGGTTCTAATCTGCCCCCCCAGTCTTAGGGGGAAGCTGGCCAAAATCACTGATAAATTCAGCAAGAGTTTAGGCTTTTTTTTTTTGAGGGGCAATGGGGGTTAAGTGACTTGACCAGGGTCACACAGCTAGTAAGTGTCAAGTGTCTGAGGCCGGATTTGAACTCAGGCACTCCTGAATCCAGGGCCGGTGCTTTATCCACTGTGCCACCTAGCTGCCCCCTAGGCTTTTTTAAAAAAATACTTAAATCTTTATTTAAATGTTGCTATTACAATAAGATCATCACACACTATGTTTGATCCAATGGAATAAATATTGATTATATTCCAAATATATGAAGAACATTAAGTGCTGAGAGAAATTAAAAGAAAAACCATTTAGGTAGAATTTGATATCTGCCCTTATTAAGATTATAATCTAAGACTAAAATATGGAACATATACTGATAACTGACACAAAATACAACACACATGTATTAGAAAAGTTTCATGAAAAAAGTACTTGTGTTAAGTCTTTTTTTTCCCCTGGGCAATGGGGGTTAAGTGACTTGCCCAGGGTCACATAGCTAGTAAGTGTCAAGTGTCTGAGGTTGGATTTGAACTCAGGTCCTCCTGAATCCAGGGATGGTGCTTTATCCTAGGCTTTTTTTTAAATAAAGTATTTTATTTATTTTTTCCCATTACATGTAAAGATAGTTCTCAACTTTTGTTTATACAAGCTTTCCAATTTCAGATTTTTCTCCCTCTCTCCCCTCCCTCCCCATCCCCTACACAGCAAGTAATCTGATATAGGTTATATATATATAAAAAACATTAAACATATTTCTGCATTAGTCATGTTATAAGAGAAAAATCAGAGCAATGAGGAAAAACCTCAAAATAGAAAAACAACAGCACCAAAACCAAAACAAATAGTATGGTTCATTCAGCATCTATACTCCACAGGTTATTTTCCCTGGATTTGGAGATCCTCCTCCATCACGAGTTCCCTGGAACCCTTCTGTACCATTGCATTGGTGAGAAGAATATGTTCCA
The DNA here is from genome assembly GCF_019393635.1 of Dromiciops gliroides. Lineage (NCBI taxonomy): Eukaryota > Metazoa > Chordata > Mammalia > Microbiotheria > Microbiotheriidae > Dromiciops > Dromiciops gliroides. The sequence goes on along the minus strand of NC_057862.1, from coordinate 679,837,933 downwards.
TCACAGTAGATCAACACACATTGTTGATGATACTGTGTACAATGTTCTTCTGGTTCTGCTCATCTCACTCATCATCAGCCCACACAAGACCCTCCAGGTTGCTCTGAACTCCTCCTGCTCATCGTTTCTTACAGCACAATAGTATTCCATTACATTCATATACCACAACTTGTCCAGCCATTTCCCAATTGATGGGCATCCCCTCACCTTCTAATTCCTTGCCAATTCCACCACATAAAGAGCAGCTATAAATATTTTTGTACATGTGGGTCCTTTTCCCCTTTCCATGATCTCTTTGGGAAAAAGACCCAAAAGTGATATTGCTGGGTCAAAGGGTATGCACATCTTTATAGCCCTTTGGGCATAATTCCAAATTGCTCTCAAGAATGGTTGAATCAGTTCACAGCTCCACCAACAATGCATTAGTGTTCCAATTTTTCCACAGCTTCTCCAACATTTATTATTTTCCTTTTTTATCATTTTAGTCAATCTGATAGGTATCAGGTGGTACCTCAGTGTTATTTTAATTTGCATCTTTCTAATCACTAGTGATTTAGAGCATTTTTTCATATGAGAATAGATAGCTTTGATTTCTTCATCAGAAAACTAGCTGCTCATATTCTTTGATCATTTCTCAATTGGGGAATGACTTGAATTCTTATAAATTTGATTTAGTTCCCTATACATTTTAGAAATGAGGCCTTTATCAGAAGTACTGTCCATAAAAATTATTTCCCAGCTTTCTGCCTCCCTTCTAATTTTGGATGCATTGCTTCTGTTTGTACAAAACCTTTTTAATTTAATGTAATCAAAATCATCCATTTTGCATTTTATAATAATCTCTATCTCTTGTTTGGTCATAAACTGTTTTCCTTTCCAAAGATCTGAAAGGTAGACTATTCCTTTCTCTCCTAATTTACCTATGGTATCACCTCTTATGTCTAAATCATGTATCCATTTTGACCTTATTTTAGTATAAGGTGTAAGATGTTGGTCTATGCCTAATTTCTGCCATACTATCTTCCAGTTTTCCCAGCAGTTTTTGTCAAATACCGAGTTCCTATCCCAGAAGCTGGAGTCTTTGGGTTTATCAAACACTACATTACTAGTGTCATTTACTACTGTGTTTCCTGTGCCTAGCCTATTCCATTGATCCTCCACTCTATTTCTTAGCCAGTACCAGATAGTTTTGATGACTACCACTTTATAGTAAGGCTCCAGGTTTGGTACCACTAACCCACCTTTCTGTGCATTTTTTCATTATTTCCCTTGATATTCTTGATTTTTTGTTTTTCCAGATGAATTTTGTTATTTTTTTCTAGCTCTATAAAATAATTTTTAGGTAGTCTGACTGGTATGGCACTGAATAAGTAAATTAATTTAGGTAGAATTATCATTTTTACTATATTAGCTCTGCCTATCCATGAGCAATTGATATCTTTCCAATTATTTAGATCTGATTTGATTTGTGTGAAGAGTGTTTGGTAATTGTGTTCATAGAGTTCCTGGGTTTGTCTTGGCAAATAGACTCCCAAGTATTTTATATTATCTACTGTTACTTTAAATAGAATTTCTCTTTCTATCTCTTGCTGCTGGATTTTGTTGGTCATGTATAGAAATGCTGATGATTTATGTGGATTTATTTTATATCATGCTACTTTGATAAAGTTGTTAATTGTTTCAAGTAATTTTTGAGTTGATAAGAGTTTCAGCTTTTAAAGATTTATTAAAATATATATTATAATTTAGTGAAGCCATCTGTGAAACAGGAAGCAGGGCTGTCCACACACACATAGCTACAAGCTAATTGGCTGGTAGCTCAGATTGACAAGTCCCATAGGTGGTTCTATGGATGTAACTTTCAGACGCTAAAGTCACATGTTTTCTCCTCATGGTGGAGCTTCCCTACAGTATCTCTCCGGCAGGGGTGCCATTCCAATACTCACACGGTCTAATGGGGGAGATTACACGCAAACAACTATGTATAAACAATGTATACAAGATAAATGGGAAATAATCAACAGAGGGAAGGCCCTGGAATTAAGAGGGATGAGGAAAAGCTTCCTGTAGAAGATGGGATTTTGTCTGGGACTTGAAGGAAGCCCGGGAAGTGAGGAGGCAGAGATGAAAAGGAGGAGCATGCCAGGCATGGGGGAATATATACGGGTGGGAGATAGAGTGATTATGCACAAGGACCAGCAAGGGGACCAGTTATCACTGGGTCACAGAGTACATGAGCGTGTGTCTGTTTGGGGCTCTGAATGCTAAACAGGACATGTTATATTTGATCCTGGAGGTCATAGGGAGCTACAGGAGTTTATTGAGGAGAGAGGTGACATGGTTTAGGAAGACAACTTTGGCAGTTGAGTGGAGGAGGGATTGGAGTGAGGAGAGACTTGTGGCAGGAAACCAACCATTGACTATTGCACTACTCCGGGCGTGAGGTGATGAGGGCCTGCACCAGGGTGGTGGGTGACACGGCCAGAGGAAACAAGGAGCCATATCCAAGAGATGTTGCAAAGGTAAAATTGACAGGTCTTGGCCACCACTTGAATGTGGTGGGTGAGAGCCAGTGAGAAGTTGAGGATGACACCTAGGCTGGGAGCCTGAGAGACTGGAAATATTGTGGTACCCTCAATAGTAAGAAGGAAGTCAGGAAGAGGGGAGGCCTTAAGGGGAAAGATAATGAGTTAGTTCAGTTTTGGACATGCTGAGTTTAAGGTGTCTGGGGACAGGCAATATGAGGTGTCTAATAGGAAATTGGAGATATGGGCATTAGCAGAGAGGTTAGGGCTAGATCAGTAGATAGGAGAATCATCAGTGTCCTCATCTGTAAAATGGGAGTTACCTTGTCTACAGTGCTTTCATCATAGGCTTACTGTAAGGTGCTAATGAGATACTATATTAAATTAGATTTGGAACTGAGAGTGGTCTCAGCAGCCCTCTCATCCTACCCTTTCACTTGACAGATGAGGAAACTGAGGCAAACAAGGTTAAGTGACTTGCCCAGGGTCACACAGCTAGCAAGTGTCTGAGGCTAGATTTGAACTCGGGAAGAGGAGCCTTCCTGACTCTAGGTGTAGTGCTCGATCCACTGTGACATCTAGATGTCCTGACTCCACATCTAGTGCTCCTCTATTAAGTGGCTACTGTATGCAAAGCATTGTACTTGGTACTAAGAGAAGTGAAATAAGACCCAGGCCCTCCCACTGCTCTGGGAGTTAGGAGACCCGGATTCTCAGCTTTGTCTCTGACCCATGCTAGCTGGGTATAGCTCTCAGTCAAATCATTTCACTTTCCTATGCTGTAAATTGGAGGTCATGTTGATCTCGCAGGGTTTTCCATGGTGTGTAATGTGTGATGTGTAAGGTATTATAGTCATCGATGGGGTTAATAACATCTTCTGCACAACTGTCAGATGGATATTCCTAAAACACAGATCTTACCACGTTCCTCCTTATCTCAAAAATCTTCAGTAGCTCCCTATCATCTCTAGAATGGAAAACAAAGTCTACAGCCTGGAGTTTAAGGTCATCAGAAATGAGCTTCTCACCTACTTTTCTTATTTTGTATTATTCCCTTCACACACTCTCTGTTCTAGTCAAACACAAAATTCCATCTCTAGGCTTGGTGGCTTTGTCTAGGGAATACCACATGTCTGGAATACAATCCTTACTTACCTTCACCTTTTAGGAAAGGTAGTCTCCCCCAGTAAGCCTTTACTTATTCCCCCAGCTAGTTCCTTCTGGAATGAATCACTTTGTGTAACTGTGTATCTAATTATCAGTGTTCACATTGTATCTTCCATTAAACTGGAAACCTGTTGAGGACAGAGCCTGTTCCATTCTACTGTCTTTCATAGATCTAGAGATCTAATCTTTTTTTCACATAATTGATTACTTAGCAGGATAGCCAAGCCTTTGGATTTCTCAGAATAGTGGTTTTTAAAAGCAGAAAATAAAAAAAAATAGGATTGTAGAGGAAGTCAATTTTTTTTGGAAGTCAATTTTTTAAAAAAAATTGAAATAAAAGACTTCTTTCTTGAAATCTATTCCTGGACCTCAAATTAAGATCTCCTCATTGAGTTAAAAGCCTCCTAGTCTAACATCTCTCATTTTTCATTTAAGAAAACTGAGGCACAGGGAGATTCATTCACTTACCTAAAGTCACATCTTATAAGAATCAAGCAGAATTTGAATCCAAGTCTCTGACTCCAGAATAAGCGTGTTCTTCATTATACTTCACTGCCTTCCTCATCTTTGAATTCCCTGTCTCTAGGAGCAGTGCCTGGGACATAGTGAGTGCTTAATAAATATTTGTCGAGTTGTAACATTATCTGGATGAAGGAGAATATGGATCACCAAAGGGCACCGAGTCAAGTTGCTGTCCTCATAGTGTTAGTTTTAAGTTTGTGGACTGGAAAGTGAAAATGCATCCCAGACCATATGTCTGGTTCTGAGAGCAGGCAGAGGGTCAGGGAGCTGTCATGACAAAGGAGCAGACACGTCCCAGGAGCAGACCCTTCCCTGAACCAGCCTGTGGTCTTGGCCCATGTTTTTTGAATGGCTCTTTCTGTGGGGGAACAGATGACCACGTGTTTTCCCATTTATTTTTATATCCACAAATGGCAGAAGCCGAGTGCTTCCTCTCTCCTCTCCAATTTAGTCCTGAGCTGCTTCTCTCCAGCAGCTGGGATGCTCTGTCCTGGTTCTGTCCAAGCCTTGCCTGGTGAATCAGGACAATGGAATTTCAACTCTCCATGTCCCACTTGTCACTCTGCCCTTCATCAAAGAAATAGTCAAGCAAAAAAGGTGATGAGACTGAAGGGTCACTATCAGATGGTCCATGTGCTCCATTGGTATTCCCAAGATGTCACAAGAACTCAAGGAAGCTCAACATTCCCCACTTAGCCCATTGAGTGGAGGCTGCTAGGTGGCACAGTAGATAGAGTGTTGAACCTGGAGTCAGGAAGACCTGGGTTCAAATTCAATGTCAGTGACTTACCAGCTGTGTGACCCTGGGCAAGTTAGTCAACCTCTGTTTGCCTCAGTTTCCTCATCTGAAATGGGGATCATAATAGCAGCTTCCCCACAGGGTTGTTGTGAGATCCAAGTGAGATATTTGTAAAGCGCTTATTACAGTGCCTGGCACTTAATAAATGCTTGTTCCCTTTCCCTCTCCCCCCTCTTCCTGTGGTGAAGCTATGAGAGCATGAAGAGCAGCATGGATAAGAATGTCATGGCCATGACATGGGTCAGATTCAGTCTGCATTGTTGGGGGAGCACCCATTGTCACTGAGATAACAGATCTGTTTGTGTCTGAATAAATGTTAGGGCTTACAGCTGGATTCATTTTCAACATGTACCAAGTGGGGCTAAAAGATAGTTCATCTGAAAAAGACCTGGGGGTTTTAGTGGACCACCAACTCCATATGAGTCAGCAGTGTGATCTGGCAGGTAAGAAAGTGATGACAATCTTGGGCTGCATTAGGAGAGGTGGAGTTTCCAGGAATAATGAATAAGATGTTAGTTCCCTCCTCTGGATTTTGCCTGGGCCAGGCCCTATTTGGAGGGTTGTGTTCCATTATGGGCACCACATTTTATGGAGGACTTGGATAAGTTAGATAGTGACCTGAAGAGAGTGACAGGGCTGATGAAGGGCCTCAAGTCCATGCCGTGGGAGGCTTGGTCGGAAGAGGAGACACATCCCAGAGAGGAGATATTAGATCATGGGATCACAACCTAGAGTTGCAGGGGAAAGTCGGTAGTGATGTAGTATAGCTACCATCTTGTTTTACAGTGGAGAAATGGGTAGGGTTAAATGATTTGTCCAAGGCCACATGGCTGGTAAGTGTCAGAGGTGGTATACAAACCCAGGTTTTCTGATTCCCGAGCCACAATGGTGCCAGGAAGCCTCCTCATGAGTGCAGCCTTCCACTGTTTGAAGGGCTATCATGTGGAGGAGAGATTTAATGGCTCTGTTTAGCAGAACCAAGGGCAGCGCCAGGCACAGTGGGATTCAGGGAAAAATAGCCAATGGTGAGAACTTGCCAACAGTGCAGCGGGCTGCTCGGAGAGGTTTGGGGGTGTCCAATTCACTGGAGATCCTTGAGCAGAGAGACTGGAGGACCACAGGTTGGGTATATTGGAGAGAAGGAAGACTCTTTTCTAGTCATGCGTGGGACTGAACGGGCTCAGGTCTCTTCCAGCTCAGAAATGCTGTGATATTATGAGGGCTCATTATAGCACAAACTGAACCTCCTCTTCCCCATCCCCCTCTCTCTGGGGGGGACCCAAAGAAGAACCTCCCCCAAGATCTTGTCCTCACCTGAAACATCAGTGCTACTTACCTCCTTCTTACCTCCTGACTTCTGGAGAAGTTCTTAGGTTCAATTGGTTTAATTTAAATTCTCTGCTTGTACTGGGTCCTTATGCAGGTCTCCTCTCTTACAGAAAACTTGCGCTATATTCTACGTGCACTGAACACCTCCAGCACCTGCTTGAGGAAGTCCTTCCATCAGAGTTCCCAGCTGGAGACCAAGGATGGAGAGGTCCCTGCGTTCTCGTTGTCACCACTATCTGGCTGTGCTGCTCATCCTCCCCTCCCTGAGTCTAGCTCAGTATGAGAATTGGCCTTACTACTCTGAGTACTTTCAGCAGCCCCAACCCGAGTACCATCAGCCCGAGCGTCCGGCAGATGTCCCAAAGATCCAGTTGCGCTTGGCTGGACAGAAGAGGAAACACAATGAAGGCCGAGTGGAGTTGTACTACAATGGGTTGTGGGGGACGGTGTGTGATGATGACTTCTCCATCCATGCTGCCCACGTGGTCTGTCGTGAGCTGGGTTATGTGGAAGCCATATCTTGGGCACCCAGCTCCTCCTATGGCAAAGGAGAAGGTAAGACCCAGCCGTGGGGGGCTGCTTTGTTTCTGGTGAGGTGGGATCCAGGAACTGGGACTCTCGTACTGTTCATCTTGTTAAGGATGGTAGGATTCAGAACCCTTAGTATATGCAATGAATTCATGAATGTATGGATGGGTCAACAGACAGATGGATGAATGAAAAAGCATTTATAGGATATTTGGTACTGATTGTCAGAGCTGGGAGGGACCTTAGAACATAAAATGTCAGAGCTGGGAAGTAACCTTAGAACAGAGAGTATCAGACTTGGAGGAGAACCTTAGAACAGAGAGTATCAGACTTGGAGGGGAACCTTAGAACAGAGAGTATCAGACTTGGAGGGGAACCTTAGAACAGAGAGTATCAGACTTGGAGGGGAACCTTAGAACAGAGAGTATCAGACTTGGAGGAGAACCTTAGAACAGAGAGTATCAGGCTTGGAGGAGAACCTTAGAACAGAGAGTATCAGACTTGGAGGGGAACCTTAGAACAGAGAGTATCAGACTTGGAGGGGAACCTTAGAACAGAGAGTATCAGACTTGGAGGGGAACCTTAGAACAGAGAGTATCAGACTTGGAGGAGAACCTTAGAACAGAGATTATCAGGCTTGGAGGAGAACCTTAGAACAGAGAGTATCAGACTTGGAGGGGAACCTTAGAACAGAGAGTATCAGACTTGGAGGGGAACCTTAGAACAGAGAATATCAGACTTGGAGGAGAACCTTAGAACAGAGAGTATCAGACTTGGAGGAGAACCTTAGAACAGAGAATGTCAGATTTGGGGGGAGGAGAAATCTTAGAACAGAGAACGTTGGGTTGGGAAAGACCTCCGAACACATATTGTCCAATCGAGAAAAAACATGAAGTCTGCACCATAGACTGCTAACACTAAAAGGGACTTTAGAAATAAACTTATCCATCTCATTTAGCAGATAAGGAGACTGAGGCCCAGAGAATAGAAAAGTCTTGTCCAAGGCCACATGGCTAGAATAGGTCCAAGGTAGATGCTGAACCTGGGTCTTCCTAATGATAAGCCTGGCCCTCTGCCCATTATGCTACATTGCCTCTCCTTTGGAACCCTTAGCTTAGGACTGTAACCAACCAATATGTGCCTTGTAAATGACTTTATTATTAGAGTCTAGGGATGCCCAGGTTGAAGAGCAACATGGTTGTGCCCAGGTGGTTATAAGTCTGCCCATGACTATACAGGGCTATTTTTTTGGAGGGGGCAATGAAGATTAAGTGACTTGCCAAGAGTCACACAGCCAGTAAGTGTCAAGTGTCCGAGGCCCGATTTGAACTCAGGGCTTCCTGAACCCAGGGCCGGTGCTTTATCTACTGTGCCACCTACTGCCCCTTTACAGGACTATTTAAGAGGTGCCCAGACATACCAGTGACACTGATGTGAAGGGATGTGGGAGAGACTAGCCTGGGTGTGTGAGAAGGTATGCCATGGGTACAGATTTGGTCCAAGTGGCATTGAGTGAAGCAGAGCAAAATTTGCAAGAATCAGAGTGTGTAGAAATGCCAGGAGTCGGTGCAAAACAATTAGTGTGTTAAAACTAGTTTGTAGTGCCACGCTGCGATCACTAGGTCATGGAGCAAGAACCGGAAGAAATCTTAGAGGCTACCAAGACCACCCCCATCATCTTCCGAATGAGGAAACTGGGGCCCCTCAAGGATAAGTGAATGGCCCAGGATCACACAGGTATTAGGTATTTAAATAAGGATTTGAACCCAGATCCCTCTAAAGCCATTTATATTTCATACTGAAATCCCTACTCACCCACCCAATTAGCTTCATGCATAGGAAACAACCCCCTTTCTCACTTCTTTGTACCCTCTCAGTCATCCCAAGTGACTCATTCTACATGTTTCCCTGGGGAGTTTGTAGCAGGTTCTTGTAGGAAGGCAATGACTCTTTGCCCTTCTGTTAAGAGGTGGCACCAAGAAGAGAAGGGTTCCTAAAGGTTATGGATAGAGACTAAACCTGTGACTCAGTGATTCAGGGAACTCCCAGATGAGGGAGATTCTTCTACCAATGCAAATTAGCCCCTCTGCATTTTGGAATCTTAGGGAATAATTGAGTATTTTCATGATTGCCCAAAGACACATAGTTTGTATCAGTAGTAAAACTTGAACCCCAAACTTCCTGGCTATGAGATCAGCTCTATATCCACTATGATAGCCTTCATACAGTAAGCACTTTATAAATGCTTATTGACAGATTTACTTACTGCCTCTCAGAGGAACTTGAGTTCAAATCCCAACAGCAACACTTAGCTGTTTAATCTCAGGCAAACCATTTCCTTTCTCTGCACCTCAATTTCTTCTTTTTGAACAGAAAAAGGTGGGCTAAGATGCTCTCTGGGGCCCCTTCCAGTTCTAAGTCTATGCTTCTAAATCCCTCTTCCTCTTTGCCCACTGAGGGTCCTAAACAGTAGCCATGTTGCTACCAAACATCAGTTTGTTATGGAAACGACAGTGGGTTAGAGAAGAGCATTTCATAGGGCCTCCCTCATGAACCAGACAGAATTGGGAAACCAGCTGGGAAACTTCAACTCTAGGTTTTCAATAAGGTCTTTGTTTCTGACACATAAGGACCAGCCTCACTTGTGTTGAGAACTGACCGAGCCATGCATCATGGATAGACATGTTTCAGCAGGACCTGGGCTTGGAGAGCTAATGGACTGGGCACTGGGGGTGGGGGTGGAAGAATGGTCTTACCTCCACCCTGAGGTGCTTCCCTGCAGTCAACTGACCAACAATTATTAAGCACCTACTCCATGCCAGGAACTGGGTTGGGTGCTGGGAACACACAAAAAAGAAATTAAATAATTCCTGCCTTTGAGGGCCTTTTATCTTATTGGTTCTTTTTACAGCCCTTAGTTTAAAATATGGATTTAAAAAAATTAGCATTTTATTTTTCTCCAATTACAAGTAAAAACAATTTTTAACATCCATTTAAAAAACTTTGTGTTACAAATTCTCTTCCTTCCTCCCTCCCCACCTAACTTTGAGAAGGCAAGCAATTCAATATAAGTTATATATGTGTAGTCATGCAAAACATTTCCATATTAGTAAAAATAGATGTTTTCCACCTGTGTTTTCCAACCCAATGGGGCTCGAGCAAGAGCAATAGCATCAAGTCTTTCATAGATGATTAGAAAAAGATCTCTTTAAGTCCATCCTCATCATTTTGTAAGTAAGGAAACCTGAGGGTGGTATTGTCTGCTCCAACCCTGACCCAAAGGAGGAATGCCCACTGAAACATGCCAGACAAGTAATTACTCAGCCCCAGTTTGAGGACCTCTAATGATGTCAACTCTGCCCCTGCTGGACCAGCCTGTTCTATTGCTGGACAGCTCTTATTCTGAGAAAGGTATTTCCTCTAAGGAGCCAAAATCTGCCTCTGTGAAGCTTCTGCCCATTTTACAACAAGCCAACATTCTTCCCTTTGGGGTCAAGAAAACAAATCTGATCCCTCTTTCACTATTAATCAGCCCTGTGAATGGTTGGAGGCAGCTAACTGTCTTGTTCCCATTAGGTCTGTTTTCCCATGCTCAGCATCTCCATCTCCTTTCATGGATTCTGGCTTGGTGGTCTGTCCAGATTTCTCATCACCCATGCTTGCCCTCCAATCTATCTATGTTCTTCCTAAAATGTGGTTCCAAGAACTTAATGCAGTGCTCCAGATGTGGGCTGACCAGAGCAGAGAACGGTGGGATTTTTACCTCCCTCAGTGTCTCTTGAGTTGATTGGAGAGAAGCAATAGAGTGCCTACCTCCCGGGGTTGTTGTGAGGATCAAATGAGATAATACTCGCAATGGGCTTAGTCTAAAACTTGGTGCATAGTAGGTGTTAAATAAATGCTTCCTACCTTCCCTCCCTCTTCTTTCTGCTAGACAGTATCACTTGATGAGATGAACCTTTCACATCAATTCCATAAGCCCATAGGGTACTACAGCTCACAGGTTAAGAACCCCTTTCTTGTGGTTTTTACTCGGAAAATTTGAAAACCCCTCCAGGGTGGATGAAAAGTTCACTTCCCTGATTTCTGGTGTAGGTCTGACAGATCACTGCCTCTTTCTTGGAAACGTTAAGGGCATGAGAGGCAGCATTGTGCAGAGGAAGGCCATGGAGACAGAGGAACTAACCTTGGAACTCTTACTGTAGATGGCCAGCAATGGGGCCCCGGAAAAGTCTTTTAAGCTGGAAGAACTTTAGTTTCCTCATCTGCAAAATGAGGAAGATAATCTATACAGTGCCTGCTTCACAGGGCTGTTGGTAAACCTTGGAGCTTAAGAGAAACGTGAGATACTCTTTCAGGCACCTGAATCTGGGTAAGGTGGAACCTTCTCTGGGCTATGTGAGAGACAGACTGCATAGTGCTTGAATAAAGCTGGGTTCAGAGTCAGAGGACCTGGGTTCAAATCCTTACTACCTGCGTGACTTTAGACCAGTCACTTAATCTCATATGCTCAGTTTCCTCATCTGTAAAATGGGGAGGGAGTTGGACAAGATGGCCCCAGAGGTCGCTTCCAGCTCTAGATTTGTGATTCTTAGTATCTGTAAGTGTGCACTGGCTTGTAGGCTGGAAAATATCCAGTGGTTTAACTCTTCTGAGCTTTAGGAAGAAAAGATACTCAGAGGTGGCCACAGATGGAAGAGGTCTCTTCTTTAGGGCCCAGACATCTGTGTGCCATGAACACATATGAAGGGAAATGGGATAGGGAGGGGGGTCAAGTTCTGGATGTCTCTTCAACGTTTGCATGGGAGGGGATGTGGTTAAAATGAACATTTCAATGATCTGTGAAAGGGAGGAGATGTCAGCAGGCTGTTACCATTTCCCATTAAAGGCCAAATGGGGAGCAAATGCCTGTAGAAACAAGAGTCTCCGCAGCTCTGCAGGGTTAAGAGGCAGCTGGAGACCAGCTCTGGCCTGGAGTACAAAGATCTAGGTTTGAGAAGCAAGACGCTGAAACCTCAGTTTTCTCACCTTTAAAATGGGCATAATAGTGCACATACTGCCCACGTCACGAGAGGGTTGCAGGGGACAATTCAAACTGAAAAGTCCTATAGAAAGTGGAGTTGTTATACATGCCTGTCAGTCCTTCATTTGGTGAACATTGATTTGAGGTCCTTCATTTTCAGGAGCTGTCCTAGGTGCTGAGGTTACAGAAATGAAAATGAAAACAACCCTGCCTTCAGGGAACTTCCATTCTAAGCCCAGAATCATGTATTCATTTTTTTTCCATTTTATTTATGTATTATTTACTTTTAAACATTCATTAATTTTTTTTAAATTCAGAATTTTCTTCCTCCTTCCCAATTCTCCTCTAACCCATTGAGAAGGCAAGAAATGTGATTTCAACTACACATGTGAAATCATGCAAAACAGATTTCCAGAGATGATAAGATCATAGAGTCATAGATAGAGAACTGGAAGGGACCTTTGGAGAAATTAGACCAAGCCTCACATTTTACAAATGAAGAAACTGAGGCAGATAATGGTGAAGTGACTTGGTGGTGAAGATCATATAGCTATCAAGTGTCAGAGTCAGGATTTGAACCCAGGCTTACTATACCTCCCTGCCTTTTCTGTACACATGAAGGATTGGCTTCCCCAAGACTCAAGCTTTCTTTGACATTATTCTTGGCTTCCTTCTCCTCCCTTGCAGGCCCAATTTGGATGGACAACATTCATTGCACTGGTAAAGAGGCTACTCTGGCTGCTTGTTCCTCCAATGGGTGGGGAGTCACTGACTGCAAACACACAGAAGATGTGGGTGTGGTGTGTAGTGATAAAAGGATCCCTGGCTTCAAGTTTGACAACTCGCTCATCAATCAGATTGATGTAAGTAATGCTCCCTTGCCATGAACAGTCTTTGTTCCTGGTTCGTTCAATTTGTGCCAAGTTAGATGATGGTGGTGGTGGTGCTACTGCTGATAACAATGATGGTGATAGTGACTATGATTGGTGATGAAAGTGACCATTTCTATAGCACCTGAAGGTTTAGAGAGTGCTTTACCTATGTGATTTCATCTTCACAAAAACCCTGGGAGATGGGTGCTCTTCTTATCCTCAGTTTAGAGATGAGGAAACAACATCCAGTCTATTCTCCATTAAGCGCTCAAATTGATCTTCCTAAAGTGCAGATCTGACTTTATAACACCTCATTCAATAACCTCTTTATTACTTGCGGGATTCAATACGAAATCCTCTGTTTCACTTTTAAAGTCCCTTACAACCTGGCCCCTTCCTACACTTCTAGTCTTCTTCCACCTTACTCCATTCTTCAGACTCTCTGATCCAGTCACACTAGCCTCCTGGCTGTTTCTCCTACAGGACACTTCATCTCCCAATCCTAGCATTTTCCCTGGTTGTCCCCCATACCCCTCATGTCCACCTCCTGGCTGTCCTGGCTTCCTTCCAGGCTCCTGTAAAGTCTCACATTCTGTAAGAAGCCTTTTTCAGCCCTTCCTCAGCCAAGTGCCTTCCTTCTATTGATTGTCTCCAATTTATCTCATTTTCATGTTATTTGTACATAGTTGTGTGCATATTGTTGCCCATATTCGATTGTGGACTTGAGGACAAGAACCTCCTTTTGTCTATCACCAATGACTGGCACATAGTCAATACTTAATAAATGCTTGGAGACAATGGAAATTGAGGGAAGTTCAGTGAGCTACTTAGCATCACAGAGCTAATTAAATGTCTGAGGGAGGATTCAGATTTAGGTCTTCTTAACTCCTAAGTCCAATGCTTTCCACTGGACCATATGGGACCATATGGGACCACCCCCATTGTGTATCCTTCAAGTTGGGCCAGCACCCAATCTAGCATTACATCATGGCTAGAGAAGGTTATTATATATCTCAGATACACTGCAGTAATTCAAGGAGCCATTCAAGGAACACCTGAAGACAGCTAGCAGGTGCCACCTCCCCACACCTCTTAGTTTTTTCTTCTCCAAGCTAAACATTCCTAGTTCCTGAACTATAGTTTTTCAACAAATATCTGAATTAATTAGTTAACTCCTAGTTCCTGAACTATAGTTTTTCAACAAATATCTGAATTAATTAGTTAACTAACACATCTAATTAAAATTGGATAATCGGGTACTGTTAAGGCCCATGGAAATCCCCCTCCCTGCCTTTAAGGAACTTGCCAGAAAATGACCTCTGACAATGGAATGCTTTCAACAACCAACACCTTCAACATCCAACCCAGAGGGTCTCTTTTATCTGCATCAAACTCTAGGCATTGTGGAGTAGTGCAGAGAGCTGGTCTGGGAGCCTGGAGAACCTCATTCAAGTCCTTCCTAACACATCTTGGCTGTTTGTCTCTGGATAATTCTCCTAACTTTTCACTGTTCTGGACAAGTTTGTAAGACAGTAAATTGTAAAAGAGATGCCAGCCTGCATCAGTGGAAGGGTTTCCTCATCTGGGAGTTTCCTATCCCAATGAAATCACAGGTCTAGCCCCTATCCTCTATCCCATCCAAATTCTAAGTGGATAATTATGATAATTGGTCCTTAGCTGTTCTGGGAAGCTGATGATGGAGATGTTCACAGAAGTCTTTGAAATGGCCCTATTTGGTCTTCAGAAGGTATCTGCCAATGGAATGTGGTTTTGACATTTTCTCTCCATGACTAACCCCATCCTTCCATTTTCTCTTATATTCCTAGAGCACACCAAACACTCTGGGATTCTGGCCAAGCCTGCGTTATGGAAAAGAGATTAGCTGTTAGACTCACCAGGCTTGTTTCATCTGGAAGGATGGGACCACCCCCATTGTGTACCCTTCAAGTTGGGCCAGCATCCAATCTAGCATTACATCATGGCTAGAGAAAGTTATTATATATCTCAGATACACTGCAGTAATTCAAGGAGCCATTTTTAGTGCAAGCCACCCTTCAACAACTTAATTATTTTTAAAGAGTTGTTATGGCCCAAAAGGGCATTCCCCTGTGGTCGGCCCAGTGAGGAGCCACCCCAGCTTAGCTAGGCTGGTGAAACAGCTAAACGTTTATTGAGTACCTACTGTGTGCTAGGCTTTGGTGTTACAAAGGCAAAAATGAAGCAATCCATGCTTTCAGGGGGCCTGCATGCTATCAATTAACAAGCATTTTAAAAATCACCTACTCTGTGCCATGCACACTGAGAGACCTTTGGAATACAAAGACAAATATGAAACCCTTCCTCTCTCAGGGGGACTTACATTCTATCACGGGACATAGCATGTAGACATACAGGAAGCTACAAGTAATGGAAGCTGTAGGGATTAGGAAAGAGGTCTTATGGGTGATGGTTTTGAATTGAGTTTTGCAGGAAACTAGAGGTGCCAAGGGATGAGGGTGAGCAGGGAAGGCATTCCCAGGCATTCAGGATGTGCAAGATCACAGAGATGAGAGATGGAATGTCATAGGTGAGGGAAACTGAGGCAGACCTGTTTAAGTGACTCATAGGGTCACACAGCTAGTAAGTATCTGAGGCCAGATTTGAACTCAGTTCTTCTTGACTCCAAGCCCAGTGCTTTATTCACTGTGCCACAAACCTGCCCATTTCTACCTATTTACCTATCTATGTATCTATCTATCTATAATATATAGCAATTATATATGTATGGTTATGTATTAAGGTGATTTATATATACACACGTATGTATACTATACAGTGAGAGATATGTGTGTGTGTGTGTGTGTGTATATATATATATATATATATATATATATGTATCTCAGATTGTATGGCCTGTCTGTCTGAATCACCTTGATACATACCCACACATATATAATTGTTATATATTATAGATAGATAGATGATAGATAGATAGATCAGATCAGGTGGTTTAGGGTTAGAAGAGACCTTAGAGGTGCTCAGGATCAAATCCTTCACTTTATAGATGAAGAAACTGAGGCACAAAGAGATTAGGCTTATTACAGTGTCTGAGGTGGGATTTAAATTTAGGCTCTTCTGGTTACAAGTTCAGTGTCCTACCTTCTTTACCAGGCTGTCCCTCATAGACAAAAGGCCATCTATTAAGTAGGTTGGTTTGGCTGGAGCATAGGATGCATATTTTCCCCTCTGGGGCAATGGAAAACAAAACTATTCCCTCTTCTAAGCTCCAGCCGTTCGTATATTCAAAGACAGTCATCACATACCCATGGATCCCTCACTTTTTCAGACTATGGAGCCTTAGATCTTTCAAAAATGTAAGTTGATGTCATTCTGGTTTCTAATGATGAGCATGATCTAAGCTTCCAACGATACTGCTGGCTTTTGACGGCCAAGCCCAGTCTATGACCCTTGTAATGTGCTCCCATAGAATTTAGCTCATGTATCTCCTAGAAAATTTCAGATGTGTCAGTCATCTCAGCTTCTTAAGGTCAGAGACTCTACCTTAAAGTTCCATATAGCCTTCTCTACTCCCCTGACTCCCAACTCCATAGTACCCATGACAGTGCTCAATGAATGTTGGCTTCCTGATTGGCTGATCTGGCTCATGCCCTGGTGAGTACCAATTTTCCCAATAATGAATGCAAAATGTATATTTGCCCTCCTTGGGTTGTGATTCTGGGTGGGGGGGATAAACTTAGACTGAGCAACAATGAGAATTACATCGGATTTTCTAATTTCCTCACATTACACACAGAATTCCAGGCTTAGCCAGGGGAAAGTCATGGGGTGAAGAGGAATTTGTGTATGAGGAACAACCAGTGCCAATGGATCATGGGTAGATAGAAAGGAGCCTGGAAATGTGGGATGGGGCCAGTGTGTAAAGTGCTTTAAAAACCAGATCGAGGGGCAGCTAGGTGGTGCAGTGGATAAAGCACCAGCCCTGGATTCAAGAGTACCTGAGTTCAAATCTAGCCTCAGACACTAACTAGCTGTGTGACCCTGGGCAAGTCACATAACCCCCATAGCCCCACAAAAACAAACAAACAAAAACCAGATCAAGTATTTTATATTTGGTCTTGGAAATAATGGGGAGTCACTTAAGTCCATTGGGTAGGGAGGGAAGCAAGACATGGACAGACCTGTGCTTTGGCAGCTGAGTGGAGGATAGATTGGAGTGAGTGAGAGACTTTGGGCAGAGAGATGAGTTACAAGGTTATCACAGTAGTCCAGTCAAGAGGTGATGAAGGGAGGGGAGGAGTTGAAGATGACACCAATAAGATGTGTAAAATAAGAAGAGGGGAGGGCTTGGAGGGGAAAAGGAGTTCTGTTTCAGACATGTTAAGGTTAAGATAGGTATGGAACACCTAACTGGACATGTCTAAGAGACCATTGGTGATATGAGACTGGAGTAGAGCTTGGTAATCTAGATCTGGGGATGGTCTATATAGAGATGATAATTAAACCACGTGAGATAGAATAGAAGAAAAGGAGAGCCCAGGACAGAGTCTGGAGGAACACCCACAAGTAGTGAGTGACCTGAAAGTAGAGACATAAATGGAGATTGGGAAGAATCAATTAGACAACAAGAGAACTGGAAATGAAGATCCAGACGGGAGAGAGTATCCAAATGAGAGGAAAAGCAACAGCATCAAAGGCTGCAGAGAGGCCAAGAAGGCTCAAGACTCAGGTTGGTAACTTTGGAGTGAATAATTTCCATTGAATGATGAAGTGAAAAACCAGACTGAAGAAGGTTGAAGAGATGAAGTAGAGGAAATTACAAGACTGGAAAAAAATAATTGAGTCCATAAAAGTGGAATTAATTATCAAGTAGCTAGACTACTGGTGAGGAGCGTCTCCATGCCTAGCTAGGCTGGCCCTTGGAAAGCAGTCATTCTGCTGTCAAAGAACTATTCAACGTTATGATGGGGTTATAATTTTTTTTTTTACGGGACAATGGGGTTAAGTGACTTGCCCAGGGTCACATAGCTAGTAAGTGTCAAGTGTCTGAGGCTGGATTTGAACTCAGGAACTCCTGAATCCAGGGCCGGTGCTTTATCCACTGCGCCATCTAGCCGCCCCTATAATTTTTAATAATAATAACAATATTTATTTGTAGAGGCAATTGGGGTTACCCTTACATGCCTAGGGTCATATAGCTAGTAAGTGTCTGAGGCTAGATTCATACTGACTACAAGGCCAGTGCTCTATCCACTGTGCCAGCCAGCTGCCTGAAGTGATTGTGGAAGAGGGTCCATTGTGATTGGCAATGGACTTGAATTTTCATAATTCAAGCAAACACAACCTGGTTGATTTCAGAGAGAAACAAGCATTTCTGTCCAGCACCAAGCTAGGTTCTGAGGATCTAAATAAGAGAACAACACAGACCTTGCTCTCAGGGAACTTTCATTCTATGGCATTATTGAATGAGTCCATGAATGTAATGGGTTTGCAAATTCTTCTAATGTCTATCACAGCGCATAACGCACAGTAGGTACTTAATAAATGTTTGTTGATTACATTGGATTGCATTGAATTTTTTACATCCTCTCTTGCTCTGTGACTCTGTAAGATCTTTTTAAAAAAGGCCTAGGGAGGGGCAGCTAGGTGGTGTAGTAGATAAAGCACCATCCCTGGATTCAGGAGGACCTGAGTTCAAATCCAGCCTCAGACACTTGACACATACTAGCTATGTGACCCTGGGAAAGTCACTTAACCCTCATTGCCCTGCAATAAATGAATGAATGAATGAATGAATGAATGAATGAATTAATTAATTAATTAATTAAAATTAAAAAGGCCTAGGGAGAAAATTCTGCTTTCCCCCTTTCCTTCTTTTGCTTCTCTCTTTTCCCCCTCTCTCCCTTACCATTTTCTTCCTTTACCCTTTACCTTACTCTTTCCTCCCTCTCTTCTCTTTCTCCTTTCTCTTTCCCTCCTTCTTTCCTCCTTCTGCTTGTTTTTTTGTTTTGTTTTGTTTTGCTTATATTTAACAGATGAAATAATTAAGACTGAGAGAAATGAATTTACTTCCCTAGTGTCACACTGTTAAATAAATATCTGAGGCAAGATTTGAACTCAGATCTTGCTAATTCAAAGCGAAGCAACTTATTTACTGCACCACCTAGCTGCTTCTGGAAGACTTACTCATTATTAGCAAAGTGATTATTGAAAAGGGCCACAGTGCTTGGCAATGAATGGAATAGAACTTTCCCTTTCCTTTCTTTCCCTTTCTCTCCTTTTCCTTGTTCTCTTTTCTCTTCTCTTCTCCTCCCCCTTCTCCTTCCCCTCTTCTCTCCTTCCCCTTTCTCCCCATTTCCCCTCCTTCCCCTTCTTTACTTTTTCTTTCCCTTTTCCTCTTCTTTCCTCCCTTTTGCTCTTATCTCCTCTCTTTCACCTCTCTTCCTCCTCTTCTTTCTCCTTCCCTCTCTCCTTTCCCCCTCCCTCTTTTTCTCCTTCTTTTCTCCTTCCTCCCTTCCCCTTTGCATTTGCTGCATGCCTAACACTGTTCTGGTCACCAAGGGGAACAGAAGACCTAAATGAGAATGTTTCAGTCCATCCAGATAGACAAGATTAACACACAACTGGAGTCTGAGGTCAGAGCCAGAAGCCAGCACATGGTAGCAGGATACAGAAGACCCAGGCAGAAATGCCAAAGGCATTTACCATCTCCAGCTAAGCCCTCCTAGGGAGCAGTGAGGTCTGAGGCATAAGATGACTTCACAGGTCTCCCTTGTTTTTCATTTCCCTAGAATGCTTCTCTCTTGCTGTAATGGGGATTCGGGTTGTGGCTGCCATGACTCACAACAGCATTTCCCCGTCCACAGCCACTGCGGGAACTTTCCATGTGCAAACAAGCCATTGGCTGGGGGCCGATGGCCTGCACCTCTTCCCCTCCTGGCATGCAGTGAAACTAGGTCATTGAAATGGGACTTGGCTACAGGGGAAGATTCTTTGTAGCAGTTAGATGGCTCAGGACTCTTCATCTCGAGCTTAGTGGAGACGCTCTCATGCAGGCTGACATGGTCAGCCCTTGTGGGTAAGGGAAGCTCAGTAATTAGGGGGCACTGGGAAGACCCTCTTCCCTAAATACCTCCCCTATCAGCTTTATGAGATACCAGAGATTCTGCCATTTTATTCTCTTGGGTTAAGCCATTACCTCATATTAATTTTTTGTGGATAAGAAGAGATGTTGGCTGGATTATATTCGAATGAAGCAGCTGAAAGATCAAAGTCAGAGAATTTGGGTTCAGATCCTAACTCTGCCACTCATTACCCATGTGACCTGGGTCAAGTCACTTCTTTGGGCCTCAGTTTCCTTTTCTTGTCCTAGATGACCCTTAAGGCCCCTTTGTAGCTCTAAATCTGTGACCTGATGATTCATTTAGGCGGATTCATCCAGTTGAACAACTGTGAGTAAGAAGTGTCCATTCATGAGTTGATGTCCACTTGGAGGGAGGTCTTCAGTAGTGTGCCACAAGGTTCTGTTCTCAGTCCTACCATAGCTTACATTTCAGCTTGGATAAAGACAAAGGAGAGAAAGGTAGTCGAATCTGCAGGTGAGAGTCATAGTTGAGATGATGAATGACAGACCTCCAAAAATTCGAAGACATGATGGGCTCACTTGAATGCAGTAAAATGACCTGAAGATCAGGCTACTCTGGTGAGGGGAAAGAGCACAGGCCCAGGAATCACAAGGCTGGCTTCTAGTCTCAGTTCTGCCATTAACTACGTGGACAAATGACCCCCTCTCTCTGGGCTTCAGTTTCCTGATCTGTAAAATCACAAGTTTGTGGCATCTAAGGTCACATTTTGTGCTTACATGAAATTGAGCTTTGATGGTGGTTTGGAAGGAAGACATGAAGAGTCTGAAGCACCAGGGTGAAAGGCCCTAGGCTGCGAGGGGACACCTAAGAGCAATGGCTGGTTGGTAGCAAAGTTGGGGAGAGTGATGCTGAAAAGGGATGTTGGAAGACAGGCATCTACCTGGTAATTTTGCCAAGGGCCAGGGAAAGTTGAAGGGGTTCAGGGTTCTGAATGAGACCCTGTTAAGCCCTTTACTCACACCTTGGCTCCCTTCCTTTTTTTTTTGTGAGGCAGTGAGGGTTAGGTGACTTGCCCAAGGTCACACAGCTAGTAAGTATCAAGTGTCTGAGGTCAGATTTGAACTCAGGTCCTCCTGAATCCAGGGCTGGTGCTTTATCTACTGTGCCACCTAGCTGCCCCCTTGGCTCCCTTCCTGTATGGTCTATAGCCCTCTCCACATCCCCTGCACTAGACTGTTGTACAATCATGAAAAGCCCTTAATTCTCTTTCTCTGATTCAGTTTCCAGTCCATGGAACATGGGGATAACATCAAGGCTAATATTTCTGCTCTTTACTCCCATACTTTCTGCCCCCTTCTAGGTCTACAAGGCTTCCTTTACTCTTTGCACAGGGAGCCAAATGACATTTCAACTCATCATTCCACTTTTGCCCTTAGCCATCTGCTTCCTGCTGGTCTGGTGGACAAGGCTTAATGAAAGACTTTTCATTAGGGGGATTCCTAAGGTGAAGAGGTCTCTGTTCCAGCAGTGTCCCAGGGTTGGTACAGGAGTACATAGGCTTTTTGGTATTTAGGGAGAGATCTTAGACCTGGCTTTAGCTTTTTATTCCTTTCCCCCTTCTCCTTCTCTCCCATGCCCTAAAATTCTCCAGACAAGGAGAGTGGAGAAAACATTCATCACTCCACACAGAGCTCTTTCTCACTCAGGGATGCCTGAGGTATTTGTTATGGAACCTAGCCGAAGACAGTCTCCTTTTCTAAAAAAAATTCAATT